>NC_089199.1:17360653-17675653 GCF_963930695.1 Labrus bergylta | reverse complement strand
CTGATCTTAGTCAAGTAAGACACTTTATCATACCAACATTTCTGCTCAGTGGGCACACAACATGAAAACAGCTGTTGAGTTTCAACATTAAATCGAGTGATTAGTCCAGAGTTAGTTCATTTTATTGGCTCGATGTAGTGTTTAATAAGAGCAGTACATCCCTGGAAAATCAAGCCGTTGCTATGCTCATAGTCCCATGGGGCTGAGGTCAGTATTCTTAATGAATCATGTTTGTTCTGTGTCCTGTCGTAATGCTGGTAAATGTTTTTTTTTTTCTTCAGTTCAAGCAAGTTTTATTTATACACCCACTCTGCTCGCCTTTTTCACATCTTGCGTCACAGCAGTTTTTCCTTCACCCGTTCTCAGCGATATTTCTGACGGCCTTTGTGACGTGAGTCATCCCATTTTTTGTCCTGGAATAGGTTTGAATTGCGGCAGCATCAATTTATTCTTTTCAGGAGGCAGTTTTTAAGCTCCTTAATGGAAAAAAGGTTGAAGCAGAGATTGGTCGTGTGGAGGCGGGTATAATATAAGGTCCTTTCGCGAGCTGCCGCGTGGGAAGAGTACTGTAAGCTGTTGACAGCTTCTCTTTCACAAGTTCTGGTCGTTAAGTCTTATGAAGATATCTTAAATACTTGGTTGACAACATTCATTGCAGAATAAGATACTTCAACACCATTTTTTTCAATCTGTGTTTTAAATATAATGAACATTTAAGAAGTTTGGAAGACAGATTATAGTCAAAACATATTCTCTTCTGTTTCCTGAACACTTTACAGAGCATTCCTCTCTGCATTGTTCAAATCCCACAGCTGGAGAAGCATCTAAGGCCAGTCCTGCTCAACACAGCAGACTTCTCAATGATTTGTGTGCTGTCTAATTTGTTCTCCATATGGTGCACACACACACACACACACACACACACACACACACACACACACACACACACAGACATATGCATGTTGTACACAAATACACACAGTTATACCTTCCCCGAACTTTACTCCATCTGTCCTCTGCAAATAGCTGAAGAATAACTGGGCAAATAATTGAGCCAATCGTCTGCCTGCAGAAGTGCTGTTTCAAAAATAAAGGTGAAGGTTGTTTGTCCCCATCAATTATCATAATATGCTACATTGGGTTTAATGAGCCTCATGGGGTTCATCTGCCCATCAGGGCCTGTCTGAGCAGCTTACTGATCCCAGGTAAATATAGGAAAACTGGGATGGCTCAAGATGTAGGTGGGAAACAAAAACATTGTCTCTGTGAGCTGCTCTGCTTAAACCATCTCAGAGGAAGTGCTGGTTTGTCTGACAAGAGCACCTCACAGGGGTGGGACTTTGATGCAGAGGAAATGAGGTTTGACTGAAAACACCAGGGAGGAGAGGTCACATCATTACTGGATCAGTTTGAGATTCAGAAGCAGGGCTTTCCATCATGTTAAACTCTCAATAGTCCAGTCCAGAGACTGTGATAAATAAAAGTACCTGTGTTTTAGGGTAACTGCATCAGCAGCCAAGTTATACTACCTGAAAACCTAGAAATCTTAATACACAAAAATGGTGATCTGTTCTCCACCACAGCGGAGAGTGATTAGTTTCTCTCACAGAAACACTTTGAAGTGCATTCTTCTATCTTTTCATTCCGCCTCATCTCCCATTTTCTCTTTTGCATTGATTTACATCTTCGTGTTTCAAACCTTTTGTAGTGCAAAAGACGGCCTCACTTTAATTTGAGCTAATGAGGGCCAAAATTCAGAGAGTTATATTCTTTTGGATGAGGCGACCTTTTTCAGGTGAAAATTTGCAATGCAAGTTAGTGGGATAGTATCGTTTGAAAAAATAGGGCAGTAAGGCACTGTTACAATATTAGTTCTTGTTTGAAGAAGTTATAAGTAGAAGCAGTAGCAAAGAAAAAGTTGGCAAAATTATACCAATTACAAAGTGTTTTAATAGTCAGACTTTATGATGATGAAAGGACTGAGACTGAGATTTAGGAGTAGAATGAAAGTGAAACTAGGGCTGGGAATCTTTGGGTGTCCCCAGATTTGATTTTGATTCTTGTTGTGGGTCACGATTCGATTCAGAATCTATTGTCGATTCAAAACGATGAGACTGGATGAATTTCTTGCTGCTCTATTTGGCATTCTACTGAGTTAAAGAGCTAGCCTTAGTACTTAGCAGGGAGTGAATGATTAACAAAGCAAAAAAGCAAAAAAAAATATTGGATTTTTGGAAGTTATGAGTTAATTTAAAATCTCAGAAGGTAAGAATCTTGATCTTTACAGAAATCGATGTTTTTCCCACCTCTAATAAAATAATAAAAAATAAAAAAAATAAAAAAAATAATAAAAATAAAAAAATATTTAACTTTCCTCAGTGCTATATTGGAAGATCAAAAAAAATATCTAAATAAATATTTTCCTCAATCTTCTGTTCCTCCCAGCTAACCCTTCATCTTCCTGCTCCAACCTTTTTCTACCTTGTCCCCTACTCCTAACTCCGTCTGACCTCAGGTGATCTGTTGTGCAGCGTATCTGCTTAGTAAGGCTAACCGTGACACTTGACTTGAACAGTCATGATGTCATTACTTCAAAGTGTGCATGAAAACAGCCTGTATCAAGTATTTGCCTCTCAGATGAGATTATTTGTCTGCTTTCATCCATTTTATTAACCTCTTGAATTTAATAGCTTTGCACTTTTTACTTGATCGATAAAATAAGAAAATAATTAGTGAAGTAATCAAAAATCCAAATACTCATTTAACGGCCTTATGAAATCATTGAGCTCTTCACTTTTTATATGCTACTTCTTGTGAGATTTAATCAGGCATACAATTTCTTCCACTGCCTCGAATCAGGAAAATAATTAAAGCTGGTTTTTTTCTTCCTTGGAAAAATACAATTCTCCTCATTTGCATACACCTCATTTAGTTTTTTTCCGAGCAGAGGGAAGTTTTCTCCCGTTCGTATTTATACACAGAGTTCATGCTCATGCAGACTTTCTGTGGCTTTGTGTAGCTCTCGATTCATTCCCCATCTTCTCCTGGTGTATTAAATAACATATAAAGGAACAAAAAACAGAAAGGAAAAAAATCATACTTATTCCAATCAGCAGATTTTCATGTGTGTCAGTGTTCAGTTGTATCCCAGTCTGTCTAATCTAATAAACTGTTTTCCGTCCAATATACAGCTGACACAAAGCAGTGTGGAGTATGGCAGCTCTCCAAATGGCTGGTAGCTCTTCCTGGCCATTTGTATTTTCTGTGTGTCCAAGCTAGGCTGGGGCCAGGCCGTTAGTTGACAGCAGATGATCCCTTCTTTAATGAGATTTCTTTTTTTCTCTTCTCTCTGTCTCGCTTCATGGCGTCACAAGGGAATCATCTTAGGCAGATAGAAGCCCTGAACCATGAACAGAAAAAAAAAAAAGCCTGGACACAGATAGGACACCATGCAGCACTGAGACAGACAGACAGGGAGGGAGGGCAGGATGAAAGGAAGGATGGAGGAGACAGGAGGGAGAGAAAGGAGAAATAAGAGTCATTGTCATAAACTAACAGACACCTGACTTGTCTTCGCTCAAAACTAACTGGCATTGGAAAAAAGTTCTGATGTTAAAGGAACAGTCTGGATATCTTCTGCATTAAATCATAAACTGGCCGTACTATATCATCAGACATTAAGGAAACATGCTTTGCTGAAGTGCTGGCTTCTCTGTCAGCAAGGCAGCAGCCAGTAATTTCACTCTTAAATTTAGATTCCGGTCCCGAATGCTCTGTATTTGTTCTCACCAGAGAAGGTAGGAGGTTTCAAGGCACCCCCACACGGTTACGGAAGCCGCTTGGTTTGCCAGGCACAACCAACTGGTGTACCTGAACCGAACTGGTTCATTTCTAACTGATTCTAGCAGACCTAAAAAACTTCTGAATTTTTACAAGCTACACGACCATGAACTTAAAATTGGTGATGCTTTTTTAAAATGGAGAGAGGTGAGAACGCAGAAAGGTTTTAAGACCGATGCAGAGCTGGCTAAACACTGAAGCTTCCGTGTCCACGACATGGCAACCCATGTGCACATTGACTTTATGGAGGAGGGGGGGACGGAGGGAGACAGCTCTCTCCAAGGTTTTGTATTTGGACTGCAGTAGTCCAATTTTTAAACGCTACGTATCAGAGCTACATATCGCCTCTTTCATTTCACATATGAACATTGTCATGAAAACACTTTTTGCAGGTAACTGACAGCTCATTTTTGTTAAATTTCCTATTACAAGAGTGTTGATGTATTAGAAGTCCCACTGAGTGACAAAATATATTTACAATTTTCCAATACAAAGAAGTTTCTCATTGACCGCACATGACTTTACATAATTTATATCTTTTAATTCACAACTAATTGTCTGTGGATGTTATGTCATGTACAGTACGTTTCAGTCCCACTGGTTGTCAAGGTTATGTTCATGTTCAGAATTAAATTAGAACAAGATCTGAGATTTATGACACACGTCACACTCCATCCATTATTCATCGATCATGGTCAGAGTCTGTCTGGAGCTTACAAACTCTGCCTGTATTTACATCCAACACATCATCCTTTATCTCTACCTGCTGCGCAGGTTAATGGAAGCTTGGAGCCAATCCCAGCATGCATGAGGTAGAGGAGAAGGCAGACAGACAAGAACAGACAAACACATTCATAATTATGTCGAAATCGGGTTAAGATCCTATTCACTGAGCATGCATGACTTTGACTGTGGTAGAAAATCTGCATAGCTGGTATGTAAACTGACAACTTGCCAAATTCGAGGGTTTTGTTATCTTACACTTACCCACATACTTGAGTTATTTCGTCATATTCTTCATTATTGTGGGTGGTGTGAGTTACTCCTAACCATGCCAGTGTAGCTTTAGGAAAGGCTGTGTTGGTTAATCCAATTTGGTTTGTAGACTGAAACATCTTAGCAGCATTTGGAAGTATGACATTATCTACTGACAGTAATTTACCCTAATATAATGTTACTTGATGACTGATGTGATCCCTTGATGTTATTAGAACAAAAATCAGATAATGACCAAATATGGTCAAAACTGAGAGCCCCACCTTTACTTTGAGTTAGTGTTAAATAGCAGCATTATTGTTAGCAGGCTGAAATGTAAAACAACATCACTTTGTTGGCATTGTTACTGTGTGCATTGATAGCTTACTGAAGTTAGTGTTGGTAGGTATGCTAGTTTAATCAGTGTGAGCAGGTTAACATTAGCATGTACATGTGTCTCCAAGGACTGTTTTTTTATTGCATCTTGAAAGGTTGAGGGGCTTCGAGCTCTTAGTTGTTCTTTCCTTGATGTTTTCTATCAAGCGTTTTCTATTTTCATATACATTAATTACTTTATAAGACCTAAAACATACAAGTCATTTCTCATTTTGCCCACTGTATTTTTGAGTACTTCTCAGGCATGTTTGAAGAATCTGAAATCCATTAACAGCTGGATTTGGTGCATTTTCCACCAGTAAAAGAGTCAGTTTAATTAGAATCTAATTACCCATAATGCATGTTAACACCAGATGTGTGGGGGTCATTTATCTGTCCATTAATCTGCCTTTATGCAACCAGCCAACCTCCTCCTTCCATTGTGACTGATGACTTCTACCCAGCACCAACAAATCATAATGAGCCCATCTGACAGTCTTTATGGCGCCTTTAAGCCTGAAAGCAGAGGCACAATGGGAAGTCTCCCGATGGAAAAGCGAGTAAAATCACCGCAAATTACCTTCTTTATTGTTTACTAGAGAAAGTGTTGAGACTTTGGGGAAAATGGGGGATGAGCATAGTCAGGGGGTGAAAAGATGATACACAGGTAGTAGGGAGGTTGGGAAATGGTGTGGTAACCACATCCTCACCATTGTTCAAATCCTACTGTGTGTGTGCGTTGTGTGTGTGCTTGCATTGTAGCTTGTGGGGTCTGACTTTGAGCGTACTGCCTTTCAAAAGCCTCCCTGATCATTCCTTTGTTCCTCCCCCTCTCCCTCCCTTCTCCCTCTTAGCGTGGCTTCCTCAGAGAGAGGTTGATATATGACATCTGTTGGGGAGGAATTGGATTGCGGACATCCCAAGCGGCACATGGAAATGCATCTCCGGTATTCTCTCCATGCGTCTTGCATCTGCATTGAGGGATTGGGCTGTAGAGAGAATGAGGATTGAGGAGGTTTGGACTGAAAAAGAAATAACTATCCTCTTTCATTCACTACTGACATGGGTCCAGGAACTTTCAGCAGTCTTTCACAGAAAGAGAGACAAAGCAGAGGGAAGGCGGAAACCAGAAAAATATAGAGACACAGTGTGAAAGAACCATTCTTTGAGAAAGGGAAGGAAAATGAGGCTATAAAGAGAGAGGGAAGCCCACATCAAGCCTTGTTAAAGTGACAGTCTGCTGCTACAGAGCTTTTTTTATTGTTTCCATCTCAGTGATAGACTGTCTTAAACTTGTTTCTTTCTTCAGTATCTACTATGACTCTGTTTCCTGTCTAATTCTCCACTGATAAGAGAAATTATAGGGACATTAACAGCTTTCTGTTAAAGACACTAAAGGGAAAGGGATATCCTTTGTCAAGTTTATTTTTTTTGTGATGTTATTGACCCCTTTTACTCACATTCTTCTGCTGAATGTTAACTCAGAATAAAGCTGATGTTCAGAGTCAGACTGTATGACTGAAGAGCCTTACTAATGGGACAAATGGCTTGGCTTCCTCACAGAATGGCTGATATACGATATCTGTTTAACTGAAATTGCGTCATGCACATAAGTGAAATTCAAGGAAGGAGAACATTTCTGGTCAGGAAAGAATAAATGATCCTAACTTCCCTCTACTGAGCGCTAATTTAATTTATCATAACTTCAATCTTCTTTTTGTATTTTCTGCAATAGCCTTTATTTGTACAATTTATGAAATTAATGCCAGCGGTTAACTAATTATTTGCTACATGGTGGCATTGCTGCTAATTTAAGATTTAAACAAGCTAACAGTTTATCCAGATAATTTAAACCAGCTAATCCCACAATGCACATGCAAACTATCTGTGTAGTTCTGGTTACCAAGCAAAACATGATCATAAACTTTAATTCAGTAAGGATTTTACTCTTTTCATCTCAACATAGGTTTACTGTTTTGCATCTTTTACTTGCCCTGTTGGGATGCTGTTGTCAAATCTCTGCTGTTAAGCTAGGCCAGTGAGTGTTTTCTTATTTTAAATACAACTGATGGCAAAAAATATTTGACAATAAGAGCCAAGTTGGACGAGGCTGAAGCTTTATACAGATTGACAAGAGAGTTTACATCCATGCTGGTGGCCTTGTGAGGATTTGATTTACTTTGATTTTAATGCTAAACTAGTGCTGCTCTGCTCACAATGGCAGTGCTGATGGTAAACATTAGAAGATGCTAATGTCTACCGTGATTTTTCCCATGGTTAACATTTTAGTTTTGGGTGTTAGCATGCCAAAAAATGTTTCATTAAGCACAAAGTACAGCTGATGCTGATGATAACTTTAATTTTACAGATATGTAGTTATACTTAAACCATTAGTTTGGAGGGAGGGGGTTTTCTTGAAGAAAAGCTGATTGACAACCAACTTTCTACCATCCCATAAACCATATATATAATATATATATATACATATATATATATATATATATAATATACCATGGCTAAAGTTCTCCAAATGAATGGACAAAAAGCTAACAGTTTTGCTGCTCTGCATTGTTAATAATCACTGACTCTTTCCCTTTTTTCCTTAATGAAGAGAAACATATAGGCCCTATCAATACATCTTTAACAGCACATATGAAGTCACTGGATAATTTCAAACTACCCAAACATCTTTATGTTCAGATGAACAGCTGAAAGGCAAACTGGTGGTCTGGAGAACGGATGTTTGTATGCAGCCTCCCTGTTTTAAAATGAGGGAGTGATAGGTCGTTAGCGGTTACCGTCTCATTTTCCATGTAATTTCCCCAGCTTAAACCCGCCCCTGAACCCCACTGCTCATCCTTAAACAGTGTCTGCATTATGCATGGAGCAGAAAGTGTATCAAAGTAGATATGAAATATGCATTAGCCCTTGTGCTCCGCTTCCCCTCCCAATCCCCTCATTCCTCTCTCTCTCCCCCCCCCCCCAAAGGAAGGAACCGTTTTGTGTTGTCTGATGGTGTTAGGGGCTAGGATCAATGAATTGTTTTGTGTGTGTGTGTGTGTGTGTGTGTGTGTGTGTGCGTGCGTATGTGTTAGTGTGTGTGCGGTTGCATGTGGTATTGTCTTGATATGGCTACGGAAATGAAAAAAGCAATGATATTGTTTGCAGGGATGATTGTGGTGACAATAGAAACACCGGATGAAAGAGTGGGTAGAAAATGGATATGGACTCAAAGGTCAGTGTAAAATTTGTACGAAGGACAAAGGAACAGAAGAGTAAAGAGTGAAGTAAGAAGAAAGAGGGAGAGAGAGAAAA
Source organism: Labrus bergylta (assembly GCF_963930695.1). Lineage (NCBI taxonomy): Eukaryota > Metazoa > Chordata > Actinopteri > Labriformes > Labridae > Labrus > Labrus bergylta. Next base: position 17,667,148 of record NC_089199.1, on the reverse strand, counting down.
ACAAGGGTGAGAGATCATCAAACAGAAGGAGACTCTTCTGGGGGCTGTCAATAAAAGCAATATCCACTGATTGATTGTGTCACTGTGTCACACAGTTCTGATCCCTGGAGACTTTGTGTGTGTGTTTGTGTGTGTGGGGCGGGGGAATCGGGGCCTCAGCTGTTGTCAAAACGGGGCCACGCGCCTGTTTTGGAAACAATCCAGCAATCCTATAATGCAAAGCCACAGCCACCACAAAGGGAGCGCCTCCATTTTGCTGGATATTTTTTGCTCCTCCGCCCTGTTCTCAATTTAGGATTGTATTTTTTTTGGGCACACGAGACAGCAAGGCCATGGCTTTTTAATGAGGCTGGAAAGCAAAGCATCTGTTGTGTATATTAGTTTTGGAGTGTTACTCTTGGATCTGTTTTTTTTGAGGGGGGTTTCCACCAGATTTTCCCCCTCTGAGCTTTGAGGAAGGAGAGGACTCATTGTTAGGATTTGCATGGCATGAGACACTCAGCCACAGTTCATCAATGTGACTGCTGTGATAAACAAAGGCAGCATCTCACCCACGCAGATCCTCAGCTGTACACACAAAAAGCACACACACAACCTGACACGTACTGTATGTACACACTGTGCAAGGGAGACACAAGAACAACTGTTTTATGGAGAAATTTAGAGAAGATCCGTTAAGAAATATGTGGTTTGATCAGGAATTATATCTTGAAAGAGAGATCGTTGACTGTGTGCATCATCATGAAACACACACACACACACACACACACACACACACACACACACACACACACACACACAAACACACCAACTATGACCCCTCACCCGGATAACCCAACAGGTCAGGGTTTCCTGAGGTCATGGCCTAATCAGACTTGGCTGGTTTAGTGTGTGTGTGTGTCTGATTTCATGATAATTCTTTGTCTGTGATGAGATGGGGTGTTTTATTCCCAACATTAAAAGCTACTGCAGATGGACTGTCTGCAATCACAGCCAGCATTTGATTATTCAGCTTAGTGTGTGTGTGTGTGTGTGCGTGTGGTAAGGACTCCAGCTGAGGAGTTCTTTTCGATAAATGATGATCTGGTGATCTTGATAACTAATTCTTGGAGAGAAAAAGACGAGAAAAGTACCCTCTATTATCCTTTTTCTATTATCTTTTTGACAGTTTAAAATAGTAAGAATATATTATAATGTTATTTAGTTTATATAGTAAAAAGTTGAAGTTGTCTAAAGTATGTATATGACAGACCAAATGGAAAAGCTCACATTTTAATATGATTAATGTCATCTTATCAGCAGTTGAGTTTCCAGGAAAAAAAAAGTAGCAGAAGCAGACTGAGAGGAAATATTGTAATAATTGTTTCTTTGTGAAGGGGAAAATTGTAAAAAAAAAAAAAAAAAAAAAGAAGAAAATTGAATGATTGTGAAATTTGCTCAGTCACCCCTATGTTGTGTTATCCGAAAACGATAACAGAGACGCCTTCTGAAACAATTGGTGAATCATTTATATGTTTTATCAACATATTATTTGTGTTTTCAATCAGGTTGAAATAGAAGACAAGGAAGACAATTCATTACTACAGTTTGAGTTTGAAATACAGATCTGAAATTGGGAACCAATTTGTTCCACAAATTCATTTATGATGGTCTTTACTGCGCATGTTGTTTTGGATCTGCCAGTTAATCCAGTATGCTGGTCAAGTCTCTCTTTGTGACTGATGCGTACAAAAAAATGGCAGATTATATTTGTCTTTGACTGCTTTTAATTGGAAGGTGCTGTCTGAAATAATGTGTCAAACTGAAGTCAGTACGGCCTCATTATTACATTTGCAGAGAAGCTTTCGTCCATCATTCTCATAAAAGAAACGCAGTTATAATGACAAAGTAAATACAGTGAGTCCTTACAACTGAGCAGACAGGTGTGTTGTTTGTTTAGTTTAATTGTGCTGACTGTCTTCCTGTTTGGTTTGACTGACAGCTCAGATAGCCACTGGGGATAGTTATTAGCTGCCGTGAAGTTTGCTGGATCAGGACTGGACTGTTAATGTTGACATAGGGACTCATGTGTAGGGAAGTGTGTGTGAATGTGCTGTAAATAAATGTGTGTGTGTGTTTCCAATTTCTCAAGGGATTTAATATCCATTTAATGGAATGAGAGAGGAAAGGTACAGAGGAAGCAATACACTTTATGAATTAAATGGCCGTCTTATCTTTTGCCTTGAGCTCATTCCTCTGTACTCTGGAGCCGTACGTGTGTTTGCACAGTGATGCTCTTCAGCAGAATGTTTCACACGCTTTACTTGTGTTAGAGAAACAGCTGGATATTGTGAAATCTGGGCCTTCCTCTGAATTGCCCTCAATTGCATGTTACCTATTCCTGTAGGACTTTAAATCTGTACATGTGTCTGGAGTTACATATGGGGTTTTTTCACACATGCACATAACTTATGAAAACATTTTTGTGCTGAGCTGCATGTGCAGCTAATTTTCACCCTGACTTTTCCAGGACTATTCCCAGCCAGGCCCCCAGGAAACGTTTATGCATGATGTCAGGGTGAGACGATGTGTGAACACAGCAAGGGAAAATTCAAAGTGAGCAGGGTACAGACATTTTCAGGTGTGCATGTATGAAAACAGCTATATGGCCGCTAAGTTATTGTCATAGTCATAGAAATCCTCTCTTCTCTTTTGCCCTGTGCATATCTCATTCAATCCTTGCTTTCATTTGTTTCCCAATGTTTCCATTCCTCTCCCCTCCATTCCTCTTCTCAGTCCACGTGAAGCGCAAACAGATCAGAAACAGCTGTGAAAATTATTCAGGCTAATAAGGCCCAATCTTGGCTTTTCAGTTAGTTGTGGTACAAAGCTTCAGGCTGTATAAGTCATGAAAAAAGTACTCTGCCTTAAATATCCCCTCAAAGTTTGCAGAGTTGCTTTAACTTTGCTCCGTTTGTGTGTGTGCAGGGTAACCCATATGCAATGGATACCACTTCTTCTGCCAAAAGGCTGACTGCCAGCCCAAGGAGAAGAGAAGAGAAGAGCGGGAGCACACACTCCCTCTTCTCATCCCTCCTCTATTTCAGTTTCTTGGTCTCTCTCCCGGACACACACTCCATTTATTCTACTCTTTCCCAGCTCATCACTCCTTGTTTTTATTCTGCTTCAAACAAAAGGCAGAATAGTTCAGTATGTCTCCTACTTTTCCTTCTCTTCTCAACCTTTATTTTTTGATATCCCCCTCCATCTTCCTTTTCTTATTTCATATTGTTTTTGGCTTGTGGTTTAGGGCCTCACCGCTCCTCTCATCACCCGTCACTGTCTGAGAGAGAAATGCCGCAAAGCTAATAAGCTGAGGGTAGTGACAGCCAGAAACCATGAGATGATGAGTTCACTGCTGAGCTGTGTGAACAACCCGGGTCACAAGACAAATTCCTGGTCTTTCTGTGGCTACATGTGATAAGCATGGCCTTGGATAGTGTCTAGACTATGCACAGTGTCTGCACACACTGCCTGAACCTCACTGATTTCAGGTGGAAGACAGTTTAATTACTTTAACTTAATGCTGGGTTTTTAACATTTTCATCCAAGAGAATTGATTTCATTTTAACAATTTTCATTGTGGATGATGACATTTTTCCATTTCATCTGTAATTAGTAAGGGTGGGGCAAGGAAGCCCCTAAAATAAAGCACAATTAAGACCATCAGAAAAACATTTATACTCATGTTTATCACTTTTAGGGGGATATGTAGATGGGGTACACCGATATGTGGTTTATCCATTTTCTATTGTATTCTTAAAGTTGTTAACAATACTTTATTCAGATAGTTTCAAATCACAGCTTGTCTATTCTTATCTAAGGTTGTGCACACATAGAGGTGTTTTAGAGAGGTGTTCAACATGATCAAAGTCATTCTAGACTTGTGATCATCCTGTCAGACAGAGCAGTCTAGCTAGATGTGAACCTGGGGTGGACCAAGTGCACAAATACAATTCTCCTGACCCACAAACTTGTCTTGTAAATGTCTTATATATTTGAACCTTATTTTTAAATAATAAGTAAATACTTGCTGCTGTTTTATCCTGCACTACAACGAGCCTACTGCAACAAATTTTTTGTTCTGATCTGCACTGTAAGGTACAATCTGAATGACAATAAAGAAAAGTCTAAGTCTAGGTCTAATGATGAGTCTCTTCAGTAAAAACTGCACTCCATAAGGTTCTTTTCCTGAGCAGTATATCATCATTTGCTCGCAGCCCCGACCTCGCTAGAGACGACACTTTTTAGCAGCTTTTCTGCCTCATTATGTCAAAAACATGCAATTAAAGAAAAGAGAGAGAGGGCTCATACTGTCATATGCGCACACAGGTGGAAAGACAAGAAACAACTTCAATTGATCTTCTGTTCTAAGGTGGTGAAGTTCATCAGTGAAGTGTGTAAACAACAGACAGTCCCTTTTAACAGACCAATGCTGTAGAAACAGATCCAAAGTAGTGCGAAGTACGAATATTTTTGCGCGTCAGTCCATGACGATCACTGCTCTGTATCTTATAAATTATAAAGTGGTCATAGGCCAACTTTTCCATTCCTCTCACTAAGTTCTCTGAATATGCCTGTTAATAATCCTGAACGTTCAAATTATTTAATAAAATTTGAATTTGTGTAGCACGGAGTATGATGTCATCATAAAAAAACACCCCCAACACCCCCAACTGAAACTGACTTCCAACATTCCTGGTATGGGACAAATTACCATTAAAGGCAATATATTATCTCCTGACTCGTGATGCAATTTTAAAGACGCGAGTGCCAAATACAGATATGTAATTGATAAAAACAAATGTAGCGATCCAAACGGATTTCCCCTCTAGTTCCACTAACTGATTCACTACTTCCTGAATCCTCACTGTGGCTTTTACATGAATGATTACAATGTGAACAGAACACTTTTCCAAGAAGTTCACAGTGGGATAAAAAGAAAAGGAAGAAGACAGAGGGATAATGTTGGACACCAAAAGTGGGTTGCTAGTCATTTTCAGTGGGTAGCAAATATGTGCCTGAAAAAAAGAAAGTGTCAAGAAGTCAGAGAAGTGCTTTATAAAACTGTTTGTTCTGATCCATCTCTTTTTTTCCGTCATGTGGTTTCTACCATCTGAGGTCCAAACTGCGCAATTTCTCAATTAATACATTTGATTGGTAAAAAGAATATTAAGATTTGGGTTCCAATTTTCTCTTTAAGGAGTTGGTGGTGGGTCCTGAACCTACACCAGTTGAGAACCACTGGTATTGTAAGTGATTCCAGCTCCTAGTCATTTGCAAATTCCCATTTTTTAGATGACAATAGAGATGACAAAGCTACAGTTCTATTTCTGTAACAAAGCTTAGTTTCTGTATCCAGCCTTTTCTCTCTTGCTCAGTAAGACTACCAAAGGAATCTGATTCTCCAAGGTAGGCATGGCAACTGATCATTTTTGTACTTTAAAAACAATTTTCTCTACATTTGCACAGACACCTTCAAAATAATGTTGTGGAAATATGTCTGTTCATGGAAAATGAGTTTCTCCTGTAGACACAGTCATCTATCATTCTCTATCATGTAAGTTGTCTTTTCCAACATCGCATGTATCCAGAAAAAAAGCTGTCAGCTTGTGCTTTTGGGCTCTTCCTTGAAACAATCAGCTTGTATTCTTGTGTTTTCCTCACCTCAGCACTGCTCCCTGCATGACGCTGGCCTCTGTTTCCTCTCTCTTTGTGGGGATGCAGAATTGATTGATTCCTTCATTTGTTCTTTAAGGGAAGAGGAGGATGAGTGCATGACTTATTCCCTCTGTGTTTGGATGAATGGAGGGGACTGGGGGTGTTCCCCTTTTTTTCCTCCTCTCGTTTTGGACACACCTCAGGCCTTCTTCATGCTAGTCTCATTTTTTAACAGTGACAAATGAACTCATTTTGTAAAAGCATTAAGTCGATCGTTAGGAAAGTGAGGTATGAGGGATTTTTTTCTTTTTGACGCCAGAGAACTCTATCATGCCAGTCTGATATAGAGCCCCTTTTCTCAGGTCATTTCTGCTCTTTTGTTCTGTAAAAAATGGCACAGTGGGGGGGGGACTCTCAACGTATTTTGGGCATGATGGTTTGCTATTGTACCAGATTGGAGTGATGTGGACTGCAGCAGCTCAGTTTCCATAGTAGCAGTAATGGAAACATGAGAAGTGTTGGCTTATTGCCTGTAACTGATTAAATCTACATAAATGTTGGGAGAGGTTTTGTTTTATTTAGGCCTGTAATTGACATTGTTGAGTATTTTTTTTTTTTTTTTTTCCTTTGTTTCTTTGTGTTTTTTTCTGTCTCTGCATGAGAATGTTAATATTATGTGAATACCTGCATATCCTCAGCAGAAACAACACAAGTCATTGTTGTCAGGTGTGGACAGGAGCCTCCTCCACTTGGCTGCCACTCTGCTTGTTCTCCAGAAATCCTTCAAGATTTACAGCTGTGAGTCTGGCTGCATTTCACTCCCTGAGAACAGTAGGCGCACAGTGCAAGAGCCACAGAAGAAGTGATGACATTCTGCCCACATCACGGCTTTTGACCGTGCCAGAAACCTCAACCTTGGACTGCACGGACATAGATCACTCTCTCCTGCACTCACTCTCTTTCTTCCTGTATTTATTTGACATATGACTGGCAGGGAGGGAAGGGGATAACCTCCCCTCAGAGTCAGCCGTTTTAATCTACGGTTAGTTTAGGCTTTGGCAGCCAGAGACCCATTACAAGGTTGCAGTCAACTTGGGCTGATTTAAGTTATCCGCTGCCCACAAAATGTACATTAGTCCAACTTTTAAAGAGGAGAGTTTTTTGGAAAGTGCTCCAGCAGATGTTTCCATAGACTTCTGCCCCCGTGGACTTAGAGGAGACTGATTGACTGCTGGGGAGGGAATACTAGTTTACTTTACAAACAAGAAGATCAGTCATCCTCAAGCTGAAGACACTGCTTTGGAATGTAATTGAATTAATTGAGACACAGCATTGCTTATTGCTTATATAAACAGCATAATAAACACACATAAGTCATGTCTCATAATGTATTTGAACACATGGCACAGCTTTAACCAGTTGGGCACAATAAATCTAAAAATGTCTTCTGGTCTCAAACATTCATGTGCTACATAAAGAAGAAACACTGGGAAGACGAACAGACAGACGTTAAAGCAATGAGACATTTAAGTTTTTGTTGTTTTATGTATTGATGAGCTCTTTATTTCACAATTAAGATAAAGATCAACTTGAGTATATCAATTTAAAAAAATGTACATTTTAAATAGACACTGATCTTGGCTTTAACCTGAGCATCAAGTATTTCATCACATGAATAGCAGTCAATGATTGTTATATTTGTTTCTCGATAAAGTCAGAAATATATTTTCTAAATTAACTGTTTAGTCTTTAATATTACCATCACAGGAAAACAAAACAGTGTTTCCCATACCATTCATTTTGGGCGGTGGCCCACTGTCCCAAAAGAAAGGCACAAAATACTCTTATGTATGGAATGTTTTTAATCTAGTTTTATTTCAGCAGAGCAATTACATTTTTACATGTTTCACTGTCCTGTTCAGCCGATTGAGAGTCTGAGTCTGTCTCTCTCTATGTGTCAGATTACACACATGGTATGATGGTATTAGCAAACAAGGTTTCTCACTTGTGTTAAAATACTTACTAATAACTAACTAAATTGTAATTTGGAAGTAAATCATGTTCAGATATTTTGCATTTGGTTGGTACTGGGTGTTAAACAGCAGACTACTTAGTAGAGTAGTAAGGGGGATGAGTTGGAAGAATTCTTTGTTCACATTTAGCTTTAAAGTTGCCACAAACTATCTTTTCAGAGTCAAATCTGCTTCCTGTTCCCACATGATGTCAGTGCTGAAAACTTTCAGAACGTTTAAGTGCATGTGGGGCAGGGCCTTAGAAAAATGCTGACTGCTGTTTGTAGGCAGTGGGTGGGGTTAATGTTGTGAACTGTTTGCTCTCTCAGCAGCCAGCCTGGTGGTCACCCCTGATGACATTCGTCTGTTGAAAAACTCTCTCGTTCTCTTACTTCCTGTTGGTCTTTTACTCACACACTGTTCTCAACCTTATGACCATCTGCAGGACCCTTTCTTATTCTCCTCATCACCTCAACTCAAGGCTTGTATGTCTCCCCCCCCACCTCTTCTCTCTCTCTCAGTCCTCTATCTGAGAGAGATGAAAACAGATTTTTTCAATTAGGGCCAAGCCGTTGAAAGTGTTGCTTCAGGCTGCTGCACTGCTGCTGCTCTTTCTGCCCCCTCTGAGATCCCCCCCCCCCCCCCCCCCCCCCGCCTCATTCCCAGCACGGCCAGGGGGGAAGCGGGAAGCGGTGAGTAACTTTTAAACATTTTCATCCTATTCATTCATCTGCTGATTTGTTCGTGCTTGCTTCTGGGGGCGCTGATTGGTGGGGAAGGAGTTGTCTTTGGCAGGGAGTCAAGACGTCTCCCCTGGGTGGTGTAAATTGCATCTTGACACCTTCGCTCTGGATAGCTAATCCCCACAGTGATTGGTTGGTTTTCTTAAGGACACTGTTGACTTTCTTTGACGGTTCAGGCATTATGGAATGTTTTAATTTTGGGAGTGCTGGCATACCATTTACAATTCGGGCAGTCCATGGAGCGTGTGCTTCATGTCTGGTGGTATATACGTTCACAAGTTGAGTGTAATTCGAGGTGATGGCGCAGTGTATAGCTCCCACTCTCTGATTCTTTCCATAAATTACGACTGAGTAGTGACAACTGAGGAAGAGTGTCACTTGAATCTTGTTTTTCCGTTCCCTCGGGTGCTGCTTTGTTAAGCTGCCAATGCTGTTGTCAGGAAGTAGGTGGCATTATCTTTAGATGGAAGCGAGAAAATGTGTGTCAGGAGAGAAGGACGAAGGAAGGAAACGGCTAAAGGTGTATTGATGGATTGAGTTAGAAGAAGAGGGAGGTTTAAAACCAAGTGAATGACAATAAAAGAGAAGAGGAAAAGGCAGTTGAGAGACAGTGCCTTGTCATCTCAGCTGTTGTGATTTAAGTGGGCTGACAGCACACAAATCTCCCAGCATCTCACAGCTGTGCGACATGCCTTCCCCCTTTTTTTATTTTTAACCCGGACACTTATATTAGGCTGCTAGGTCCCGGGCAGCTTCCAGACTATTGTCTCTGTATGTGTGCTTCTATGGATTTGAGTCTTCATGTGTGTCTTTGTGTGACTTCCCAAGCAAGTTCCTAAATGTAAGTTGAACTTCTGACAAATCAAAGCTTCTTTTTCCTTAAAGCCTCCAATGTTTCTGCCTTAAATCATGTCAGACGTGACAAGTTTAAGAACAGTTTAAGTGTGCTGGCTGTACAGCTTTTATTGACCGTGTGAGTGTGTCAGTAAATTGCCGAAGAGCATTCCACACAGACATGCTGCCAGTTCTGTTGATGGCACCCTTGTGTGAGAGGCTGGTTAAAGACTAGCAAGGGCAGGGGAGGGTGGGATAAGGACGCTTGGATTTAGAACACAGCAAGTCATGCAGCTTCCTGTTCCTCCTGAGTCCCACAGTTTGTCTCTGCACCTGGGCTGCCAGCACCCAAACCACAGGGTGTACACCCACTAAAAGAAGGCCTCTATGTTGACTGATTTAGACATGTTGCTAGGGAACATGTTGTGTATTTTTTGTGTGAAGGAAAATTAAATCATCATAGGGATTACTTGATAAAATGGGCATGATGATAGTTGTGGAAAGACGTACACACTCATGCTTTTACCTCTTCCTTCCAGACCTCAAGATAAACATCCCTCACTTCAAAGTTTCTCCAGAATTAAAAAAAAAAAAAAAAAGGCTCAGAAATATGCTGAGCACACTAAAACTGAGGGATGATGAACTTTTTGAGTCAGGGAGGGAGGGGGGTTGGAAGCTGAGCGATGAATGAATTAAGCTCTGCAAGTGGATCTTTAGTTGCTCCTCGGGCAGTGAGTGTGGCAATTGATTCAGAGAGCGAGTGCCCCCCCCCCCCCTTCCCCATCTCTCCTCCTGCTGCCAGGCCTGACTCCTGCTGCTCGTGCTGTGAACCAATCAATGTGAAGGAGCTGGCGCACAGTGGTGTATCTACTTAGAGCTGCATTGATCCGTGGCATTGATTTTAATCCTAATTACATTTCATCATCTGAATCTCCAAAATAGGGCTGCAATTTTGCCACATGTTCCAATTTTTTCTGTCTGTACCTCCTCCACTAAACTGTTTCTCTTTTTGTACCATTTCCGTACTGCTTTATCCTCTTTTTGATCAATATCAAATCTAGTAAATGACAGAGCCCTGGATCCTTACGTTTGAGGATTCAGCTTTTTAACACTTCGTTTTTTGAGCTGTGAATTTTTCACCTCCCACAGTATTCTTCACATATTCAAAGTTGATGACATCTCTTGGCAATGTTACTCAGTCCCAGATTTTACGTAAGGACCATTTTAAATATCCGGTATTGAGTTATTGAGACAGTGATGCCAATTAAAAAGTCAAACTTTGTCTTACCGTGGTGCTTTATGGAAGAGTCAGATAATTGTCAGAATAAAAAAGTTTCATCCGCTTGGGAAAGTAAACATTTGGCAGTCCATTTAAAAGTGGTTGAAATAATTCACTCTGAACAAGTGTGATTGATGCTCAACTGACAACCCATCATACTGACACTTTCACCCTGGAGGCATGTTACTTGTTTGGTTAGAAAACACAACTGTTAATGTTTTCTTCCTCAAAAAGATGAACTTCAATGTGATAGCAGATTGTTGTCATGAGATTACACTGGATTTTAGATAACTTTGAATAGAAGAGACAACAAATGCATGAGCCCCCTAGGTTTAAATCCTTTCCTCTTCCTTTTGTTGCATCTTTCCTCCGTGTTCTCTATCAGTTCATCCTTGGATAGTACAAAAGATGTACATCATCTCCATCTAGTGCTACGCAACATCTGTTTTGGATCATAGAGCCCCAGGTAAGCTCTCAAGCTGCTTATCTGAGAAATCAGAATGCAACTTGAATGAAATAACAGAGAAAGTGGGTAATTGGGTTATGTGTCAGTTATGACAGACTCCACGGGGCTGCTTAGAGCTGAAACAAAAGCCCTTTCATTCATACTGTAAGTCAGAACCAGAATCAGGAATACTTTCCTCATCCCCGGGGGATCGATGAATGACTTCTGAGGGTCACTCACATTAGAAAATAAGAATTATCAGCAGCAGCCTTATTTGAATTTAAAAACAGATTACATTGCAATTATAATTCTGCTATTCTCATGTGTATGAATGGACATATTAACACACACACACACACACGCACACACACACACACACGTACAGAGCTCTTGAGAATAGCAGAGGCTAAAAGTACAATCAGACTGACACTCAACTCTGCCAAGCTTTGCCAGCGATAAGGTCGACCAGGGGGAGATGTCTGCACTCAGAACCTGTCTGTCAAACACAAGAGCCTGTCCCCCCCACCCACCCCTTCACTCGAGAGTGATGGGAGTGATTAGGGGGGAGGAGTGTTAGAGAGGAAGATGGAGAGACGAGGAGACGGATATAGAGTGGCTGGGGAATAAGAGGATTGAGGCAAATGGATAAAGAGAAAAGGAGTGGAAGAGGGTCAAAGAGAGAAAAATGGACCATGACAGAATTCATGCAACCAAAACATGAACTCTAATGAAATGAGAATGTTACTGTAGAAGGAAAAAGGGTATAGTGTCCAGAAAGAGAGACTGTGACCCTCTTGTTGTGTGGCAGCCAAACCACCCGTCTGTAACAACGCTCTTTACCGCAGCAGCATGTCAGTCAAGCTAGCCAGAGAAGAATCCTCCATCTTCTACCATTACAACCACAGCCACTCAAGCCGTCATTTTCTGGATGTTTACTGACTACATTCTTGATTAGGTTACAGAGATTAAGTGAATTACTTTTAAGAAATTCATGGAATCAGCTCATTATCATGCTGAGACAAGGACGCAACAATAGCGCTTTGTTCAATGTTCACAATGGATGGCATTTTTTGTAAACACATCTTGGCATAAAACAAAATGGCCTTCTAGCAGCAGTTTTCTTTTTTTTTAGCAAGGTGACTGGGTGAAGAGTTAGATTCTTGGTATCCTCCAGTTGAACTTTCTTTGTCTGAACTTTCAAGTTTTTTGCCCCTGCCATATTGTCAACAGTGGATGATCGCATCACTCTGACTCATTTTTTTGTCAACGATAACACATGCACAAGGAGAAATATGTTCAGACTCGCTCCATCCTCCTTTCCTCTCCCACGTAGAATCATCAGTGATCATAGAGGCCCCAGATGTTGTTCCTCACCTATCTTCTTTCAACATCTCTTGACATTGTTGTGAAAGTGGCCCGAGTATCATTAATTCAGCTGAGGGCTTCCTCCTGTCCTGTAGCACTGCAGAGATGGATTGGATTTTCATGGGATGCAGAGCGGCCTTACATCTCCAGTGAGGATTAATAAGGAAATGAGACACACAGCTGAGCCGCGGCATTAGCAACAAGCTAATTTGATTTTCCTCCACACCTCCCTTGTTTTTCCGTTGGTGTTGGTCTGAGAACACAGGGCCCCGTAACAACCGAACACACCACCTCTGTCTTTGGAAAAAACTTTCAGAGTGGAACATTTGGCAGTGGAAATTCCTTGTTTTTGATCCATCTGCTGCATGTGGCACACAAAACCGAGCTATTTTCGGTTTCACAGCGAGCTGAGGAAGTGCCAGTTCTCACGCAGTTCGTTAAAACCCTGATGGAGGCTAATTATGAACTGAATTATAGCAAGAGCAACCATTTATTGCTCTTGGGAAAACATTTCCTCCATGTTTTCTAGTTTGTTGAGATTTCAGTGTTCATAAACTCCATGTGGTTTCTCACCTGAAAACTCTGCTTCAACATGGATACTGTTCAGACTGTGTGAGGGCAGCTTCCCAACACTGACCTCAGCCTGTGAGCTCAGGGTCATGAGTTAATGTTTCAGTGTCATATGTCTTCTGCTCAGGTCACCCTGAGCTAGTCCCAGAGGTATGACTGCTATGTGGGATAAGCCCAGAGAGTGTAAAAGGCTTGAGAGTACTCTGCAGACTATATAACTGTCAGCTTGATCAGTGCCATAGATGGTGAGCACGAGATAGGAAGAGACATGACAATAGATCATTGGCCTGCCTGTCTTTACTGTCTTTTCATTCTAACATTTAGAGTTTTAGTGATATGATTAGAATTAAAATGCCTAAATTCCCTTTTTGGAGAATCCAGGCAGCTAACATCACCATGGCTTATTGAAACGCTAAAAACTTTTGCATTATTGATTGAAGCAAAGGTACATTAATAAGCAGATGAAACAGTCTTTTACCTCCTTTCACAAGTTACACATGATTTAAAAAAACGTTACAGACAAATGTTGTTGCTCTTAGCAAGGTGTATTATTTACTTTTGATTATTTTTACTCAATGACTCCTGTTCAGCCTTGTGTGATATTATCACTGCCTGTAACTTATAATATGAAACCAATTTTATTTAACTTCTCTATCTATACGAGGGCTTCCTGACAGGAGAAATATAGAATCTTTAAAATGTGTTTTGATCAGAAAAGGGATAAATAAAGGGAAAGAAAGGTGAGCTGGTATTGCTGGCTATGCTGCTGTGTTTGAGCTATTCCAGTCTCTGTGGCAACTTGCATAGAAATCCGACCTGCCTTTCCTCTCTTTTAATCCTTGTTTATAATGCCAAGTTACCATAAATACAGGACTCCAGGGAGCACTTATGGTATTACATCCAGTTTGTGGGGCAAAACAAGTTTTAATTAGGCTGAATGCCATCCATATGGGACAGCAGGTAGGCTCCCAACGAGTGTGGTCCAAAACACACTCATCGACATCAACAGTAATTATCCAGAAGGTTTGGAAAAGTCCTTTAAAGGGCCAAGGACAATAATCCATACTCCATGCATTTCCACACAGACTATAGACTCCTAAAGTATGGGAATCTAGGAAGCTCCTGAAGTTGTTTTAGTGTGTTACACCTGGTAAATTAACCTACAATGTTTAACATTTTACTCCACACAGATAGAAAGAAGATTAGACAGTCACTGACTTCTACCTCTGAGAGAACTATTTTGTCTGTCGTAGACAACATGCAAAATTTCTGCTCTTCAATTACATTATACTGAAAGCCCAACTTTCACCCCTCACCCGCTGATTTTAATTTCCTACAAACTTGATGTTTAATTATTTATCGGTGCACTCACATAACATCAGGTGTGAGTTAACTGTGTGAGTCAGGTTAACTGCTTCAACTCTTCACGCATGTTGACGTTAACCCTTCAAGTAGAACTGCAGAACTGAAGGCTGGTGGGGCTACCACTGCTAACGTTAGCCACACTCTGCAAACCAAATTAGATTATTTACCCACAGACAATTCTCAACCTTGACTGTTAATGAAGTGTTTTCTTTCCTATAGACTAAAAGGCTTGTCTGAATTTAAAATTTACATTCAACCGACCGGGAAATATGCCACTTGAAACATCTAAGTGGCAACCACCGGTGTTGAAAAAATGAAGCTGATGCAGATGTGCGAAATCTTGCAGTTTGTTGGGTGTCGGTTTGAGGCTGGCTGCAAAAGCATCAGAAGTAACATACACACCAATTCAAAAGCCTGTTTTTATAGCAGGAATTAACACATTTACAGCCTGGTTCAAAAATTGATCTGATTATGTCTCCATTAGGTTGAATTTTTGGTTAACTCTTCCATTTTGATTTTATGAAGGACCTTCGACAGGCTTTCAAAGCCACCTTCAGTAACAGAAAGGTGACATCTCTCCATTGTTAGTTACTGAAGTACAGTCTATGGGAACATCCTTACTTTTACAACATTTGTCGACATTTGTCTACAAACAGAAATCTCAAAAAAAAAAAAACAGGTTGTTGTGGTATAACATAATAAGCTTCTATCATCATTTTCCCCACTGTGGTTTCTCTGACCACAATGGTTACATTGCAAGCCAAAAAAGTCCAACATAGTTTAACTATCATTTATAGTCTTGCAAGGCAACTGTTTTCCACACTTATTCCACTCCTGATGCTAGGTCAGGGTAATAACCTCCCCACTCCAGCTCTGCACTAACTCTACAGGCATGAGATTGGTATTGGCCTCCTCCTTCAACCCTTGGAGAGAAAATATCTATTATTCCTTTAACACATGTCATGGATGGTTCTCAAAATCAACCTATTTCAGGATACATGCTCAGTGAAAAGCAGGTTATACTTATTCAGTGGACTCGACCTACAGAAAGAAGAAGGGGGAGGACAAAGGGGATCAGAATGAGCTGGGTTTAAGGGAAGAAGGAAGGAAAAGGGAGTAAGGGAGTTGATGAAAGCCCAGGCGGATGGGTCAAGACAGACGGACACCGAGGCTTAGTGAGTTAATTAAAAAAAAAAAGGGAAGATTATAAAAGATAAGCACAGCAAGAGAGGCGAACCACTAAAGGGAACAAAGCGAGCAGCAGCGGAGCGAAAGGGACTAGAGAAAAGAAAAATAGAGGAAAAGTCCAGTGAGGTACGGAGCTGAGGTGAAAGAGTAAGAGGGGATGCAGGGCGAGGAAACCTGTGCAGCTGTAAGTAGAAAGGACGGAGGTTAGATGGAGGTGGGGGAGAGGGAGGCGGATTGAGAGCAGTGCCAAGCTGTCCCATGGGTGATGAATGAGGCCATAATAAGGTATCTGTGCTCCTCTGCCTCTGGCTAGAGAATAACCGCAGCCTTGGCACTGTCGCCAGACCCGCTCAGTCATGCCAAGGAGAACACACACACACACACACAAAGTGAAGTTTGGTTGGTCACAATCACACACATACAGAAAGGAGTTTGTGACAAGCTCCTCCACTGCAAAGCGCACACACGTATTTACACACAGGAACTCATGACAGATGATCCGTCTCTTCCTACCACCCACTGTATCCTTAACACACACAAGTGCACACAAGACGCACCCTAACACGTTCAGTAGAACACACATTTTTACCTTTATTTTGTTTCTCTCTCTCTCTCTCTCTCTCTCTCTCTCTCTCTCTCTCTCTCTCTCTACAGGCCATGGTTAGCAGGAGAGTGGGTTTTCAAAAACAACCTATTGTTCAGTATGACAGACTGGTACTGCACAAGACATTGTGGTTCTCAACACACACAGACACACAGACCACCAAGCACACAAACACATTATCTGATGGAAGTCAAGACAAATGGTAAATTCCTCCTCTGCAGTAAACAAGTCGTGCTGTCCTGTGGTTTCCGACGTCGTCACCAGTAAAACCGAAATGTAAGCCTGCCAGTGTGTCACTGGCTCACAAACAGTACATCTTCAGTGTGCAGAGAAGACAATGGCTTTCAGTGTAGGTGTGTCCCCCTCCCCCCAATGCATATGTCAGTACATGCATTTTCATTCTCACTGTGCTCACAAAAACAAGGGGAAAAAAAAGACCATGAAAATATTCAACTTCAGACATCCAACTAAATCAGGAGGATTGTTATATATGCTGTGACAGTCCAGCTAGCAGGATCCAAAGCAAATCTAACCCTAACCCAGAGGCCAAACCACAGGGATACAGCTCATCTGAGAAATCCAAACACTTTGTCAGTCAAGGTCCATCAGGTGACAATGAGGAATGTCTGCATGGCTGGAATATGTACAATGTAAAACAAATAAAATCGAAAAAACAAATCTGAACACTTTACCTTGCGGTTCATTTCAGACACAAATACTTGCACCAACATTAACACCAAAGTGTTGAGGTGCACTTCAGAGGAACCTGAAAGAAGTCTTTTCTACCAGTGTGTCTTCATGTAGTTGCCTGCCTTCTTGATTGTGCAACTACTTAATCTCAATCGACGGTTAGTACCTTTCATTCACCCATAGCATGGTATCATGATGACACACTTCTTTCTCAAGGAAACTGACTCCTAAAGATATGACCGTAAATGCAAAGAGGTGTTCATCTGTGACTTAAAGAAAATCTACTTGTACAAAAATGAGCAGTGTAACCGTTTCTGATGGGAATATGCAACATTTGTATGTGCTATTGTTTTTGTTTTTTTGTAACTTAAGTTTTAATTAACTTTTACCAGTTTTTAAAACAATGCAGCACATCTTATATCAAACACAATACAGATGATTTAGGCAGAGCATGTAAGTCATCTCTTATCACAGAATAACAAAATAATGCCCCAGACATAAGACAGGTACAGCGACCAACATGAGTACATTCTATGATCTTAGTTTAACATGTTGCCAAAACAGATCCCATATCGCTGTCATTTTTCCCAACATGTATTCATATGAAGAGATCTTAACCATCTCGTCAGACCAATTACTTCAAAGTGGGACGCTTGGGGTCCTTCCACTTTCGCAGTATAATTCTCGCGGCTGTGACAAACCCAACCTTTAAAATTTTTAATTTGGGATTTGTTACGTTAGGCACCAATGTCTTGTCACTGAAGAGGCAAAGTCGTGGGTGCACCGGGAGAGTGACACCAACCCAGTCCCCCAGTATCTCCAAAATATTACACCAAAATGGATGCACCATAGCACTATATGTGCTATTGTTAAATATATCACTACTTTGTTCCAGTTTTTAAGTTTTGGACATCAACTGTTAAAAACTGATTTTACGCTCCCCTACATTAAAAGAGTTGCAGGGTTAGGAGCTTTAATTTAAAAGGAAAGCACGAAGATATTGAACTTTGCTGACAGGCAATTTTTTCCCTGATCCCTCCCAAAAGACTGGAGCTGGAAGAGAGAAGGAGAACTGTGGTGGAAAGTAGGACAGGGACCGTGGATCTCTCTCTCTATTGCTCTCCTCTTTGTATAACTTTCTACAGTATCTCTCTCTGTCTTTTCATGTTAAAATGTGTCCAGCAAAAAACATATACATAATACACATACTGTAAAGCTGCATATAAATCATAACATAAAAAAATGTATGCAAGCATATCAGCTTTGGACGAAAAAGGCCTCTGTAAGTGTGAATACCTCACAGTAATGGATGTTGCCTTATCTTATAACGACCCTTTTATTGGCCCTCACTTATCAATCTGGTGTAGAAACCAGCGCAGATTTGGGTGTAGAAATCATCGTACGACAAGGTCCACGATGGACCTATGAAATGTGCGTATCTGGCTGATCACGGCGTATGCAAGATCAGGTGTGACGGCTGGAAACGATCGTCATTTAAATACCACGCCCCTATATATTCACAGCTCAGCTGTCCTCGCCCCCAGAGTTTACGGCATGGAGATACTTCATACGGCAAAGAAGAGAAACAAGATATGACCTGAGTGACACCATAACAGAAAAGTAAAGAGGAATAACAAATATAAAAAATATATAACATCCGTGATATGTAACGTACATAATATAGGCTATAATATTTTTTTTTAACATACTTTTAGTTTAAAAAAACCTGGTCAGACCATACGATCACTACAATATATCCTAGTGTTGCGGGTCTTAAAAGAAGCAGCTCCCGGAGCGGACCGGAGGCCGTACCTCACCAAATAATCCCAGATCGTGGAGCGAGTGGCTTCTTTCATCAATCAGCCTCAATATCAGGCACAAATTGTACAGGCGAACTTGCATCTGTGTCGGATAGCGTTGGCTGCACTGGCAGCTCGCCATTAATGAGACTTTAAACGAGAAGAGAAACCTGAAACGTCCTGCAACAAATGAATAAAGTGTTTGATCAAACGCTGTACAATGTGCACTTCTCATCCGATTAGCCTTCTTTCCAAACATTTTTTTTATTTATGTATTAACACTCACATACAAGAAGGTCCTGACTCCGTTTTACAGCCCCCCGGATTTCTTTATTGGTTATTATGTCACATGTAGTCTCTGGCCTATGTGCGTCTGCTGTGCGCAATTACGCATGTGGCACATCAGCGTATTTATTATTTTAATCTCCGGACATACCGATTAGTTACGATCTAATGTTGATGTTCTGTTTTCCTAAATATTTCATATTGCAGAAGCTAAAAGTTGTATTTAGTATCTCTGGAAGTTTTTCTGTCCTTTTAAAGTAACTGTTTGTAGTTTTTCTGTTTTAATTTGTCTCAGTATTTTCTGCAGTGGTATTCCTTGTACATGAACGTTTAACATGTATTTATCAAAAGCAGCCTCTCTAATCTTTAATCTTAGTAAATCGATTAAACAAACAAAAATGTATCAAATAAAACACACAACTAAAGAAATCACCTGACAGCTCGCGCTGCTCAACATTATTTAAAAAGCGATGTAGTCTACAGAGATCGTTTGAGGTGGAGCGTAATATAAAATTCATTTTAGATGTGTTATCTAACAGTAAATCTGTGAACCTCTATCTATCCCTTTTAACAAGCACTCTTATAGTCTGATCTAATTATTCTCCGACACAGACAGATTCGCTGCACTGCAAGTCCACACTGAGTTGAAAATTTGAGCGTAAAATTTGAGCGTACCCTCCGCTCACGTCCAAATTGATAAGTGCCGAACTTTGCGTGGAAATGACCGTACACCCATTTTTCTGCCATACATACGTTTGATAAGTGATGGCCAATGTGTGGTATATGTGACACATAAATTATTGTACTATATGAGGCCCCTCCCATGTTGTATGAGTATAAATAGCAGCCATATGGACCCACAGTCAGGCAGATGCGCACGCACATATCACGAGTTGGAGCAGGTCTCAGAGCACATCTCCCTCCGAGACCTCATCTACCCCACATCCACCCATCAACTGTGCCAACCTGGCAAGCTGTTTGTCAAGTTGACTGAGCTGCTTAACAGTTCAGTCGCACAGAAATTGTTTTCTTTAATAAGTATTGTGAATGCAGGTCATGGCTGCTGGCATGGTCTCATAAACCAAAAAATGCTACAGATAAATCATTGCCTACTTTACTCAAGTTAGTTGGAAGTTGAGTTGAGAAACTGAAATCATGTTGCATTGGCGTAGCAAAGACCTATAGCTGTCTTACAGAAAATGATGAAGTCATTTTTCCACTCCAAGACAGTCTTCCTTTTATTAAAACATTAACCATTCCCAGGCTGAAAACCGATTAACATGATCCTCCTCTCACCTTAACAAAGTCAGTTGGCTCATGTAACCAAAGAAACGCTCCACTAGCAAGGTAGCTAGTTACTAGTTTTCTGCTGTCTGCTGCTGGACGGGCCTGACCTAATGTTTGGAGGTCAGCAGAGTGATGCCTGCGATTTTGTTTGTGTGTGTGTGTGTGTGTGTGTGTGTGTGTGTGTGTGTGTGTGTGTGTGTGTTGTGTGTGTTTTGGCTCAACTTCATACAAACACAGAGTCTGTAGATTGGTCCGTTTCCAAACAAGTCATCTTTCCAGCGAAGCAGCCTACATACTGCTCTCTGTAACTTCTCCTCCACTGCTGCAAGCTGTTCATTTCACTGCCACATATCTTCATCTTCAGCATTTATTTCTCTTTATTTCTTGTTGTATGTCCTGTTATCTTTCTGTCTGTAAGTTGGCCTTCTTTTATTCTAATAGAAGTCTCATTACAGGTTTTTTGCCTTAAATACGGTATCGCTGTCTTTTACACACACACACACACACACACACACACACACACACATGCACACACACTGCATCTGCTGCTATTGCAGTGAACTGTGACAAAAGTTCTTGTAATTTTGTTGTATGATTTGGGGAGCAGAAGGAGGCAGTAGAAGCTGCATGAGTGATTGAATACAAAGAAATGTGAAGCAAAAAAAATGTGTTGAGCAGAGGAAATGATCAGGAGAGACTGACAAAGAACGGGATGCAGAAATATGCATGTGGGTGCTTCTGTGGACATACTGGGGTGTTTTGGTTTCTTCCAATATTAACATTGTGTCTGTATTGCCTCCTGTGAGGTGAGAGCTTTGTGACTCAAAATTGCACTTTCACTAAATTAAACATGCATCTATAATTTATAATTTTCAACAGAAACAGGGACATAGGAAAATCACTCTCCACATCTCACCACAGGATTTGGCCACCAGTCAAGTGTTATTAGACACAAAAATGCAACACTATCACATCCTTTCCATTTCCTGATTCAGTTTTCCTCATTAGGAATTCCCAGCCAGGCTCCCCAATGGTAAAATCTGAGAAATCAGTCTGGAAGCCTGCTTAATAATGAGTGAATAGTGCTGCCACTGTTGTTTCGGAGGACAGACTTTTCCTATGCGTGTGTGTGTGTGCGCGCGTGTGTGTGTGTGTGTGTGTGTGTGTGTGTGTGTGTGTGTGTGTGTGTGTGTGTGTGTGTGTGTGTGTGTGTGTGTGTGTGTGTGTGTGTGTGTGTGTGTGTGTGTGTGTAACCCCAGCGGAGCGTGTAACATTAATGAGAGGGCCGGAGACAGGCCTTATCACCAGCTTTCCAGTCCTGGCCAGACCTTAATTAGCTCATAAATGCTTAGCACAGACTGCAATACTGCAGGGCCAAACACACACACACACACACACACACACACACACACACACACACACACACACACACACTTTCACACATTCATATGATTTAAAAGTCATCCATATTACCTGCTGCATAATGGCCATTTAAGTGGGATTTATGTCTATCTTTTGTGTCTCTATGTAATTATTCATATGTCAATTGTATGTATGTGTGTGTGTGTGTGTGTGTGTGTGTGTGTGTGTGTGTGTGTGTGTGTGTGTGTGTGTGTGTGTGTGTGTGTGTGTGTGTGCATATTAATGTTGAGGCTTGGGTCATTATGTGTGCCATGTGATGGTATGTGGTCTGTGTGTGTGTTTGCAATCTGAATAAATGACTAACCATTAATACATATTTTCCATGCACCCAGGCTACAAAAATGTGGGGGACAGGAAGGGTTGTAAAAGAACCATATGAATTAGCTTCCTTCAACCCAGCCAACAAGTGACCTGTGGCCCTCTGCATTGGATTGTGAGACCCCATTATTACATGCCAGAAGTGAGATTTCACTCTCAGGAAAAAAAAACAGACTTTCAGACCACCCCTAAATGTTCCCAGAGCTTCTAACAAAGGTCACCCTGCAGAGAAGATAGCCACAGTTCTTGCTTCAGGGCGCTCTTAACTATACAGTACATGCCCGCTGTGTGACAAAACTGTTCAATCTTTCAAAATCATACTCAAAATGTTGCCTCTATCTGCTCCAACCCTTTTTCCTTTTTACCTCTGTTTCTGTTTTCATTTTTTCAAGGTTGTGTTGATTTTTACAGCTGAACCTCTGTCCCTCAGACACACACACACACACACACACACACACACACACACACACACACACACACACACACACACACACACACAGGAAAACAAAATGTCAGTGACATCAAGGTGTAAAAGCAGTCACTGCCTTCGACCCCCATCCCCCAGCCGGAAGTCAAAAAAGGCCCCACTGTTTGCTTCAGGTCAGTCAGTAAGTTTACATGCACAGTTAAGTCAAGCTGTCGTTATAGCTCCATTGGGCTATTTAATTGGACTACTGTCCTGTCCTAGTCTCAGAATACAAGCACGGTGGGAGAATCAAATTGTCAACAGAAGTATGTCTGACGTAGTTGGTGATGTACCTCTTTCAGCTTGTCCCTATTGGGCCTTATTACGGTTGACCTATTACATCACATACAAAACAATTTCGGAACAAGTTAGCAAGCGGATAACTGTTTTCCTTCCATCCATGTTTTGCAATATGTTAAACTTCTTCATCTTAAACAACAAAAATTGTGTCCTCGTCTGTCACTCAAGCACTTGCTTATCTTCGAATTGGTTTCAGATTTCTTCTACACATTTATGCTTTTCAACTTCCGGGTCAAAGTCTGGTGTGGGAACTGTGGAGCATGATACAGAACACATTGGCCAGTTTGGGTTTGATTGAGGTGTATACATGTTATAGTAAATCAACTCCCAACATAATAATCTAGTGTTTGTCTGACAAAAATCTCAAATTTTTTGAAGTTGGACTAATATTTGATATGTTTTTTTAAATCCAGTTTTAGTCAGACTAACACAATACATTGTTTTTTAGCACCATGTGAAAGTACTGACTATTAGTTAATGGAGAAAGTTTCACTCCACCTCCTTCTCTCCTCAACTCCCATCTATCCATCCATCCATCCATCCATCCATCCATCCATCCATCCATCCATCCATCATACCATCCATCCATCCATCCATCCAACCATCCATCCAACCATCCATCCAACCATCCATCTATCCATCCATCCATCCATCCATCCATCCATCCAACCATCCATCCAACCATCCATCCATCCATCCATCCAACCAACTATCCATCTATCCATCCATCCAACCAACCAACTATCCATCCATCCATCCATCCATCCAACCAACTATCCATCTATCCATCCATCCAACCAACTATCCATCCATGCATCTGTCTTTCCCTTAATCTCTCCATATGCTGGTGCACAGTTCTAACCAACAGGAGGCCAGAGCCTTGAACATGCACACTGCTGAAAACTCAATGCTGTCTGTCCTCCTCTGCATCATAAAACAGCACATAAAGTCAGAGGGGTTTTTTTGTGGAGGGGTGGGTGCTTTCATGTTGGACAATGACCTCCGACCTGTTATATTTGTAAATAGCCCCTTCCTCTACATTTAACGCACACTCACACCCCGTTTTCCACAACATCCAACTCCAGCAGAAAAAAAAAAGACGGAGACTCTTCCTGGATTCACTTCTTGTGTTTAACTGGCTTAGTAAGAGATGAACATATTTGGTATTGAAACATAAATCATGTGTGGTTTACTTACTTTTGTTTAGCAGCCCATTGGTCTGCAAAGTATTTTTTTTCACCCGTTGGCAACTTGTTTTGCTTTTCTGTAATTAAAATGCTCCCTTGTGGCCCTGGCTCTGATGTAAACAGAGCAAACCGCACCCCCCACATTGAACTGTGTGTGGCTGAAGACCCCCAGCTACAAGCATTCAGAGATAATAGGGAACAGATTAGAGCTATTAATTAATCTGTATAATACAGTTAGATACTCTGGTATGTGGCAAACCACATTATGTGCCTTTTTCCTCACGAACACACACACACACACAAAATACAGAATCACTACTCGTTTCCCTGGTTGAATTCGTCAGTTATCAGCCCCAGAGTCACTGGAAGAATATTGCGGTGAGAGACTCCAGCTGAGAAAATTGTTGTAAAAAAACATGACACTCAAGTAGGCACCCCTGCACAGAAAACAGATTTCTCACTGAGCTTTCAGTGGATAGAATGGAACAATACTTGTACTGTAGCTTCTCTCATTGGAGCCATCAGAGTGTTTTGTGACAGAAAAGCTTCATTAATTCATCATAAGTTATTTTCTCCATCCCTCTTTCTCCATCTAATGTATGTGTTTATCTTCTGTGTGTGTGTGTGTGTGTGTGTGTGTGTGTGTGTGTGTGTGTGTGTGTGTTTGTTTGCTGATGTGTGTCAAGTGGGTTGGAAGACATTGAGATGGAGTCAGGGGGATGTGAATCTCTGCTTCTCAGACGTGTCCTTCATTTATCTCAACTGTGCTCCCTATCTCTCTCTCCCCTTGCAATTACTGCAGAGCCACGCTCACTCCCACGGAGGCTGTTTCTCAAAGTGCACCTGCAGGCACACTCATGAGGCTGGTATAAATCTCCACTCCAAGCATCCTTTATAACCCAAATCTGTCACATTCCATGCTAAACAAAGATGCAATCACGCCGCGGAAAGCTTCAAAGTCAAAAGTGTGAAACAAAACCTCGTTATTTACTGCTGATATTCCATTGTAACAAACACAGCTTTCGCATCATGTCTTTGAAGAATTTAGCAACTGCCACACTTTGCTTTTGAATCTTCAGATGCTAGACTTTCACCCAGATATCACTCATAAGTGACCGCCTGCTTCCCAGCTTAATTGTTAAATATCTGTGCCATGACAGAGTCCAATTCTGATCACTGTATCTTTGTCATTCTAAAAAATAAACCTTTATTTCACAGAGTGAACCTGGCCTTCAACCTGCTGGTCTATGTTCTTCTTTCCAGCCCACTTCAGATCAGCTGAACATGGCAACGTGCCAGTACAGTGCTTTTCAGTTGTGCTGATGGGTAGCCAAATGTACGTCATGTGTCATCTTTAAACAGACAAGATACTTTTTCTGTGTCTTCATGATATTCTCCTATGGGGTGGCAGATACGTTTGCCTAATAATCACTGTCAACATCATACAGAAGACCTTAAGTTACTTTATACTTGAAGAAGGTGAAAAAAATAATCTGATGTACCAGATTGTTCAGTCAGGCAATATTTTGTGCATCTGTTCTTTCAGGCTGACAATTTAAATCATATTAAAATCACCTCTCTGTTTGACTTTACATGTGCTTTCAGATATTTTTGCATTCTTGATTAATATTATTTTATGTTAAATGCCACTTTTTTTCATGAATCCTGTCTGATAAAAAGATCAATTTATCAGAAAGCTTCAGTGTTACCTTATGGCCTACATAGCAATTCTCACATTTTAACCTGCAATACACAAGATTTAGTACCCATCATAATCATCTTTTTAAAACAGATGTTCAAATGTTCAGAGGGAAGTGAGTGATCATGGTCCTATACTATAATCTTAGTTTACTCTGGGGTGTCTCTTAATACAAAATTGTTTGACAGTATAATTTTTATGGGTTGGCATATTTTATGGGTTGGCATATGTTGGTATGTTTAACCAGAGAATACCAAGTCATAGTGTCAATGCATGACGAATAGCAAATGTGCATTATGCAAAATGACATCATTCCTTTCCTAGTCTGATGAACCCTTCAGAGAACAGACATCTTTACTATGAGGATGACACAATCAAAATGACGAATCCTGTCTTTGTTACCGTCATTGTGTCATTTTCTATAGCTATACTTGCAACATACAGGAGCAGATAATGTGTGAATCACTAGAGCACATAGATGCTAATTACCATCTGTAATGATCAGGGTCAGCATGTCTTCTAAGCTGCAGGTTTTTATTACAGGTGTGATGGCTCCTTTATCATAATTTCTCCATTTTAAGGCGGGTAGTATAGCTATTGCTCACAGGAGTATTTCATTACAGCAGATGGATGACATCAGCTGTCGGTGTTGCATTGTGACATAGAGGTGCGAGATGAAAGAGATCAAGGACAGAACATGTACTGTGTCATCTTGATGAATATGACAGTGTTATTTAGCTCCAGTTCCACTTCAATGCCTGCCTGCTTCTTTTTACTTCTCCTTTTTATTCTCTTCTACCTCAACCCAGCCCACACAAATCCAAGTCCTTCCAAAAAAAATGGCAATCTTTAATCTGGCATGAATTGCTTGTATTCATTTTTGCGGAGAGCACAACTGCTTCAAATTTACATCTATGCCTATTTCTGTAGGAAAGATGTATAGGGAGTTGGGGATACACAAACACACTGAAATACACTGACTGGTCTCTGGTTATGTCCCTGACCTCCGAGGTTTGGCTGAACTGTAGACCATGGTGGTTCTAAGTGGGTGTAGGCAGACCAGATGTGGCTGTGCAACCCCACAGACATTACGAGTGGCTGCCTGGCCAGTAACCTCACCACAGCAGGGCTACTTAGTATTCTGCCTCCCAACTCATTGGACATGGTAGGGAGCCACCAGTAGGGTGCTGACTCTAAACAGAGGCTGTCTGAGGTTTGC
This sequence comes from Labrus bergylta, assembly GCF_963930695.1. Taxonomy (NCBI): domain Eukaryota; kingdom Metazoa; phylum Chordata; class Actinopteri; order Labriformes; family Labridae; genus Labrus; species Labrus bergylta. The sequence continues at coordinate 17,640,371 of NC_089199.1, read as the reverse complement.
TCTGAGGTTTTTGACGTAGGTGGGGCGGACCGTATTAAAGCTTCATGTTAACAACGTTTATTAAAACCATGTCCTGATCTCTTTGTTGGTTTGGGTGCTGCCTATTAGGATTTTATGTGGCTTTAGGCTAGTGGTGAAACCTGGATTCTGACTGTTTTTGCTCATTATCAACAGTATAAATTTGTAATGTACACAGTAATGTTTTGAAAAAAAAAAGGTAGTAACTTTACCCAGCTGAACATAGTACAGTTAGGACTTACTGGTGCAGCGCTATGCAAAAAAATTCTCTGATTAAATCTTCCACCCCCCTTATCCACTTCACTCAAAGATCTCATTGTTTTATTGCTTTTTCTATAGATTAAAAACAACAATAAAACATTTGTTAGCTATGAATATTTTGCTTTTACTCACCATCTTAAAATTGGACAAACGTTTCATGTTGTCTATGATTATTAATGCACAAGAGTACAAAAAAATGTGAATGGGGGCAACAGGTAAGGTGATTCGCTATAATCTCATGGCAGCCATTTTCCTCTGATGTCAAGATCATTGTGGCACACTCACATGCAGTGTTACTGATGAACTGCTGTGTTTCAACTCTGCTTATAGCACAAAGGAAAACATAAATGTAAAAAATCACTAAAGTCACTAGATCTGACTTTAGCATTTAAAGGAAGAATGTGCGACTTTTTGATCCAGTAGATGTCGCCCTTGAGCACCAGCATTAAACCAAAACAAACTGCTGTTTGGCGACACCTCCTCTATTCTGAAGCCTCCACTCTCCTCCAGCGACACATCTTCAACCCCTCTCCACTCGCGCGAAGGAATTATCAATTAGAACGCACCATAATTAAACAACATTAAGGACAAAATTGTCCTTAGCTCGAGCTGCAATTGCCTGTGGCCTGAATTGTTGTGTTAGCGGGCTAATGTTAGCACACTTTGTTTAACTCGCACAGCTGTAGTGATGGCAAGGGAGTGGGTGAAATGTAGCCAAACGTCTATGTACAAATTACATCTTAATTCTAAAGTGTGCTGTTGTCAATAGCAAAAAAAGGGTTATCATAGATGTTCTGATAACAAAGTAGTTTGAACCTTGTCAAGTCAGCACCGTTAGTATTTCCAGGAAAATATAATTATTTCTTTCAGAGCAAACACTTTTTATGAACCATTCTTCTGCACCTTAACTGTCACTATCCTCCTGTCGAAGGTCAGTGCACTGCTGGGTCAGCCAGGGCTCTTCAAGTTGATGATCAGAGTTTGCAGGGGAACACTGGATCTTAAAAGTTTACCTAGTCTTCCGACCAAGAGGGTGATGAATTTCACCCCTGTGCTCTAAAACACTCATTTGCAGCTGAGAATTCTAGGAGTGTGAAGAGCCTGGTGGTGTAATAGCTGTATGGACTTTGTGGGATTGTTTTTGCTGAATAGTTTCGCAATCTTTGCGTTCTATACCCACTTTCCACTCTCTTTAACCTCTTTAGTTTTTAAATTCAGTTTCCATCCTCCATCACCCCTCAGTTTTTCTCTGCTGAAGTCACAGCAGACCAAACCATGAACGACGGGAATAAAGTCCCATCAACAGATTACAGAGCTTGCCTTCGTTTCCAGAAATATGTAATACATTGCACATGGGTACTAAATGTGTCCCAGATGCGAGGGGTTCATGTATTGTTCAGGCTGTGCTGGATGTAGCCTGGGATCTGTGCTTTGTCATCAAAAATTGTGCCTGCTCATATCCGCTTCCCAACATGGGAGACATATTTATTGCCCATTGTTTATGTCTTAAAATGTATCTATTCATTTTCCAATTATAATGTAGAGAATCCTGGGATTACTCCTGTTTAAATCTGCAGACTCATCCAGAGTATTGATCAGATATTGTTTGAGAAAATGAGAGTCTGTCCCAAAAGGGTCGGTTGAAATACTGAGTGTATGGGTAATCAATAGAGTTCATGTATGGTGAAGCAGTGCACTGATCCATTGGTGAGATCTTTGGCAATGAGAGATCAAATGGAGGAGCAGGGTCAGCCACAGAAGCTAAATGCAAAATAGCTCATAATCAATAAAGGCCAGTGCCAGGTTCCCTTGAGTCTTAGTGTTGAGGGTTAAGCTGCAGCTGGCTTATGGTTATATAGAGTGAGGTTGATCATGTTCTGCTTACACCACAGATATTCACAGAAGAATTCTGCGCTCATGGGACTGTTTACAATAAGGTGAGCTACTGTAGCTAGCATGCCACTAGCTAAACACCAGATTGCTAACAACTTGAGGCTGTTCTTCCTGACACTGATTCCAATACCTACCAATACTAGTACAATTAACAAAATATACATAATGTGGGAAAACAGTGACTGCTGTCCTTTTGCTAACTGCGACTAACATTACACTAGCATCAAATTGTTGTTTTTATTTACCTCAAACCAGTTACATTTACTGGGTGAAGTGGTTATTTTATTGAATTGGTGCATTGAATGACTTTCTTACCGATACCTGATACCACAATTTAAGCGGTGGCCATTATGGATTCTGGTATCTATATAAGAACAACCCTGTTTTATTGTATGCACTGCTTCCATTAAAATATTCTGTCACAGCCAATTTCCTTAAAGTCCCAAGCTATTTATCGCCTGAATAGTCAGAAGGGCGTATTGTAACACTGACTCTTGTCTCAGAAGTCCCTCAAGGTCTTTTAACCATGTTTCTTTTGTGGAGCAGTTCCAACTCGCACCTACAAATTTAAAATCAAATTGCATGGTAACAGACAAAAATAAGTACTGCTGAGTTAACCTCTGTGGTACTTCATAGTCAAGGGCTGTTGAGATGGTACAGTATTGGTCATTGCATCTTATTTTTCAAGGTATTTGATTTTTCACAGATGGTCAAAGATGGCCTCTAAGTTACCATAAATATCTTGTTTTGCCCATTTACTTGCCAATACCATCGCAGCAGTATCGTGTCAACATTTGATGGATCAGTCCAGAAGGTCTTCCTCTTTTGCTACTGAAAGGTGTACATACAATGGGAGGGGAACCAACAGTTAGACAAATCCATACGGCAATTCCAGAGAGTGCATGGATGTATTGGCATGTAGCTTGGTTGCAGATGGATGGGCTTGGTGATACCATGTGCTCATCCACTGTGATGTTTTGCCCTTCCTCATTGTGTTTCCCATCAAGCTTTGTCTCAGAAGCCCTCCTGCTTTTAACACTCCCTTTTATGTTTCCCTCTCTTGCTCAGTCTATCACCCATTGATGTTGCTTTATGATCTGTTTTTATGATCTGTCTCTCCCCCTCTATCTCTCTGCTAACCTCTTGGTGTGCTTCAGGGAAGTAAAAGCAGACTGAATGTGAATCCTTCTGACGCCAGCATCACTCTTGTGGCTGGCACGGTCTTGTCGTGCAGATAGACACACTGACAGATGCACACAGACGAGCCTTTCTTGTCCAGAGTTTACTCTAGCTGTTGGCTGGTATGCTGCCCCAGATATCAGAGAGGAGCCAGAACAGGAACCAAGCATACTTGAGCTGCAGTGCTGTGATGTGATTAGACATGGAGGATATAGACTGTGCCTTTTCACAGATGACTTTGTCACTCTCTGTGGGGCTACCATTAGCTGGATGAATTGTAGAGAAAACAGCTTGTAAAGACTCTGATATGGATGTTTGCATGTTTTTGGAGCGCTGTACTCAACTCAGAATTTGGCAGTAGAAATAGATTTTGCTTCTCTGTATGAAGCTTCAACTATTCTTTTATCATTTAAGCGCCACTCTAAACTCTTGTATTGGCTTACATGTCTCATGTTTTACTTGTTGGACCCACATTTACCAGTTTTCCCATAAGCATTAGCCGTCTTTCAGGCAATCAGAAATCCTCCTGACTACTTTCTTCATGTTTTTATTTTTGTAATAGTCACTTTGGACTATTGATACAATTTGATGAAGGATTTTAGTCATCTTGTTATACAGTATAACAGCTTGGCTAGCAGCCCCCAGAAGTCTGGTTGATGAGCATTAGAGAAATCCAGATTTATATGTGGAGCTGCTTTTTTGTGAATTTACCATCTTTTATCACAGTGTTTGTTGTTTTTTTTTTTTTTTGGAGAAGAGTAGACCTTTGCGTATAAAAACTTTGTGAACTATGAAAGGACCCTGTCCTTAAAACAAGAGCTTGAAATAAGATAACTTCCCTACTGCTAGCTCTTCTGACAACCCCTGACTGGTGAAGCACAGTGTTGCAGAAACGTAGAAACCTCACTTATTTGGTGTTTTACAACATCCAGCTCCTTCAATTTATAAGGAGAAAAGAATTCTGTAAAATTGGCTTTTGGTATTAAAAAAATGCAACCGTGAGAGCCATCTAGATGCTTGTTTTGTTTTTTTTATTTACCGTCTACTGTGCTGTTGGTTCTACATCGCTCTGTACAATGACGCAAACATAAAAAAATTACAGGGATCAAACTGGGCAGGGATTTAGACTATGCAGCGTCATGTGTTTCTCTATGTTACTGTCTGGTCAGAATGAGTGTTTATGTTGAGACCAGCTGAGGCAAGAGGCTTTATACTCAGTGATTAAATGTTCCACATACTTCAGCAAGCAGACGAAAAGCTTTTTTTTATTAGTCTGTGAGTAGTTTTGAGTCAGTGATTTACAGGGTCCTTGGTCATTATTGAGCCATTTGTGATTATTCTAAAGGCAACGGGTGCTATTATTCGGGTATTTTTTGTCATTTTTAACTTAAAACAAGGCTGCTCCTCTTTTCATCCTTCTCCTGTAGTTCTGTCTGAATGTGAGCCTCACAAGCTGATATAAAAAAAGTGATGGAACATCATCTCTATCATCACTTTGATCATAAAAAAATAGTGTTGTGTTGACAGTGACGTCTATGCTGCTAATTCAGAGCCTCCCTCCCAAAAATGGAGCTGAAAGAGCAATTTGTCTGTTTAAAAAAAAATACCACTGATATGTTAATGCAACATATGGCATTTAATTCACTGTGCACTTATAGATGAGCCTCTCCGTGCACATGTGTTGGTGTGTTTTTGTACATTATATGTGCCTATATCATATGTACATGTGTCTCTAAAGTGTGTGTCCTTGTTCTCATGTCTTGGCAGCTTTTCTTATTCCTCGTCTTCCAGTTGGTCTGATTTTTAAACAGTGGCTTCATTGATGCTCAGCTCCTCTTTTCCTTTGCTTTAGCCTTGGATGGTTTAAACTAATCCCACATTCACTTTACTGTTCCCAGCTTATGTATGCGTGTGTCTTTCCAGTTTCATACAAAAACATCATATAATTGCATGCATCCTAGCTCACATATGTGCGTTCTTGCTACGTAGCAGTGTGATTTCTCTGGGTTTGAGTCTGTGAGAGTCAGGCTGTGATGTCATATGTGGGTCAGCAGAAGGACATCACAGTGTCTGGAGCTCCACAGGGGGTGTGTGCTGTCTGTTTTTGGCCTTCTTACGCAGCACAGAGGCTCGTCTGTGACCCTGGAGAACCCCGAGGAGTGCCAGGAGCCCGTGGGGCAAATAAATACGCTGTGAGAAGCGTGTTGAGAGAGGTGTGAATGAAACCGTAGGCTGAGACACTGGGTTTTGTGTGGAACCGTTCCCTCCCCCTTGCCTCCACAGTACACATGCTGTCTCTTTCTTTCTCCTTCTCACACACACGCTTACAGTTTTCCTTTCACACACACCTCACACGGAGGTTCACAGTTCAAATAAACAGCGGCTCGAGCAGCGGGCCGGGCCTGGTGTAAACAGCACTGGGCTGGGGTGATTTAGTTTCTCTCAGGGCAGAGCTCTCTCTCACTGCTTCCTAATGGGCCATGCTTTAAACGGAGAACACAGCAGTAAGTGGGGAATGAAGTGGGTAAAGAAAACGCTACACATGGACACACTTTGATGTGACTAACTCGTGAACATGTCTGATCAGAATTTGTATTCATAACAAGCCCATGGTGCATTTTTGAAAGGCATTAGAAGGGAGGGATTGAAGTTCGGTCAATGGCGATGTGTTCGCTCAGTGAGTTTCACCTCGTTGTGATAAAACTTGTTTGATGGGATTTGTCTGTTTCTTTGTGTTGAATCGCTCAATGTGACTCATTCCTCCTCACATCGTGCTTTCTCCACAGCCTTATCTGTCTGTTTATGTGAGTGTATTTCTTTTCTTTTTGGCCTTGAGTCTCATCTCTCGGCATCGAACCCATCAATAAAGCCCCGAGTTCACCATCTCTATTGGCTCCTGATGAAACACAACGCTAGTCCGTCACGTCCTGGAAATGGCATTTTCTCCTCCAATCCATAACCTCTGCAGAGGTTGAGATCCTGAGGGGAGAGATCTGTGGTGGCCTTATTGATTTGAATGTGTTTGTGTGTGTCTGTTGTGGGCTTCTAGTCATCATGTATTCACCTGTGCTGGGGTAAACAGTGTAATGAGATCAAATAGTGAGGAGTTAAACCTGAATGAGAGGAACCCTTCCATGATAGCAGGCCGCTATCAGACCAAAAGTGAGAAATCTCTTAAGCCTTTTTTTCCAGTCAGGGTGTAACAACTTCTCTGTCTCTTGAAAAAATGATGAAGCTACTGTATTTTTTTTTTTTTTGCTTTTGTTGGATGGTCTTGATCGAACCATCTTTTACAAGCAGGTTAGCAGAGTCTTTTCAGTCTTTTTTCTATTTGACAAAAATGTAAAAATACTTTATTCGTCAAACTGATTCTTTTCTAAATATGGAAAACGCTATTTTTTAGAGAAACACTCAGTAACTGAAAAACCTAGTTTCAAATCATAAAACAGAACATCACAGGTTTTTAAAGAAATGACTTATTATATTATCTCATGGCTTTACAAGCCTCAAATGCAAACCTCTGCATCCCTTGTATTGGTTCATTCAACTGTGTGTCTGATACTGTAACTGTGTGTTTGTGTTTACAGTCTAGATTAGTGTGTGTCTGTGTGTGTCTGTGTCAGTGTGTATTATTGGGAAGAAAAAGTGCCCTTCAATTTTCAGTTGATAATTAAATACTTTCCTTTAAAAGACACAAAATTCTTTGAACAATGCCAGCGCCGCTCCTCCCACCACAAACATGTCATCACTTGTTGTCAGTCTGTAGGTTCAGTATAAAAAGGCAAATTGAACCTGCAGGAACATTTGTAATTGACTTACATGGCTCATGTTCAAGTATTTTTTGATGTCAGTCAATAATTTCCCCCGAACCACACACAAAGGCAGGCTTCATGACGGAAACAGCGGGGCGTTCAGTTAGCGTGCTGAAATAATCTCTCTTTAAACCATCCTGGAGCATTGTGTTGATAACAAATTGCAAACTAAATGTATGCTGTTGCTTTGCATAAACACTTCACCCTGTTCATTTTCTAGTTTGTTCCATAGTGGATCCATCGGCCTCAGGAGAAAGTCAGTTTGACGGAGTGATGCTGTCTGTCGCTGCCCTACCCGCAAGTCCTCTAAAACTAAATATTTAAACCTAGCATAGCTGAGTGTTGGGGTTTATTTAGCTTTAAGTTTAAAGCATGACAGGCAAGCTCTGGAGAACATAACCTTTCTACATAGAACTTTTTAGCCAATGCAGAACTTGTTTCTTTTTTGCCGTCTTTTTATTCCGGCCTAACACAATCTCTGTTTCTCTTCCTGTACTTTTAACGCATGTGCTCTTAAAATTCACTGAGGCACCAAAAGAGCATCAAGCCTGCTCCAAAGGCATACCCTCCAAAAATACACGTTCAAAATGTGTTTCTTACTTAGTACTTTCTCACAGCAGCTGGATGTATTGGTTTTACCTGGCGTCTCTCGAAAGAAAAGCCTCAAACTCCAAAAAAGCCTGTGGTGTTGGCTTGGCTCTATGCAGCTGTCTTAAAATAAAAGATAATATCATATATCTTGACAATCTTAGCAGTTGTGGTTCAGCTAATGAGAATGCTAATATACATTATTAATGATGGAACATCTGGTCAGTCTGCATGTGATTGTGGCCAGAGGCGAGGGTTGAAAGGTGATTAGTTAAAAGCGAGAGCACCAGAAATAAAAGTCAGGAGAGGGTTTTCTTGATGAAGCGTTGTACTGAATGAAACACATAAAAGACTACACAGAAGGAGAGAGGAGAGAGTCAGCAAATCAGTTTTGACACCCACACCACTAATCTGGGTCATGATGACAAGGTGAGGAAGAAGACATCAGTGGAGGCTGATTGAGAGAGTTGAGTCAGAGAAATGGCTGCAGGGTGCTGAATGTGGGAGGTTCGGAGGCGGCTGGTTCATTCAGCGATCCACACAATCATCATGCATCACAGATACATGTTGCTGGGAGAGAAATTGGAGATTTCTGTGCATAACTTCACAGCATTTTTTTTTTAAAGGAGATTGCTTTTCAGCACAGATGGGAAGGTTAAGAACTCAAATAGCTAGATCTCATCTCCCAAATGTCTCTATATTTCTAAATCACGAACAGAGGAATAATAATAATGTCAAACCTCGTTCTTCATTGTCTCCTGTTTGCCATTCCTCATTCTCCCACTGCGTCCACTACTGTATTTCTTTACTTCCTACGACTATTCCTCCCACTTCCTTTTTTTGCAATCCAGAGCATGACCTACTTGTGTTTTGAATCAAAATCCACATGTACCGTACGGCATAGAAAAGCACATTGAGAAACCACCATTGTTGGGCATAGCACGCTGGAAATTGAGCTGCGTCACCCTAGAGAGTACTGTCTGTCTACAGTGGAGATGGATGGTCTCATGGATAGACGAAGGTAGAGGACTTTGAGTGTGTTTTTTCTCTGTGTTCAAGAGTCTTTTTGTAAGTGGGACAGAAGGTGCAAAAAATAGATCCCGTACCCTTGAGGAGTCACTCCGCAAAGTCACCTCTTTGCCCTGGGCCTTAATGTGTAAAACCAAGTGTCCATACTCTCTCTTTTCACTTCTTGCAGTCTGCCTCTTTTTCCCCTCTTTGGCTTAATGGCTTACCCAGGCCTTTATATCAGCAAGGACTGTGCAGCATAAGTCAAGGCTGTGTGCTAACAAACCCCCAAGCTAATTAGAAATTTTAGCCAAGCTGGCTCGGCTTCTCATTTCCTCGCCTTTTCCCTCCCTTTGGACAAATACCACTTCACCCCTCAAGCCGTGCAGAATTAATCCAGTTAATGTTCAACACAGAATGAATAATGTCCACTTATCTGCTGGGAACATGGGTACAGAGGGGGCTCCTGCATGGGTAGAAGACCCACAGTTAACCCCCAGATTTAGTGTCACACTAAATGGCTGTAGTTAGGAAGCCAAACGACTGCTAGGCTAGGGCGAAAGAGAGTCAGGGTGTCTTTAGAGTGACACTGCTCTCACTGATTGTCAGCCTTCTATATCAACATAGTGACAGCAGCTCCATTTGGGAAACCATCAAACCTACTGGCAGTAACTTCCTCTGCTTTCTAACTAGATGTGAGTGTTCACATGAATGACTGCACTCTTAATGTAGCAGAAGGGGAGTTAGCCAACAGCAGGCAATTAAAGGTCAAAAACAATCTGACTTTTGTTGCTGGTTGACATCTTCTGCATCATCACCAATGTGCCATTTACTGAGTAAACACCCCTTGAATAGTTTGTTGATGTCCTTGCACAATTAAAGGCTAACTCTATTCTGCTCCAGGCTCTCTTCTAGGCTGCGTTATACTTCAATGAATGGTTATCAATAAAGTATCATTGCACAATACTATAAAGACAAATGGTTCATAGAAAAGGACGAGAGCAGGTTTAACCATTTTTGAAGTATTAAGAATTGTCTTGTAAACATAAAAAAAAAACCTGACAGCAAGGTTTAAATCATACTTTAGTTCTTATCCTGCAAACCATGCTCAGTGTTGGGGCATGAAATATAAAGAGAGAAACCGGTTAAGACTTATGACTGTACGTTAATGGGTTACACTCTGGCTGCATGGTGTCAGTATGATTTGGTTTGAATCAATCTTTAAACTACACTGAAGTTATTGCGCAGCGCTGCAAAAATGTCATAAAGGATCTAATTAAATCCTTAAATTTCCGTTTTGCTTACTAGCCCTCATATTGCCAAAGACAGTTCCTTAGGAATGCAGTGGTGTTGCATCAGTTGGAAACCAGTTTGGGATCAGTACTGGGTTGCACGGTACACCAGCTATTCGCAAAGGTCATATGTAGCCAAGTTTGAACATAATTTCCATTGTTTTGAAAGGTGGGATAAATTTGAGGATGTGGAGGAGCAGAGAGTTTTACTGCCTGTTTGGTGTCGGCAGTACATTCTCCCTGAGAAATGTGTCATGACTTTGAATTGTAATCCCGCTGTCATTTTCCATGAGCAAAGATAATTCCATCTGTCCAGCAACAGAGTACCGCTAAATAACCTTCTGTTTTAGTTGAAGATTTCACAGCTCGATGTGGATTAAGGTTGTAGCTGTTCTCATCACCATGTCATGGTGCTTTGTCATATTTGACATACATTTGCGTTGCTGTTTGTGGAGTTAGTGGATGTTATGTTCAGTCGTTAGGCTTGTGACAAATAGGCACTGAAGGCAACACTGTAACAAACACTGAATAAAAAAATACTGTTCACTGATTGACCGCAGGATGTGAAAATGTCATTTCTGTGACAATATTTTGGTTAGTTTGGACGTAACGCTCTACTTGTTAAAGTGAACAACACGTCTCCATGGTGCAATAATGACAGCTTAAAGTTAGAACATACTAGTTTCAATGTTGGGTTGAGTGTGGACTTTGCACCCAAACTTAAGGCAGAACTTACATACAGTAATTTTAGCTGGTGCAGTGCACTCGAGTAGTCATACATTTGTTAAAGAAACTCTGCAGCATTGGGACAAAAAGTTGCATGGAAGCTAGCTCTCTCCCTCCCGCCCAACATGAGCTATCAGCTGTTGGGGTGAGTCCCAGCTGCCTCGTGTGTTGACTCTAGAGTGATAGCCATCAGCATTTGCCACATGAAAGGAGAGGAGACTGGTGTTCCTAAAAAAGCAGATGAGAAATAAAGATGAGGAGGCCATGTTTGAATGCTGGCTACATTTCAAGTCAAGATAACCGCATTGATTTATCAGGTGTGTTTTTCTGACCATATCAGGCCTTATGTAAATCAGATCCTCCCCCCGGTGGGACATAAAACATGTTCTTTCCGGATAAGATCGTTTGAAGTGGTACAACTTTTCTGCATACTTTCTTGCAAATAGGGCTCCTGGCCCCGGGGGAAACATGTATTTACAATATCAGCCATCCTGTCCTCTGATAAAGACAAAAGCCTCCATATGATTATGCGTGCTTAGGAAGGGAGGGAACCTGTTTCGCTCAATGTCTAAAATTACCATCTCTGTGCATGCCAAGAGTCCATGAAGGCAATGCTATCTGTGGTATGTCCCCCAAGCTGGCCTCTATGCTTTTATTCAGCCCACTCATGGCATTTAAAACAGCTTGCTGCAGGTCGAGGAGCTGTTTATTGGGGGAAAAGGGAGTGACTTAATGGATGCAAACCCTGGCCCCAAACCAGCTGACCAATTCTGTAGTGATCTGAGTAGAGCGGACAGTGTCACTTAGGGGCTCCTTGTAAAAGCATGTGGATAAGCCATAAGTACAGCCTGACGTGTAATTGATATTCTTATGTATGTAAAGGGGGCGGCGTTTATGTGCTGAAAACACCTGGCCACGTGTGACAAGAAGGTCCAGGGTAGAAAGACGACTTTCACTAAAGCGAAAAGCAGAGCTGTAGTTTGAGTCCAGGGAAGCCTGAGGAACAGTTCCTGAAAGGAGAAAAGAGACCACAACCCTGTCCTCACAAACTGAGGCGGTCATTCAGAGCTGCCGCCTGTTTTCAGCACTATAGTTCTTCCCCGTTATTTTGAAGCAGCCCTTTTTTAATTTCCTTCTCCCAGTCCTTTTATTTTTACTTGAGTTTAGCAAATAAGCAGCAGTGAGGATCTTTTGGGAAAAAGATACACAAATCCTGATTTAATTACTCTCTAACCCAGTTTCATGCTATCCCTCCTCCTCGTTGCCTTTTGAAAATCTTCCACAAATCTGTTAAGCTTCGATTGCCAGGAAGACTTTTGAGTGTTTTTTTCTCTTCTTCTTTTTTTTTTCTTGACACATTTTGCGTTACACAAATAAGAAAATGGGTTGCCACAGTGGGATGTTGTTTAACACTCCTACCTCTCATTGTGGGAAGAAGAGAAGAGAGAACGCATCATAGAGTTTGATGCCATGCCAGTGTTTCGAAGATTAAGAAGGAACCAAAATAGCTGAGGTAGTGGCAATCTGTCAAGGAATGATTGTGCTGTTTATATTGTTGCTAATAATTGAGCTAAATGTCATTTATTTATGAATCATATCAATCAGCGTGATTTCCCTCTCAACTGGACTGTATTTTGGTCAACCTATATTGGTCATAATGTTTTCATACTCAGGATTTAAAAAAAAAAAAAAAAATTAAAAAGCCGAGTGGAATTTTTAAATTGGCTTTATTATTTATTTTGAATTGAAAGATTGTCATTAGTCTGTAAACCTTTTGTTCTTTCTCCAGCTAATGTCCACTTCTTATGTTAAACAGCACTGTTTTGTTTACAGGAGCTCACCTCCCTGTTCCCCCATGTAGGCCCAGCACCCTGTTGCTCCTCTCTCCCTCTCTCTTTTCTTGTATCAGGCCGCTTGATTCCGGGAAGTGGTTTCATTCACATGCAAATCCTACCAGAACACCATCATTCACGCTGCTAATTACACCAATGTTGGGACGCTGACTTGCTGACATCACTCTGGGATATTAGCATTCAGGGAGGAGAGGGGCCTTCCTCCTGTGTGTGTGTGTGTGCGTGTGTGTGTGTGTGTGTGTGTGTTAAGTCAAGTGTCAAGCAGCGCTCCTTTGACAGGATATGGCAACTCTGCCGTGCTTTAAAATACAGGGGGTTTGGATTTTTTTTTTCACACTATTGAAAGTTCGATTTGGCCAAAATAAATACTTGACTCTCGCTTTCCAGCTTTTCTGCTATTTGTTCTTTGTAGATAACAGTGGAAAATCCTTATTCGACTCAAAGTATTTTAATAAAAAAATACTATATAGCCTTATGCTTACCCAAATGATTTGCTGGGATTTTCAAGATTTGATGGTCTTGCTATAAGAACAGAGTACCTTAGTTTTTCCCCTTTGCAAAAAACTTCCCTGTTATTCTGACTTCCATATTTCTTTCAAAAACTCGAAAAAAGTATGAACAGTCTATGATCTTCTTAAGCACTGCGAGCCTGTCCCTTAGCTTCATAGGTCCATGCACTTTATTTTGAAGGCTGTAACCGGAAGTCTTCATGTTATTTGTACGCGCTTGACGCTAGTGAAGGGTTAAAGCGCTGCTGTTCAGTGGGTCAGCAGCAGCGAGCGGAGCAGCTCCAGCGCTCTGTGTATTTACGCACCGAGAGTTCGCACGGATCTTCACTCAGACTCACTCCGGGCTTTCTTCCCCCCCTCTCTTCATTTGGATTTTATAATATTTCGGTGGACTCTGCTCTGCTTTCTGTTTTGGAACTGTGAAGAAGGATTCTGATTTTCCAACACTTTTAGTTGGCTTTTCGTTCACGCTTTCTCCTCATTCGCTGAACTCCTGACTGTGTTTGCGGATAACAGGGGTCTGACAAAAAAAAAAAAAGGCTTTTAAAGGGAGGGGGTGACTGTAGCAGAGGGGTGCAGACACCACGCAGCGGGTGAGAGGAGGGTGTTTTCGTGGCAAAAGCTTTCGCCTTTGGGAGTTTTGTGACAAATTCCGCAATGAGGAAGACTCGTTTTCAAACCCGCAACACCACAAGCAGCTCCGAACTCAGGGCTATGGCTCTCCTGCGCAGCAGTTTGTAAGAGGGTAAGCAGATGATTTACTGTTTGTGTTTGGGTCGGATTAGGGGCCGTTTTGTTTACGTTTCTTTACGATCCAATCCTTTGGGATTGAAGTAGGCTATACCATTTTCTATTTAAATCCATGACTTAAACCTCGGAGCCTCTTTCTGAAACATGCGCGTAAAGAAGTCCTGAAGGACAGATATTAAAGCCAACTTTTTGATTCAAAGTGGGAGGGGTCTTTTATTGTTTTGCATTTTTCAAGATTTCAACCTTTATTTGAATACTTAAAAGGGGGAGTTGTTGTAGGCCCTATGCTTTCCCTGCAGAGACGTGTTCTCATCGGGTTTTATCCCCCACCCCACCCCCTGTAGCGCAATGGTCAAGCTACTGTGCGCTCTGCAGCCACAAACTCTTTGTTGGGATTCTCCGTGTCATATGGGCATCAGTTTGCCTGTAAATGATCAGATACATAATTAGGCCTCTGTTAAAAAAAACTCCAATTACTTTCCCATTAAGTCAACCTGTTTCATTTCGTATCTCCACTCAAGATTCAAATGCTCCTGCGTTGAAACTCTTAATATGTACTTTACGTTTTCTGCAAACTGCATCGAGAACAAGCGGCACTGATTGTTGAACTATCCTAGTTATATTAAGAAGAACATTCAAGACCAAATGCAGGCTAATTGAGCCGTTTAGGGGGGCTACTTTTTGTCTGTGCAAGGGTCACTGGATTAGCACATGAATGGACTGACGGTGGAGTGATGAATAATGTCGCCTCAGCAGCTGGCTGCAGTATCATTGGACTCCTGCATAGGTCTGAGAGCAGCCCAACGATGCAATGAACTGACAGAAGCTTAAATGTCAAATCAGCATTATTCCTGATATTCGAAAGTATCTTTGCATTAAGCCTTGCATTAGTTGATGTTTAATTCCCTTCTGAGACTTTAAAAGAAAAGTCAACATCATTTTCAAATAAAACTCCTCAAATGAGTGATGTCTTTGTAGAGTTAAATGTATCTCCTGAATTATACATCATGAGCTTGTAGAGCGAAACTCTTAAACCCTTCTGTATGTCTTTATTTTAGAAATGTCTGGCGATGATCTGTAACCGGTCTCTTGAGTAGGCCTATACATCCGAAATATGTGTGGAGGTAGTCCTAGAGTCTGGTCTTTAACATTCCTATTTTCCCATCCAGAGTAGTGTCACTTTATGTAACAAGTCGACAGTGAATTAGCAAACCCTTAATAAGTAAAGGGACCACTGTGTGCTGTAGCCTGAAGAAAAAAGCCCAATCTTGAAATCTATTTAAAAAGTCTTGTCGAGTGCTTTCACTTATACACAAAAGTCCTGAAATCGTAATTTTTCAGGATGAGATACATGTGTGAACGCAAACAGCTGAATTTGTTTACTCTGACTTCAGCTAGATTTTTTCCTACCAGCCTCTGGTTAGTTTTCCGTGTGATTTTGGGGTGAGTCCATGTGAGAACAGAGCAATAAATATTCAGGAAAATTCACAGCCATGAAGTAATGACGTCTATATCCTGTGATGGTGCAGAATCATAGACATATGCACTTGTCTGGTGCAAACTCTGTGCATGTAATGAACTTGTTTCATTATAGTTCTGTTGCTGTTGTCACAGCGGGAATACTTCAAGCTACACAAAGCACAAATATACTTGGATATAATGGCAAAAATTGTCATCATAGCGTCAGACTCTGTTACTTCATCTGCCACTTTCACACAATGAACTGCCCCTTGAGCCTAAATTTTACCCCCCAGCTTTAGGGTTTGACATATGCTTTATGTTTAAGTGTTTTTAAGTAATTCAAGGTCATTCATCTGCGGGCATAATCAGGTTTTTTTCAGGAATTTGAAAACTTCTTTCAAAGCTGTAGAGGATATTATAAAACCATCATGCCGCTTAACATCATATGTTTGATTCTTGGCATGCCCCTTCAAAAAAAAAACAAATGTCATTGTTTACCAGCTCTTACAGGGGGACTATAACCATTAAGGTTGAGGATATAGAAGACCAGATCGTGTTGATAATAAAGCTGGAACTCAACTTTGTATAATTTGTTATGACAGGTGAATGCTGGCCTAATGTGTGTCCTCAGGAACATGCTGCATCTGGTTCATACTAATTGGCCACTAATGGAAAACATCTCTCTCGTGCCTGATTCTTGTCTTGGAACACCTCAAGCCATGTTTAACACGGATTAACTCCTAATTGCTCTGAAGTCAAAATGCAGCCTCATGTACGTTCTAATACTTTGTTTCCTTGTTTGTAGGTCATTTGTGAAAGGGATTTTTTTTTTTATTGTTGTTGAAACCCCTGAAAATAACAAATGTTTCAAGACACTGAGCCTCAAAATTCACTGACCTAACAAAAGGCTGTTTCAGAGGGGGAAAAAAAGTCTGTCCTCCTCTTCCCCTACTTCTTCCAGAGAAAACAAAAGCAGAAGCAGGAAAAAATAAGACAAGACTTGGCTGAAATATACTCCCAGCTGTTCTCTCTCCTGTGCTTTCCTCTCTAGTTATCCAGCTTTCACTTTTATGCATGCTGCCATTAAAAGATGGGATTTTAATCTGACCCTCTTCTAGTGATGCCATGGAAAAGCTACAGTGGTTTTGGGACCTGGTCAGGAATGAGAGAGAGACTGAGAATGGAGTTTCAAATGCTTCAAGGCCATACTTTCTTGACTGGCTCTGGAATAGGACTTTAATCAAATGCCTTTCTTGAGTTCTCTCTTTTGGTTTTGCAAAGATCATTTCTATGAGTGAAGCCATTCTTTTAAGCACATGTTCGAAGATGCAGGGAATTTGACCGAAGCTTTAAGAAAGGTTTTCTGGCCAAAAGCATGAGACCCCGTTTCTGAAAATCTTGCAGCACTGACCTAAATCAGTGGAACCAAGTCATTGTTACTGTCATAGGTTCCTATCTGACCCTAGTTAAGCATTAGAACAACCTGTTACTTGGGTTACAGTGCTCAACTAGAAAAGCGGGGCGATGATAATTAACCCAAAACGGTTAATCATTGTCCATTGACATCATGGTCGCAGTATTACTACCTAACAAAATACCCCCCAGGTCTTGACAAACTCCACACTCTGACCGACCAATGAAACATCAGCATTTACATCTCCCAGGGGATGAAAGGACAGTCACATTTAAATTATAAAGAACAGGCCTTTCAACTTCCTTCTCTTTACTTCAAAGTTATTTATAAGGCATTGGTGATGCACTCAACCTGCATTACCAAAGTCCCCCGAATCTCTCCTAATTGAAATCATGTAGATTACAAGGGGGAAACTCTGGGATTAAGTTTCAGTTGAAAGGAAATCCCAGGCATGTGCATGAAGCGTGTTGTAAATCAGGAGGGTTGGGGGGGGGCTGGGGGGGGGGGGGGGGGTGGGGACAGAAGGAGCAACAAGCCCCCTAAAGGTCTACACTACACAGTGCTGGTATTGGCAGATCAGATGTTTGTGAAGAAGGTCATCAACACATTTTGATTGATAGATTTAGTCAGTGAGGAGCGTTTCCCCAAAGGTCACAAGTTTCTCTGCATCAGGATTTGAACTCGGCCAAGACTGGATAGTCAGGAGCATTAGTATGTGTCCTCTCGGAAGGAATGTGGTGTGTAATGCTTTCACTCAAGCTCTGGCTATTTGTATACCCTTATCTCCATGAGACCCTACTCACCCAAAGGCAGAAATAACTTCTATCACTGAGCAGCATGTCTCCTGAATGGAAGAGGTGTCCATATATGCTTAATTATTTTTTGTCTTCACCTTCACTTCTTTTGTTTTCACTCTCAATCATCATCCTTGCTATAAAGTGATCATCCCCCCTAAATAAGTAATGAGAGTGAAGTTGCTGGGCTGTAATGAGGCAGGCTGAGTTGCCCCTGGCTATATCATTGTGCCGCTGGGACAGGGATTCGCCAAACACCAGCGGACCTGCATGACAGCTGCTTGATGACTTTCTCTGCCTGAGCTGCATTTCTGCTGTGATTATCATACATATCAATATTTATATTCTACCCACGTTATGTGGGTTTTTCTGGAGTCAGCATGTGCAGCCTGTGGCTTGCACTTTGACAATGTCATCAGAAGGGGTAGAGTCTGCCTCCCTGCTTGAGATTCTATTCAAAGTTAGACCTGGCAGTGATAAGCAGTAAGGAATCCAAAGTGTTGACTGAGATTTCGTCCCACTCCAGACCTATATTTTCTCACATCTTCTTTTTTAACGATAACACGCTGCTGCATGTCAGTGGGATGTTTTTACTTGGAGATTCCCAGGAAGTTCCAAAGCATTTCCGATATCCTTTCCATCACCAAAATCAATCAGTGCTAAGCCAAGCAGACAGAAGTGCTTTGTCAATCTAGACTCAACCTGTGGACAGAAAGGGCTCCATTGAACGAGAGACAAGGTGAGACTTGGCCAGCTCTCCACATGGCGCTGTCTGCGCTCAAAACTCTTTACACCAACAGATCCTCAGCCAAGCAAGCTGTCAGTCTGTCAAGGAGTGTCCTGAGTGTCCTTAAGCTGCTCCGTAGGGCTCTCAGTCAGACAGGCAGGCGTCCGTCTGGGAAGGTAATTGGATTGTCTCCTTGGTTTGGCTGCCTGAGGGGGCAGCAAGGGTTAGTGGGATACGACCTTCTGGCCAATGACAGCTTCCTTCTCATGCAGGCACTTAGAGCTGTCAAGGACACATGGATCTGTATGTGAGCAGTGTCTTCTCCCTTTTTATCCAATATAGAGACACTGAAGGTTGGCTGTATATTCACATTCATCCATGCACTCTGGTTTCCAAACAACATGCTGTTCTGCTTTTTTGCGAGATGTCTCACATGATAGTTGTCAGTCTCTTAGGGGTTAAATTTGACAGTTAATGTCAATAATTTGCAATACAACACTCAATAGTCTTTTAAGGCTACAACGATGAACGAGAAGCTAGCAGAATGAGTGTTTGTATTAAACACTACCAAACACTTTTTTTTAAAAGAGTTGTATTAGTTTGATACTTGCCACTTTGTAACTGTGTCGGTCCACTTGACTAATGACACTGAAGCACTCTAAGCATCTGCTAGTGTTTCTGTCTAACCTTGTACACAGGAACGTTTGTGTGAATACAGCCTGGCTTGCACTTTAGTGTGTTCATACAGACTGCTTTCCATCACTGTCATTGGCTGTATTCTGCTGATTTCCATCGGCTGTTTGTGATTATATCCTTGTTCAGTGTATCCCAGAGGATAATTGAGCATTGTTTGTGGTACCCTCTTTCCACTGAGAGCTGCAGTGGGAATCCTTGACCTTTAAACTGTGTGATGTTCACATCCTTTATGTGAAGAAGGCCTGCAAACATGCACAGACTCCATGTCATTTTGAGTCAAAGTCAAGAGTTTCATGAGGTTTTTATCTCGACAGGAAACCTTAGCTACAGTAAAGTAGCATGGTTAAGACATTTTTGTATCTTTACAGGTTGTCAAAGGTAACCTTTCTCTGATTAATGGAAGGCTGAATACATGTTATCTTGTTTGTTCTGAACCCTATCTCCCAAATGTAAATCTATTTACTCCGTGATGTTTTCACCCCAGAGGTGGTTTATATTCTGAGGCAACATTAGCTGAAATGAAGAAAAGTTACTGTCAAATCAAAAATCATACTTCAACAGGATCGTACACACGGCGAACTGAACCCTGCTTTAATTCATCTGAATCCGATGCATGCTACATCAGCTTGACAGAGTGTGTTTTTCTGTGTGTCCATTGCAGGAAGATCTGTGTGCACTGTAAGTGTCGTCGTGAGGAGCATGCAGTGACAGCCATGCCTGTAGAGATGGAGAAGACTGTCACCAAGCTGATGTATGACTTCCAGAGGAACTCGACCTCAGATGACGACTCAGGCTGTGCGCTAGAGGAGTACGCCTGGGTACCTCCGGGACTTAAACCTGAACAGGTATTACCATATTATACTCTTACACTCAGCCACACCACATTCAATCTGAACAGCAAAAACTGAGCTCTATAGCACTTTGGAACTCTCTTATATCAAATGACGATTTGAGCCTTGATAAAACTACAACTTACAACTAATAAGGTGTTTTTGATTTAACCACCCGAACCGCAAGACAGACATTGCAATGTTCAGATGTACATGATTCAAACACCTGGGAGAAATACAATGTTATCGTTATTAAGTCATGATCATTGCCTAACCATGAGAGAAAATGTGTTGCAATGATTTGAAAAGACAAACAGTGTGTGAAATTTTCTACATTCATGGTGTAACCTGGGTTCAATGTGAGTATAGTTTTACACCTCGTACCAATTTTGTGCAACTGTTACGTTGTATCTAATAGTACTATAGCTAGCTGGTTTTGCAAGCTAAAAGATATTAAGGATTGTGTGCCTCCAGCAGTAAAAATAATCTTCACCTAAAAAACATGTTAACAGTAGGTTTCACTGCCCTTGAGACAGATAATCTTCACCTGTGTGAACACATTAAATGGCCCCATGCATTTCGATTAAATCCAATTTTACAGTACTCCGCTCAGCCCTCGGTGGGAACATGTGGGAGGGTTTCCAGGACAAAAGAAGTGTTTATGGGGGCTGGTTTCATTTTGTTGATGAGCTGAGGACAATGAACCGGTCAATATAATATTGGCACAGCTCCCAGGTTTTCACCTCTGAGGACCGAGCGCTGCTTCTTTTTTTTTTTTCATTCCCCTCCAGGGCCACACATCCAACCCTGAAGTCAATTAGGCTCCCATCCAGAGGTGATATGGTCCCATGAACACTAAAGCCATTAAGAAGACTGGACTGTGCAGCATGGCACAAACACAAGCCTGAACAACATTGATAGAACATGTTATGTAGTGTACTCTTGTAAACTCTTGTAAACTATTTTTTTTATTTTTTACAACTAAGAACATTTGTTTATTCCCTATATGAAAAATGTCTGCAGTGATAATATTATTTTATTTCCACAACTTTACTTCCAAGTCATCCAAGCTGTGGAAACATTTTGTGTGACCGGCTGCAGTGGAGCGGATGTACTCCTGATGTGGGGCTTTTTTTTTTACCACCAGTTCTTCCTCTGCATGAGGAAAAGACAGAGTGAGAATAAAGGAAGATTGTAAACACAAAAGCTAATCTCCAGGATCTAAACTGTGGGTTTAGGTTTCCCCCCGCAGGGAGTCAGTTTTGTGTATGAGTCTGCTGTTCAGCCAGCAGCGGTGTAAAGTCACTATTCTGTAACCAAAGATTGCAGACCAGGACTGCTGTATTCAGTGAGATATATCTGAAGATTATGACGGATAACATACTATCCTCCTGTGTGTTCGCATTCGTGTCGGCAGTCTCTATAAATACAGAGTCAGTAATAAATGATGGATTTTTATCACCAAACACAGCCATTACATAGTGAGTTCACGATTTTATGAAGATGCAAAGCTGCCAATATTCTCTCCCCTACTGTCTCCTCTTGCTCTCTTCTCTCCATCCTTCTGAAATACAATTCTTGCATGTTGCCAAGTTACAGCTTGTCAAGGCCAAGTATGTCACTCAGCAACAGCCAGTAACTGATTTTTTTTAGACTCCTTAACCAATCACAAAGCACGAGATGCACTCTAATGTGCAGACTCTGCTTAGCATTTACCAAGATCTGATTTTAATTTGCAGTCGAACATGAAGTATTCTGCTTACATGTGGGTTAGTTGAATAGCAATTAAGTTTGAGGTCATTCATGCAAGCTTGAGGTCTTTTGAGGCCCTGTGGATAAAATACCTTTCAAACAACAAAGGGCCAAACTGAAAGGGCTGGTACAAGTGGAACCCGAGGCTGGTTCCACCTGCACCAAAATGGACTATTTAACCCCTCCCCATCTGAGTTCAATGATTATGAAAACCTTCAGACCCTGACCATATTACAGCCAGCAGCTTTGAATAAGAGAGGAGTTAAAAGAGATTGGGAGTTACATTGAGCACTTTTCACAGAAAGATAATTGTGTAGCCATGCTGGCAATGTGGCTAAAGAGATGGAAAGTTTGAATAAACAGTCATGAACAGGAGAGGATAAATCCTGCAGAGCTCGGTAATCCATCTGACTTCCCATCAAGCACAATCACAAGATTAAAAAAATAAACATTAGCCAATGTTTCCATGCCAACACACCAACCTATGTTGTTTAGAAGAAGAAAAATATACCTGCTTAGAATCAGCCACTAATCAGTGATGTTGCATTTATGTTAACTCGGCTATACCTGAAAACAATCTCACAGATCTGCTAGTTTAGCTAAGGGCGATTTTGTTAAATCACAGTTGCAGTGAAATATGATATATATGTTTAAAGATATATATATCCTATATGTATTGAACTGCATTTGAAATAGCTTTCACAATTGGGTGTGAGTGAGACGAAAAGGACAAAGAATGAAAACGCAGCCATTGAATCTGCTCAACACTTCACTATGAAAACAGCGTCTTTCCCACCATGTTTGGCTGTAATGAGCAGTGTTTTCTCTACAATATAATATCTGTGTCCACTAACCACTGTAAAGTGGCTCGTTGAGAGAATGTTAGGAGTGGTGCCTGGTGGTGTCTTTTCCTCTGGCTCTCTGGCCATTAACAGCAATAGAAACCAGCTGTGTGGAGTGATCACGCTTGTCACTCAGTTGTGAAGTCCTACCATTTGCTTTAGGCTTTAAAAACACTCCTCTCA
Organism: Labrus bergylta; assembly: GCF_963930695.1. Taxonomy (NCBI): domain Eukaryota; kingdom Metazoa; phylum Chordata; class Actinopteri; order Labriformes; family Labridae; genus Labrus; species Labrus bergylta. The sequence continues at coordinate 17,617,783 of NC_089199.1, read as the reverse complement.
GTACAGTACGAACTCCTGCCCTGTCTTTAGCTTCATCTGCTTTCGATTACAGTTATTATCACAAGCTGCTCCTTTTGGCTCTCTCTGCATCTGCGTCAATTATATATGTGTGTGTGTAAGTGTAGCGTGTATTTGTGTAAGTCTGTGTTTGTGTGTGTCTGTATTAGTGCATGTCTCAGACGTTGTGTTTTCCTTGGGGCAATGTGCCTTTCACCTACAGACTGTAACCCTGATGTTGTAATATGCATGTTCTGCAATTTATCATTAGCAGTATGTGTGTGTTTGTGTGTGTGTGTGTGTGTGTGGGGGGGGGGGGAGGTGGGTATTTTAAAGCATGTGCATATAGTCGCTGTGTGATTTATCAGTGCCGGACCACAGCCAGTCCTTCATTGACTAACCTGAGATGCCCCTGGCGTCCCGTGCTGTGTTGCTTGACATGGATCCTGCGTCGCTTGCCAACACTAGTAAGCCAACAAAAACAAGGCAAAAGGAAATAGGTCACACCTAAAGCCAGGGGCTGGGGCTGTTACTTCAGAAACAACCAACATGGGTCCGTAAAGGCTGTGAGGAGAAACTCATCATGTAGAAATGAATACACACAGATTTAGGAAAGTTGCACCTAAATGTATTAGAATATTGGGGTGTTGATGACCTAGCAGTTGGTTCACACCTCGTGTACGGAGGCTACAGTGGCCCCGGTTCAAGTCCGACCTGTGGCTCCTTTGATAGACTGGGTGTTATTTTTCAAGGACAAACCTGATGACTTCCAGTCAGTAGATCCATTTAGTAGACATATAAGTCATTTAGATTGAAGCCACCCAGTCAGCTGGTATCGATCATGTTGAGTCTGTCGTTACATCCCAAGTATTCTGTTACGTGTTTTGCTATTTTTGATTCTTCTTGTCTTGCTCTCTTTTCTACTTTTACTGTTTTCATCGTCAATATTTTATTGTGTCTGCATTCCTTTCCCCACTACTTGCCTTTTCCTTTCAACCTCTGTCCTCAAATCTCACTTTAAACCCTGCAGCCTTTGCAATCCCCCCCCCCCCCCACCCACCCAATCACATTCATATATGGCTTCCTGACCTCTGTAATACCCCGGCCTCCTGTTACTGTGTAATAAAAAAGACCACACTAAATAACACTGAGATGACATTCATTGTCTGCTGCTGTAATGTAAAGAATGTCCAAGTAATTTGGAATGGTCAGATTAGCATTAATCCTGCGGCTGCACACATGCACATGCACTGTTACATGCATACCAGTTAATCACTTTTTTGTCCATTCATGTGTGTGAGTGTGTGTGACAGGTCAGTAATACATTCTCATGTCAATGGGCAAAGATGGAGAGGTGAGGTTCCATTAAGTCGCCGCTGGTGGGCCATAAATCAAAGTGATTTTAAGTGTGTCTGTGTCTGTGTGTATTTGTGTGTTTTGGCAACTCCCTATTGTAGATCATGTATTTTTCTTTTCACATATTTGAACCTCTTGGTGCTGAAATGATTAATTGACATGGTTTAGATTAAGAAAAAATAAATGATTTGAGTAATTTATCCAAAAACAATACCAATAATCTTAAATTTCAGCTGCTCTTGATGAGGATTTGGGGAACCTTGATTTCTTTTCTCTGATTTATATCATTATAAACTGTATCAGTTAAGTAGGATTCAAAAGCTCGAGTAATAAATATTATATCTGGTTGCAGCCGGAGTGTTTTTCAGGTTGGTCCACTGGTTTACGTGTTTACAGGTATGTTGCTGTTCCTCATTCCTCTCCTTGCTTCTGTTTCTCCCTCAGGTTCATCAGTACTACAGCTCCCTGCCTGAGGACAAGGTGCCCTACGTGAACAGCCCAGGAGAGAAGTACCGCATCAAACAGCTGCTCCATCAGCTCCCACCGCACGACAATGAGGTGAGAGTCCAAACTGACCCCATCCCCCACCTCCATTTATCCATCCATCTCTCCCTCCCTCCTCCCATCCTTCAGGGCTATGCCCAGATAAAAGTATAGAGAGAGCGAGAGGAGGAGACAGTCAAGAAAAATGGAGTCTGTATTCTTACTATAAAAGCATGAATTAAATAGCAAGGTGCTTAAGTTTGAAGTTGCCTATTCGTGTTTTTTACATGATTAATAAATGACCTTAATAAATGAAGTGTGATCACTTAATTGGGACACTTTAGCACCTCAATACTGGACTTTATAACCAGACTGAGGGGCCAACTTGTTTCCTCACAAAAGATTATAAATGTTTTTGTGGATCCAGATTGCTAAATGGTTAACGTATAACCACATAGGTGTAAAATCTACTAATCATTTCTGAATCAATCTCTCTCTCTTCCCTTCTTCCCTGTCTACCTCGCAATCGTCACATTTTTAAAAATAAGGCTGAAATAAAATGTTCTAATAAAACGCTTTCCATAAAAAATAATCTGTCAATTGAGAAAATGTTCTTTCTTTCTCTAAGTCCACTTCCAACAACCTGCGTATTGAACTCATCCTTGTGTTACTTGTTATGAAGGGTAGTTTGCTAGATTTCAATTTTCAATTCACCTTGAATCAACATGATCAGTAATTCAGAGGTCTGAAAGCAGGATATTTCGTCAGTGTTTTTTTTAAAGGATATTGATGTGCTTTTTGTTGTTTTACTTCTTGTTCCTGCTGCACAGGTGGAGCTTAACCTGTTTTGTTGGAATTGAAAATGATTGGAGAAAATGTAAAGTTGATGCGAAAATGATATCCAGGGGTTTTCATGCTTCTTTGTTAAAATAACCAGGAAACCCTTGGTCTAAAATTACACACACATCTTAACATGTGACAAAAATCACATATAGATCCGAATCAAATTGCTTTCATCAGACAATGTCAACACGGACAATAGTATTAACTTAAGATAAGATACGTGCTCTTTTTCATTGTGGCAATAAAAACAAGATTTGACAGAAGCATCAATGAGAAACTGATTTTTTTGAAAAAGGCAACAAGCTTCCTCTTTATATTATTTCATAACATGTCCTTTGAAATATATAAGTTGTGAATAAAGCGTGTGTGTGTTTGTGTGTGTAGGTACGCTACTGCAACAGCCTGGATGACGAGGAGAAGCGAGAACTGAAGATCTTCAGCAACCAACGGAAACGGGACAACCTGGGCCGCGGAAATGTCCGACCGTTCCCCCTGACGATGACGGGAGCAATTTGCGAACAGGTAGCTGACAGAAAGACAAAACATTTTTTTATCGTCTCCCAACAGGCAAGACATATGAAAAGCTCAAAGACGATCTGAAAAGTGTCCCATTGGTTTCACTCCTAAATGTCATTCCTGCATCGATTCCCGTGACATGAGTGTGTTAAGAGTGACAAGAGCAAAGGTGTGTCATGTGGATAGCAGAATGAAAGCAATGAATCATGAGGCCGACATTCTGCACGGCCGGCTGGCATTTCAGCTCTTTGTTGTGATGTATGAGAGGGGCTTTATGTTGAAGTATGAAGTATGAAAGGGCGGTGGCTTTCTTTTATTGCCATGTTGTGATGTTGTCAATCTCTGTTCTTCAGAGGATGCTGAAGTGGTGTACGTTTCATTTTTCCCTCTGCTGTTACATCTGTCAGACTCAAACCATTACCTCTCATAATACCCAGAGAACTGTCAATCTTTGAAATATCTTATAGCACTGTCCACTTTGGGAATGAATATTTCATGTATGGTCTACAATTGTTCTTGTGGGACGACAAAAAGCAATGGAGAGTGTTCTGTTAAATGAGCTAGCGCACTTAAGCATCCGCCAGCCATTTGTGCCCGTTTTTACATCAGGCTCAGGCAAATCAGAGCTACACTCTGTTGTGTGGCCGCCTAAGGTGTGTACATGCTTTACAGCTTGTGTTTCTCATTCTCTGAGCAGACGCACATCTAAAACACAAGTACATGAGGGAGCAGATTGTTGAGGGAGTGTGTATCGATTGAGTTCCCCACCCCCACTCCTTGGATCTGTAGGCTGTGTGCCAGTTAGATAACCTGCTTGTAACTCTCCCTCTGCCTCCTTCTTTCCCACCACCTTTAAATCCCTGACCTGTCCCCGTCTCCATAGCTCTACCTTTGTTTATCATTCAGGCTCCATACTCTTACACCTCCATGCCGATCTCGCTTACCACTTTCTTTCATCCTCCAATATGTGAATCAGTTTTGATTTCTTCCCTTTCACCCATCAGTGTCCTCAAGCAGCTGACCATACAAATACAACTTTGCACTCTCAGTTTGAACCAGTTTACGTGTGAAGTTGTGTCAAATACCAGAGATGCATCAAGCTGATACACTGCATCAATATCAGCACAGATACTGAGCTTACTTAATGTCCCATGGAAATGGTCACTTGAACTCCCTGATAAACTCTCACTTCCTTGAAAACTGCATCTTCAATGGTCGTCGTCTTCTGTTAAACTGAAACTGCTAGTTAATGAATCACTTTATCATTTAAATATTCACAAGGTGAACGCTTCCTGTTTGCACAGATTTTTTGTTTTCTTGAATACATTTTACAGTAAACAGATTTTCTGAATATCATTAACAGGATTGTGCTCTTTTCTTAAAATCAAGACTGCTGTTAGCTGAACTTATAGCTCAATGGTTTAATACCTGACATTCTCATGTCTCACCACAATAATCGGTTCATACTGAAATGACTTGACGCCAATGAGGTGGTGATACCATACCATAATACAAGATGGTTTCCAATACATTCATTTTAATAAATATTCCTCACAGGGTTCTTAGTGTATGCCAAAGAACATGAGACATTCCTTGCTCATTTAATTTGGAAGAAAATACTTTATTGATACAACTTTTCCAGTCTTTAATGGTATTTACTAACAAACACAAAATGACCATTGTAAAACTAGGTTTACCCATACAAGGAATTTGTCTTGGTGTCTTTGTGCAAAAACAATGCACACATGAGTAGAATAACGTGCAAAGAAATGAAACAGCTGTACTCCTACTGCCAGAGGTCTTTAAAAGAATAAGATAAAAACATAATGTGCAAAAAAGAGCAACTTTTCTTTACAGTCATTGTAAAAAGGTTGAAGTTGTTCTTGATAAGTGTCACTTAAAAGAATCCTGGTTTGAGTGTTATACAATGCATTAAAGGTTCACCACCTAAGTGCCTTTGTTGCCAGATGCATTTGTTAAACCTAATAATGAGGACAGGTACAACAATGGGACCTCTATTGGTAGAGAAAAGTGGAAGCAAAATATTAACAAACACTGATAGAATTTGTGTGGCTATACCCATGTTCTCATAGGCCTCTCTTCTTCTCCCTCTTCTATAACCTTTTTTAGTGTGGAGGTCAGATAAATGGCGGCGACATTGCCGTGTTTGCGTCACGGGCCGGCCACGGCGTGTGTTGGCATCCGGCCTGCTTTGTGTGCAGCATCTGCAATGAGCTCCTGGTCGACCTCATCTACTTCTACCAGGACGGGAAGATTTTCTGTGGCAGGCACCATGCTGAGAGGCTGAAGCCACGCTGCACCGCCTGTGATGAGGTACACGCACGCCACATGCACACACGATACCTTCACACAGGTGATCATGCATGTACTTGGACATACTGTGCAGCCTTTCATTTAACATGCATGAGTATGAAGACACCAGGCAAACAGGCTTCCCAATACACACTGTCATAGTTTCACACATATATTCCTCCCGTCTAATGGGGTCAGCTCTCAGTATCCTGATCCCCTAACCATTAGCTCTGACTTACTCTCTCTGCAAATGAGGACAAGGACACAGTTAGTACTTAAAAAGCACCCTGGTGTTTTAACAGCAGTGTAATTAAAAGTAAATGCACCATCTCTCCACATACATCAGCCTCCCACACCAGTCAGTGACAAAGAGGATGATCTAAGAGTACTAAGCTGGAGAGCAGATAGCGGTACATATGGAGGGAGAGCAAGGGCAAGCCGAGGCTTTGTCTTGTCATTCAGCGCACACTAATAACCCAACCAAGGTTTAACCTCTGAGGACCTGTGATAAACTATACTCTCTCTCCCGTCTTTTTCTTTCTTAGGTCATCCTGGCAGATGAGTGCACTGAAGCGGAGGGGCGTCACTGGCACATGAAGCACTTCTGCTGTTTTGAGTGCGAGACCGTGCTGGGGGGCCAGCGCTACATCATGAAAGAGGGGCGGCCCTACTGCTGCTCCTGCTTCGAGTCACTCTACGCGGAGTACTGCGACTCCTGCGGGGAACATATTGGTATGTTGCACAATCCCTTTGCATCTATCACTGTTTGATAAACACTGCATTAATCACTATCGACAGGTCATCCAAAGAAACCTATAAAGAAAAGAAATAGAAAACTATACTTGGATACAAGGAAGGGAAGTTAGGGCCTCTTTAAGGAGGTTGAAAAGAATGACCTAATTTTTTCAAAGCAATAACACAGGGGAGAAAATGGATTCTGTGGAAAAGATGTGGCCTGGTTTCTAGAAGTGTATCACTAACTGATGTTACTAATTGTTTGAGGTTTGAGGTAACGGCACATAACACAGGGTCACAGTGCACAGAAGTAAATGCTGTAAATAAAGTGCAACCTGAAACTACATTTAATGCTGTTTTAATCTCTGAATCTGTTTTTATTTTCGGATGCGCCATGTCTCAGTTAAAAACAAATTTAAGCGTCTTAAAGTTAATTGTTTTGGGAAAAGCAACAGAGGGAAGAAACTGGGTTATTTTCCAGAGAAAAAAACTTTCATATTAGCACCTCTTGGCCTCCTGCCACCTCCTGTGAACATTTCTGCGTGTGGGTACATATTTGTGCATACCCACAGATACGTCCAGGTGTGATTCTGGCACATACCTCTCAACAAATTTGCCCTGTAATTATTTGTCAGACAGGATACAGAGAAGTATTTGGCTTCACAAACACAACTGATTATTAATTGAAACCATCAGAAATCATGCTACATCCAGCTGGCAGCCATTAGTAAATAGTTGGTTTTCATTTCCCACTGCAACAACTGCAGGCACGCTGAAAATGTAATGTGTTTATACAATGCTGGGAAAGCTCCATAATGAGTTCCCCCTCTAACACAGTTACTTTACAGCCTCCAGCTCTTTATTCTCACTCAGCACGCAATTCATATTCTGCTGTTTTCACTTAGAACAGCATTTTTAATAAAGACAATAAGATATTTAATTTCATGCACTTTGATAAAGACATGTTGCTTCTACTTTTCTTGTGCATTTTTACTCTCACAGTCTAATTTGCCATCAACCTCAAGATGAATGTGTTGTTTCCTTCCTGCAGGCATTGACCAAGGCCAGATGACATATGACGGGCAGCACTGGCATGCCACAGAGGGCTGCTTCTGCTGCGCTCGCTGCAAGCGCTCTCTATTGGGTCGGCCTTTCTTGCCCAAGCAGGGCCAAATATTCTGCTCGCGCTCCTGCAGTCTGGGGGAGGAACCTAACGGCTCCGACTCCTCTGATTCAGCCTTCCAAAGCGCTCGCTCCACCAGAGAGTCCAGACGCAGCTCCAAGACTGGAAAGACTGGAGGATGTGGAGTGGGTGGAGTGCAGTCTGAGAGATTTTCAGGAGAAGTGGACCCACTGTCTTTACAAATGGATCTTCTGAGTCTCTCCAGCCAAACGCCAAGTTTGACTCGTGAGCCACCTGCTTGGCAGGGCCAAGAGCAAGCAGGTGATGGCTATAATTATCAATCCCAGTCCAACCCAACTGCCAACCCCACCCCTCTGCAGCTCCTCAGCCAGTGCAATGTCAGGACAACCTATAACCCCTCCAGCTCTGGACAGAGTAATCACCAGCAAGATCACAGGATCAAGGACCACGGAGGCTTGAAGAGACCACCCATCTCAGCTATGAAGGGACACTCGCTCAATGAGACGTGGTTCCAACAGCCAGCACCAGAGGAGTACTATCCACCCAAACTGAGGACCCAAAAGAGCTTCACTGAAGTGTCCCACTGTCCTCAGCAACACAACGGCTTCTCCTCGGACAAGCGCTCCATCAGTTTCCACGGCTTTCAGAGGGACAGAGATGTGGGGCTTCCAGCACCAGCCCAGGTGCCAAGAAGCAGGAACCCGATTAATGCACTTAACTTCACTGAGCAACTCACCCCTCTAGAGCAGACCCCAAGGGGATCCATGGAGTCCCTGGCCCTGTCCAATGCTACAGGTTGGTATTTTCTGCTTGATACTATTTCAGCTCGACCAAGAAAAGTTGTATTTTTCTGGCAATTTAGTGCTAGCTGTGACAAAAGTACCTTGTTTAACTCAATGAGTTGCTATTGAAGAAAATACAAAGTCAATGCTAAATTGAATTCTTTACCTCGACAGGAAACTCTGCAGAGGGAGGAGGAAAGCGCCAGGAGCATCTTTCTCGTTTCTCCATGCCAGACCTGAGCAAAGACTCTGGAATGAATATATCAGAAAAAAGTAACATGGGCACTCTTAACTCCTCCGAGCAGTTTCGTAGCTCTGAGTCCATTCACAGCCTCACTGCCGGTCAGCCCTACATGGAAATGGATCCTCCCAGGTCTTCCAAGTACCAAGTGCAGTTCTGCGACCCCCATGGCATGGCTGTGGGTATGACTCATTTACCACCTGGTTTCACCTTCCAAGAGGAGGATAGGGTGAGTTTGGTGAGCAGCGCGAATGCTGCTCGTTTGCCACCAATCAGTGAGCGCAGGATGGTTGCTGGAGGAGTCGGCGGAAGAGGATCAAATGTCAGACTAGATGCTCAGGAGGAGACTCCCCAGAGGCGCAGACACCACCATCGCTCCCGGAGGTCTCGTCGGTCTCGTTCAGAAAACGCTCTCAACTTGGTGGCAGAGCGGAGAGTGAGACCCCAAGAAAGACCGCAGCTGCGTGTCTGTGAGGACTACGATCGTTTCCCGCCCCCAAGGAGTGCCAGGGACCAGTTTGGTGTAGGAAGAGGAGGGGGAAGATACCAGCCCCAGCCCTTCAGGCAGTGTCCAAGAACCACCTCAGACCTGACCCTTCAGAACCCTGGGTCCAGCCGACGCAATGGTCTGAACCAATACTCCTGGGATGATTATGATGACGACGACTGGTGCTCCACCTGCTCGTCATCTTCCGAATCTGATGATGAAGGTTACTTTCTGGGTGAGCCAATCCCCAGACCCATCCAGCTTCGCTACCTCAGCAACCAGGAGCTGGTCCATAAGTACAACAACACAGGGATGGGAGGACCCAATCGCAATGGGCAGTTGCACACCCGAAAACGCAGAAAGAGCAAGAACTGCATAATCTCCTAACATTCTGACGCTTGGCACAGTTAATGACTCTTTGTTTAGCTTGTGTACGCAAACATCCTCCAACATCTGGAACAAGAAGTAAATAAAGCCTACAGTCCAATGATTCAGTATTGTTGAGTGTTGAATATCATGTAATTGAAAGTCTGTGATGAATAACAGTTGTTAAACAGTGACAAAGCAGCAGTGTTTGCATGTTATTTTTAATTTAAAGTTTTGGAATATCTGCAGTTTTAAGACTAACAGTTACATGCACAGTTCAATCAATTCCAAACAGTCATCGAAAACTGATGTGCAATTATTTTAAGATTTCACTTCTTTTCCATTAAGCAAATGCGCGTGTGAGGGTGTCTGTTTGATACAGTTTAGCTTTTTGATGCAATGTGATTTAGGTTAAGGATGTACTGTACTAATGTATTCAGTTCATAGTATGTACATAGATAAATGAATTAATAATTTCTCTTAAGTTAAGGAAGTCTGTGTAAATATGGTTGTAAATGAGGCCTCACATATTTTTATATTTTCTAATGGATAGAATTATGTATGTATTATATATCTATAATGTAGAGATAGACAATGGAAAACAAACGTATGCATGTTTTATTTGGCTGACCTGGTCCTGCATTCAGAATAAAGGAGTATTTCAGTGAGAACTTTGAGTGACAGCTGGTGTTTCTCTCCTGAGAGTGCAACGTGTGAACAAGTGTTGCATAAAGGTGAATGATTACCTACCAATCACCTTCTCCATCTGTTTAATGCATAAATGAATGACAATGTGGTGTAAAGGTTGATTATAAAGTCACCCTCCACTGGATTGTTTTACACAGATAGTAATTGGTGCTTTGACGCTCAAACACAAAGTGCTCAGTTGTCCTGAAAATGTGACTGAAGTTCTGGTTTACTCCATCAGCCTTTTGGCATCTTAGGAAAACAAATGTTTGCAAGAGATTTAGTTATTAATATCTGGTGATGCTTTGTCTAATCATTTTTTGCCAGTATGTGGTCAACTCATGTCAACAAAAGTCCCAACCAGTTTACGTGTAGTAGAATGCAAATTATTCCTTCTCATGGTTGTGATATTCTCATGGTCAACAGAGGAGGAATCTGGACGAATTTGGTGATTTCTCAAACTTTCTTTAGAGCGAGAGGACAGAGCAAGTCAACTTTTCTCTGTTGTCCTGTGAAATTACATCAACATCTGCAATACACAAACAGAACTTTGCTAAATTTGTGTCACCATTTGAGAGCTATTGGCAAATGTTAGCTTACCAATACACTGACATCTAATGTTTAACAATGAAAACATGGCTGACAATTATTAGCATGTTAGGATTCTCATTGTGAGCATGCCATGCTGATATTTATAGTCATCCGTTAAAGCACAGCTGTTTCCAAATGCAGCTTCAGTTTGCAGTTAGCCTATCGGTAGCCACTTAGCATTTTCTACTTTAAAGAAACAAAACAAATCCTCCGCAAGTTTAGATCCTGTTTAGATATCGGCATGTACAGACAGTCAAGCAGATTGTGTTTGTGTCATACTGTAAATTGGATTGCCTGAAGTCCAGGTGGTCCAGGGATTAATGCTGCTAGCCCAACCCCCCCCCCCCCCCCCCCAATCCACACACAAACACCCAAGTCTGAACAACAAGGTGTGTAAATGCCAATCTCTTGATAAGAGGTGTAGAATCACTAATGCTATTGGCATGATTGGCACATTAGTTTGTTTACTTAACCAACCTCATCTTTCCAAAACATGTGCTCCAGTTTTCAACCAGGGACTCTCGGATAACTCCCAGATGGAGAGGAGCAGAGTCCTCATTTAGTCGGGCATGATATAACAAAGCCAGCTGCATAAACATGTGAGATACGTTATTATAGCCTGCTTATGGCCGGGTCTGTAAGTGTGGACTTCCCCCTGCTTTTAGCAAGTCTTAAAGAAGCCTTCAGACGGTTAGTGACGTGAAATTCTGAATAGTTTCTGTACAATCATTGTCTCCATGTGCAATGAGGAGTCATACAGCAAAACACACACAAACGTCTGTCATCATTAATGTGGATATGATTGTCCTTGACACGAGTTTCCCTGACATCAACATCATCATGAACTTAGCACATATTAGCTTTTTCCTTTATTGGTCCCTTGGCAGGCCTTAACCCTAGCATGGGGTGACTCCATGTGTTTAATTAAAAGCAAATGGAGACCGTACAGTGAGGGGTAAAACAGATTGTATCCATATGCTTCCTGGGTGTGTCATATCCAACATGGTGGAGAGATAATCCTTGATTTGCATGGATGCCTCCAGTTGTGACAGTCATGCTGTCGGCCAACTGCCACTAAATGAGATCAACGGGTGGTTACCGTAGGAACCTTTAGAATTACCTCAATCCATCAAGAGTTTATAGTTTGGTGGCGATGTGGAAGTCATTATGGGGAAGAGGCTTTTCATTTTGTTTTCCGATTATGTGGCGGTCAATGACACAAAGCTCCTTTTCTGTTCCTGGGTTCCAAATAAGTCATGTCTCCCTCCAGTACATGTAGACCTCTCAGGACATTTAAGGTCAAGGACATATTAAAATGAGTTCTAGTCTCAGCTTTATTCCTGCTTTGACATCTTTTTAAATTACTACTGGTGTAACTTTGCCAGATGAAAGGTAGGTTTGCAGTCTGCTTTGTTTTTACAGGCTTTTGTGTTGTAAAAGGGTTTTTTAATTTGTTTTAAAATCTTACCTTGAAGCTACCTACCTTTTTCTAAGGTCTTGAATTTGTATTTTGGACTGGAAAAGAAACTAACCCTTCAGACTGTTGGGAAGTTTTCAGAAACAATTCAGAAACCAGGAGGGTAAATCCTTTATAGTTCTGGAAAGCAGAATACCTAAACAAATGTAAAAAAAACTGTCAAACTGTACTGTTGGTTTTACAAACTAGTTTAGGATCCTGGCTATTTTTTCTAATGTTAATTGTGAATTGAATCACATTTTCCCCATCTGGTTTATTAAGGCCTGACAGAGCAGACAGAGTCTGGAGTCACACAGCCATCCTTTCATTAACTCTGAGGTATGCGTCTGCTCAGAATAAACAACAAGAAAATCAGGTGACATATAGACAAAGGTCTTTTCTTTCTGCGAACCACACTCCCTAAATATACTGCTAGGATGAGATCGCCCCTCTGTGTGAGTAGCTGTCAAAAGTCATTAAGCTTGTGAAAATTGTTAAACATTTGGAAATGAATAAAACACAAATCATCACAGCACACCATGAAAAATAATTATATATTCATTGTGTTGTGAATTGGTATGCCCTTTATCGAACCCTGTGTGAATTTAATTATTGTAATTTAACAAAACCTAATTATAATAAGTTAAAAAAAAAAATTTAAACTGCCTTCATGCATAAATTTACCAAGTAGGCTACTCGTGTGTGGTAATCGTGTATTGAACTCAACTTTAGTTGGAAAATGTAGCAGTTTAATTAACAGCCACACATGTGTTAGGTGCCTGTTTGTGTGTATTAAGGCCCAGCTGTCATCAGTTAAAGTTGTTTGAGTTGTTTTGGAGACTCTAAAAGCCATAATTACTGGTCCTTAAAGGCAGAACGGCTGCAAATTACAGCTGCGCTCGGAGCAAACTAAAATAGCTTGATTCAATTATTTACAAGTGAAGAATTCCAATGGTGTGTTATCGCACATACAACCAGTATGCTTCTATAGCCACGAAAGTAGAAACAATTGCTCCCACTGCACACACACACACACACACACACACACACACACACACACACACACACACACACACACACACACACACACACACACACACACACACACACACACACACACACACACACACACACACACACACACACAAACACACACATACAAAGACTCGTGAACAGGAGATGCGTGACTGGACTGACTGAGGCTGTACCAGTGCTCTCCTCTCCTTCAGCCTCATCATGTGTGTTGAATTACCAGAGCAGACTGCACCAGAACAGTCAACAGAACTGAACAATTACAACTATTATAGCGTCCTTCTACAATGTTTAACTTCAACACATGAGGCAGAGTGGAACAAAAATATATTTCTTAACAGGGCCACATGTACAATATTTCAAATGCATTGTCAGCATTTAGGAGTTTCTATTCCCCTGGTTGTGAAATCCCCATATTATGATTCTCTATCCTCATAAATCCCGGATATTTTCTCTGCAGGGCACATTATCTGACTGAAAGGTCATGAGTGCAGCAGGATATCCCCCCCTACTTGAATGCTCACTCTCAGAATCCCCTCTGTTCAGTCTCACTGTCCCGTCTGAGAGGGTCGCTCCTCTGCTGAAGTGGATGTGTTAATATTATGTGACAGTAACCCGGCTGCCCATCTGCTACATGTAGCCTCTTGTCTTCTCTCCTGTTTTCTTCTTCTCCCCGCTGTCCATCTCCAATAGGTTCCCACTTTCTTTCTCCAAAACAACATCCCATACCCAAAATGGAATAATCTCCAACAAGTTCCCTCCTGTTGCCATACAAGCAGCTCCAAATTGACTGAATAAAAAAAGGATAGAGAATAATAGTGAAGATGTCAAGCATTGCATTAGACTTGTAGATCTCGACTAAACCCACTAATCTGGAAATGCATTCTCATCCACTTAAGGTTGACCTTTGCCCTTCCTCTGGCTTCATCTGTGACCGGTCAACACCCCTTATCCGTGTCACCTCACAAACTAATCCCGCTTTCAATAGACTTGACTTCAAAGTTTTTTTTCATCAATTAAAAATAAATAATGATGACACACGCTCTGCACCATTAATTAGAGCTCATAATAAGTCCCCATGGGGACCCTCATTAGGCCTGGAGGTTGTTTTTCAGCGAGCAGTTAGAGGAAATAATAATTTATTTCCAGTGTGAGCTCAGTCTGACTCGTGGCCCTGGCGAAATGCTGCCAGGGTTGGTTTAGTTTGCGGCTCCAATGGCCCAAGGGGGAACCTCGCCATAATGGAGAGCGTCATGCTGGGTACCTCGATGTTGCACTGCCAGAGGCCTCCCTCTGGTTAATGATATCATCCCATTCCAACCCTCCGCACTGTGACTCATTAACAAGTTCAGATCCTGGGAGAGAGCCCATCTGTGTGCCACCTGTACGAAATCTTCAACTTTAGCAACATTTAATGCAGGACATCAATTAGATTTCTTTCAGTCTTTCCCCTCGTACACATCGCACTCTTTTACTTCTTTGCCTTCTGCTCTCTATCGTTCTCTGCCATCCTGCCGCATCCCCTCCCTGTCCCGTTTGTTTCACAGAGATGATGGATGAAGGGCGACTTCAGCTGTAAATGAGGCAGAGAAGGTCTGCCATGTTGACTTCACAGTGATGTATTTTTCCAAGAAGTACTCCAAGACCTACAAATGATCATAACACTGGGGTTTATATGAAGGCAAAGTGGCCCTTTTTGTCATTTGCAGTTCTATTTGAACAGATTGAAGGTGTTTGTAGAAAGTTATACATATGTTAAGACAGCTTCATGGTTATCTGAAATAGCTTTAATACTGTGGGATCATCATGTCCTCTGGAGTGGCTCAGTTTTACACAAACAAGATAAATATTAAAGTTTTAGACAACAAGGCTTCAATTTTGTCTAATTCAATTTGTGATGCATTGTGTGACTCTTTTTCCCCTCTGCAAACAATGCTTAAAGTGGATTTTCTTTTTCATTATATAATGGCCTTACTATACTGCAGCTTTCACCATCAGTGGTTGAGTCTGACTTTCCCTAAGCAGAAATCATTATAAATAAATGCATACAGAATTCAAGGGAACGACCACAGCAGAAATGTCACATCATGGATCACGTGTTCAGTAATGCTGACTTCTCAGTCCTTTTAATGGAAATAATGTCATAAAATTAATCCTCTTAGCCTGTAGTTACTGAACTATTCACAGAACAACAAGTTGCTTTTATTCTGCTGTATATGCTTATAGATAAACTTACCACAGTTTGACGTCCTCATCACTTAAAGCACCTGTGAGGACTCTGAGCGTGTTGTGAAAAAGTGAAATCAGAGAGTGAAGTCAGAGAATATTTCTTACCCCTGTACAGGACAAGACCAGCAAAGAGTTAAGAGGTACTGCTTTGTCCACAGAGGTCACCAAGGTTTACTCAAAATAAATGTTGCTTACAGCTTAAGTAATGAGTCTGACTTCCATTCTGCCAAAGTAAGGGTCACATTTTCACAAGACTGTGGGAGGGTCACAATTCAGCTATTTGAAGACCAGGACCACACAAGTCAGAGCTAAAACTGTTTATTTCTAACAAACCAAAAGAACATAAAAAGTACACAAACTAAAGTACACAAAAGGGTTTATTGAACACATAACAGACAGGGGGCGCTGAAGGTCGCAACCAAATTCATCATTTCAGACCTGTTCAGACATGGAATCTATCACATTGAACACTGAATGTCACAGACAGTCAGTTGTTACCATTGGGGGAATCCTGTCAACAGAGGGTATTTCCCTTTTTGACTTGATGTAAGCAAAGAGGTAACAGCCATCTAATCACAATGTCTGTCACTAAGTGAGTGATGAAAGCACACCATTAGTTGGTCAAGTGTTTAAAGTTTCCCATTGACTGTTAGTGAAATGATCAGACATGGACGTTCCTCAATAAATCCTAATGAACCTTTTAGAGCAAACATCAGGGGTGTGTCCAGAGGGGTGACAAGGGGTGGCATAGCCCCCTAGCAGCAACAAGCATACATCTTTGTTTTGAGTCCTACAAAAATGAAGAATGGTTAATTTAAATGTTGCCACTGTGTTATATTACTTTGTCAAAAGGAAAAGATTATCTGTATGACTCCACCCACTTCATGAGTCAGTTAGCCAACCCAAGCCAAAAAACTTCTGGAGATGCCCCTAACAAATATAGACATTACCACTGATAATCTGAGAAACATTTCACCACAATGTAGCATACAGTCCACTCAAAAATGTTTTTACTTGTTTTAATGTTCATAATGATGAACACAGAGCAGTAATATTGTTAAGCGGTGTTTACAGGATATTGTCAACGATATCTTACTTTAATACATTTTACCTTCAACTTCATGAAAGCTATCACTGGCACAGACACAAACTGAATCCCCCTTCACTGAGGACAATGACTAGTGTCAGTGTGACCTGCTAATTCTGTTCCTCATCCTATCCCTCTTAGACAAAGTAGATAATCTTCAGACACAATGGACAATTTAATCAGAGGGAAGTTTTGTCTCTAACCAGTATTGTTCATTTGATAATCATTTTCTCATGGCTTAAACACAAAAAACATTTGTCCAGACATCACCTATGTTCTTCAAAGTACGACTCAGGAATCAAAAAACAGTGACTCATT
Source organism: Labrus bergylta (assembly GCF_963930695.1). Lineage (NCBI taxonomy): Eukaryota > Metazoa > Chordata > Actinopteri > Labriformes > Labridae > Labrus > Labrus bergylta. The sequence goes on along the minus strand of NC_089199.1, from coordinate 17,601,120 downwards.
TAATCTGCACGTGCATCCTACTGTGCTCACTCTCCTCTGATTTGCAGCACTGCAGTGAGCTCAGTGTTGCCAGGCTGAGAACTGAAGAATAGTGGCCCTCATTTCGCCTTCTCTTTGCAATGCATGGGTTCACTTTTGGAAGAGGATTTGACTTTTTGTTGATGTCACTGGGAAAGATATAAAAGGCCTGAAAAGACCATTAGGCAACGAAAAAAAATGCTGATTTAGAAGTATGACCCAGAGCAGGGTCTTCTGAGTTAGGTCCCCTTTGTATTTAACCATTAGATACAAAACCTCAAGCAATATGAAGACAAATGTTAGGGGGGAAAGTTGAGAGTATTCACAAAAAAATCTTTGGTAGAAGAAGAAGTGACATTACATTTCATCACATATACCATGTATTATTATAGTTATTGAATAAGGTCTGGATGAATCAGGCACATTTTTCATTTATAGGTTGCTGGCAGAAAGATGATATGAGATTTGACAATAATCTCACTTTGAACAGCCATATCAAATCAGTCATACAGTCATGCTTCTTCCAATTTAGAAAAATGTCTCAAATGAAGCCATTCCAGTCGACCAAAAACCTGGAAATAGTCATTCATGCTTTTATTTCATCAAGGTTAGATTACTGCAACTCTCCTTTCTCCGTCTGCAGCACAATATCTCTCTCCTCTCTACAGCTGGTAAAAAACACGGCTGCCAGGATTTTAACACAAGCACATCTCGCCTTTCCTTGCATCCTTGCACTGACTGCCAGTTAGTTTTAGAGTTGATTTGAAAAAAGTTCTTATCACTTTTAAAGCCCAGAGTGGTTTGGCCCCAAGCTCTATATATGTCCTTTTAACTCCACCATCACGGGCTTTGAGGTCCTCAAATGCTGCTCTTCTGGTGGTTCCAAAGACCAGATTCAAAAACCAGAGGTGACAGAGCGATTGCCACCAGACTGTTGAACAACCTCCCAGAGGAGATTAGGATGGCAAAGACTATTTCCTCATTCAAGGTTCTTCTTAAAACACACTTTTATAGTCTAGCCTTCCTCTGATCCTCCATTGTATCCTCCCACTCCATCTGTTTTTATTATCATGTTTTATTACTGTGTTTTATGTTTTACTGTTGTTTTATTGATGGCGTTTTCCGCCCTTATTGTTTTATGATTAACACTTCATGATTCTGTGGTTTTATCCTTTAAAGCACTTTGTTAACCTTGTTTTGGAAAGGTGCTATTTAAATAAAGTTTATTATTATTATTATTATTATTATTATTATTATTATGACAGTTGAATCAGATCCTTCCAATGATAAAAAAAATAAATGTAAAGAAGGACATACAACTTAAAATCACTGGACAGGGTCACTAAACTGATTATGTGACAGAACAGTTCATCTTTGAAATGAAAAAGGCTACATACATCACACATATCTGTGATGAGATAATAATGCGTTTGCCCTGGTTGCTATGGGCTACAGGTTTTGTTTTGTTTTAACCTGGTCTATTATATCTCTGGCAGTGGGATAACACTGCCATCTGTTGATGCAAAAGAGACATTACAGTTGTGAACCAAAGCCTCTGAGTCCAAAAGGGCCTTCAGTATATTTATACAGTACTTTGATAAATTCTCATTTATTGGGTATGTTAAGAATGTTAGTCCCGCCTCCATGTGACTTACTTGGGCATGCTTTTAACCAGACTTAAATCCTTTTTTATTTTTACTTCTTTTTTTTCTTTTTTTTCCGCTTCTGCTTGTAACATTATCTTTGCCATTATTTGTACATTTTTGGCACCAGTTTGATACAGCCCAGATCTGCTAATGTGAACCGCTCCTGATGGTTTCTCCATTTAATCCTCCAGTTAATCCTCCTCCTGTTAACAAGGCACAGCAGGGTGTCGGTATAGGATGATCAGCCGAGGCAGGATCCTGCCAATCACAGCTGGCACCCTCAAAGTGCTGGACTGTGGACAGAGTGCGCTGAGCAGCTAATGACGAGCCTTTGGCTTCTAGCAGCTGCTGGCTAGCGATAAGAAAGGGGATACCTTTTAATATTCAATATATCATTGTAGCCAGTGAGCTTTTCAAGGCCCGTCTTGGATGAGAAGGACTCACAGGCCAGGGTTTAATGTGGCCTGCAGGAATCACACTAATGATGGAAGAATAGGGACTAGAGGAATAGAGGGAGGCACAGTAGAGAGGCATATCCTGGAGGCAATTCTCCACTCTAGTGTCTTTGTTGCACAGGAAAATCTCCACACAATGGTGAATTAGTATGACAGACACTTACATGGCAAGCAAACTAAACCATGCATTACAACAACTGAGGGAAAGGGCAACAACTTGGACAAGACTTCAGTCTGAATCAAAAAAAAAAACTATAACATAAACACATGCAGTGTCTTGTAAAAATTAGATAATTAACTTTGTTAGTATGAGTAACTCACAAATAGCAAGTTGAATTCATAATGTTGAAATAAACTGTGTCTCAATTAAACACACGGACAGGTTGAGTTGCAAGGCCTTACTTGATCTTATATAATCATATATCGCTGAGGTATCCAACCAAGTGATCTGATTGGATGAGTGGTATTCCATGCGTACAGTGCCTTATAAAAGGCTTTGCATGCGTACTGATACTGAGTTCTACATCACTGTTCAGTTAAACTACATGTATCTCTCTCCACATGTTCTTAAGTTACACTACAGCTAATGGTCTTTGTCAATATTGTTTAAGATGATATTTCTAAACATCAAAGTTACTGTGAGCATACTCTTTTTTCAGCATGAAATAGAAACATGCATATAAATAAAAGAAACACAAAGATAGCTGGTGAGTAGAAATAGTGATACACTACAGAGGAAATGTTGTTGTGTTGTTTGGCGACATGTAAAGTCTTAGAGCTAGATGTGTTAGCAAGGCTAAAAGAATGATTATACCGAAAATGATGATCGTGTAGCTTCATACTTTGACTGCCATGTATTGGATGTTGAGCCCTTGTAGAACAGTAACATTACACTCTAAGATATTAGTTAAAGTTTTTATTAGTTAGTTTTGGATAACCTGCTGTTAGTTTTGAATAACCTGCTGCTGTAACGCCACAATTTCCCAGTTTGGGATCAATAAAGTAATTATATTCTATTCTAAAGTTTCACTTGAATGATATGGCATTAGAGTGAAATACAGCAACAGAACTTCAGAGCCAAATGATGATGATTTACACAAAGGCCAACAATACACCAAAACACATCTCTCTGATACAAAGTTTTAAAAAGAGGACAGTGTCCAGTGTCGGCCAGTCTCCATTCATTTTATTCCCTGCTGTGGTCAAAGAACAGTTAGCAGAATCTGTTGGGGGGAGCAAAGGGAACAATGGATGATTCATCCCGGAAATAACACAAAATAGCTACATTTCATCAGTAGTCTTAAGGCACTTACAACATTTTTACAATACACCTCTATGGATAGTCCATTAGACAGCACACAAAAGAACTCACACAAACGATTTCCATACAAAATAGCCACATTTGTTACATTAAAAAACAACATACCCTTGTATAATTGGCAGGTTGAAATGCAGGATGAGCCAGAAGGCCCCCCAGGATCAGGCATCAGAGGAGCAGACAGATATTGTGAATGAGTACATGATACGTTTGTTTTTGATAAATGTTAAAGTTTTCTTTCAAAGGTTGAGTAGTTACAGTCACAGTCTCTGAGATGAGCTTGTAGTTTGTTCCAGGAATGTTTGCCTCGAACAGACATCACTATTTGACCTAATACAGTTCTACTCCTCGGTACAGTCTCCCCTAGTTTGTGCTCTGGTATGTATCCTATCATTGTATCCCCCCCCCCCCCCCCCCCCCCCCCCCCCCCACAGCTATGTGTTTCTTCTGCCCTCTATGTCTGCCTTCTCACCGTAAACAATAGGACATGGAGTGAGAAAGCCCCAGCCAAGAGGGGCGTGGTCAAACCCAGCTCATTAGCATTTAAAGCTACAGACACAGAAACAGCCTGCTCAGAGCAGGGCTGAAATAGAGGGGTTTATATGCATGATGAAATACAGGATCAAAGTGGAGATTTAGCAAGAAACTTCCCAGACATGTTTTGGGGAACTCTGAGATTCATGTAAACTTGTTGAAAAGGAGTGTGATACATGTGACCTTTAATGGATGTGAGTCCATCCCTGGAAGATTACCCGCCCTCCCCACTGTTTAAAAGACAGTGACAGTTCACACGGCATTGTTACAGCAAAAAGGCATGCATTTTCAATTGAATCCAACTATGGCTACCTAAAGCATGCTTGATTCATTAGGTAGCCAGTGTTAGCATATAAGCTTGGACGCTAATAATTACGTTACATAAGTTGCAGTCAGTCAGAAATCACACAAATATCTGATCGCAATATTTTCCATCTGGTTTTTGTTTCAAAAATGTAATCACAGAAGTAAATATCTTGGATGCAGGTTCATTGGAGGAATTATAGCTGCAGTCTTGAAAAAGAAAAATACTTGTGATGAAGGTCCATTGAGACCAGAAGATTTATATTTGATCAATAAATTGTGTTGCTGAGTAAGGTGTGCAGTGTGTGGGGTTTTCTTCTGTCTTTAACTGGGAGATCAGGCTTTATAATTTGTTCTACCTGTGACTGTCTGTCACAGCTGATGTGGTCTCATTCAGCTGTACAGCTTTACCCTTCAGTAGTATACAATGTTCAGTGTTCATTTATCAATGTTTTTGAAGTTTGGTTTAAATACTTCACAAAGTAAATATTGTCCATGTAGTCTAACAGTCTCATATTAGCTAAAAATAATAGCTTATCTGGACTTCTTCATAACTTGGTCTCCATCACTTTTTCCTCTAAGAAGGATTTCCCACAGAATGTGATGGCTCTAAATTCCTTGGAGATTTCCAGTAGGGTCTTCCCTTTAGTCTCAGGCAGGAAAATGAAGGTAAAAACACAACCCAGCAGGCAAATGCAGGCAAACAGCACAAAGCAGTACGAGTCCAAGGCACTCTGGTAGAGAGAGGAGACACAGTGTAAGGCATCCAGACTTACATTGATAAAAAGGTTAATGTTAAGAGTTTCATGGAAGTGCTGAAATATTAATTGTCTTTTGATACACAATGAAATATATTCATTTGGTTAATAAATCAATTAATAGTGTGTTGCTTTTTGTATTTGATGTACTCACAATAATGAATGGAAAGACAAGGCCTACAAAAGCAATGAAGAACCAGCGCTCCATCATTGTTAATACAAACGCTGCGATTCGATCGGACTGGATGAAGATCTCATTGGTGAGAGCCACCGTCAATCCCGCTGTGTAAACCAGAGAGTCAAAAACCGGTGATGCAGTTCATTATGTTTTCAAGCAAGTGTCTTTATATTTGAATCATAGCACATCACTTTGCAGCATTCATCTCAAAACAAGTACATACAAGGTCCTCCACTAAAGAAGATGATTAAGAGGAAGATCAGCGCAGAAGTAATGAATGGAACCCAATCGCTGGAATCCTGTATGAAGAAACATGTATTTGAATCACAGAAGACGATGTCCTGCAATTTGTGCAATTTTTTTTAGACATTTCAGTGACAAGAACCTTTGAATAAAAAAGAGTATACTCTAGACCTTGGTCTCTTTATAACGAGTCTAGAGAAAACATTTGTTATGAGTTGTCGCTTTAGGACTGACTCACATGACATGGCTTGTCAGTATTCAGGTTTACCTTCAGAGTGAGTGTGACTGTGGCAAACACCCAGCAGGCAGCCATGAGACCATAACCAGACCAGAACAACACCCTTCTCCCTGCACGCTCTATAACCATGCCCTGAGAGAGAGAGAGAGAGAGAGAGAGAGAGAGAGAGAGAGAGAGAGAGAGAGAGAGAAAGAGAGAGAGAGAGAGAGAGAGAGAGAGAGAGAGAGAGAGGTTACAATTACATTTTAGTATTTATCATTATTATTTGTATTATTAAAATTATTGTAGTCTTCTGTTATTTGTGATGCGTTGGCAGTATTGTATTGTTACATTCATGCCAATAATGCTTATTAAATTGAATTGAAATAGAGAGAGAAAGAGAGAGAGAGAGAGAGAGAGAGATTAAGAATTGTATTCTTCTTGTAAAATTGTGAGCTTTTTAGTGTGCTGAAGTCAACTTCACTTTATGCTCCTTTTTTATTAGTTTAAATATCCCTCTTAAACCCAACATCAATGTTTTATATCCGGTTTTTGCAATCTGCTAGTAAATAAATAAAATTGATCCAGTGAGCCAGCTCACATGTAACAGATAGTCATGTGATTTTTGACTGTGAACAAGTTAGATGTTTGCACTATTTCCACTGCGCTCATCCCTCCAACAAAGAAAACACCGAGCTCAGCACAGTAAGCAGGGGAAAGTGATGATGAGAACTTTACTGCAAGGTGGACTCAGTGGAAACACAGAGTGGATGGCTGTTAGATTGGAGATGGGGCTTTTCAAATGCCAAATGAACAGGACCAGTGGATTGTTTTTTGATTAAACCAGGAAACATGCCGAGAGATTACAAATCTCTTGGCCAAGTGTCTGCAACTCATCAAGTATCAGGTTTTTTTAATCATTTGTTTCATGTAAAGGGAGCAGCAAACTTTAACAGCGTTTTCCTCAGTTCAGCTCTGTCCTTTGGAACAGACAGCGAGGTTGCTTTCACATGAAGTTTGGTGGACTCGGGTGAAGTTGCCACATAGTTGCATTTTCATTTTGTTCGATTTGCTTTCACAATGCACTTTGTAAAAGCACACCAAAGCCTGGCAAATGTTGAGTACCATAGCCACCTGCCACTAGTTGGGGCTGTAGTGGCTCAGTGGCTAATGCTGCATTAAGACCCCAAAGTAAACAACAGGACAGTGGAAGAAATGAGAACCCTGTTTTCAAGCAGACCAGAGTTTGGTTCTTTGGCCCCAAACCAGAGTACATTTAAGCATTCACACCCCCCCAAACCAAACAAACTCTCAGACAAAACGCACCAGAGTTCGTTCCAACAACCCAAACAGCTCAGTGTGTGAATGCACCCTAAGGAAAGTTACTGGGACCAAAGATAGTAAGTTCCTGTACTCTTCTGCTCAATATAGATAAGAATACAAGTGTGTGTGTGTGTGTGTGTGTGTGTGTGTGTGTGTGTGTGTGTGTGTGTGTGTGTGTGTGTGTGTGTGTGTGTGTGTGTGTGTGTGTGTGTTTGAGACTACGTGTGAACAATGAAGACCATCCAACGAGCATACAGCGAACAGTGATGAGTGAGGGCTTCAAAAATAATGATGAATCTCAAAGTTCTATGATACGCAGTGTCCAGAGCATGCAGGCTTTGAGAAGGGGTGTGCATGTATAAAACATCAGTGATCACCACAGTCCAGCATGGACATTAAAGTGGCAGCAACCAGTCTCTTTTTAGTCAACTTTACAAACTTTAAGTTAAAGGCAAGTCGTTTTACCATAGGCAGGGCAACAATGACAGCTCTAGTTCAACACCATAAGAAGAGTGTGTCAGTCGAGTGTAGCAGCAGACTTGACTTCACTATCTGAATGAGCTTGGAGCTATGCTGCACAGATGTCAATGGATTGTCATGTTGATTTTTTCAGAACATGTTAATATTGGCCACAGTTCATGCTTCATCAAGCTACCAACAAGACTGTATCACTCCTATAAAACAGTCTGGGAGTCAATTAGAAGCATCATTTGCATGTCCAGCTAAGAGAGTCACTCACACAGGAGATGAAGGTGAGAATTTCAGTTAATCCAAGACCCAAGGTTACATAGCGGATCTGGTCTTTCTGTATACCCGCCTTCAAGAAGATGTCAAAGGAGAAGATGCTGATCTGGAAGACACAGAAACATTTATTAGAAGAGGCTGAACTCATCATTCCTCTGACTCAAGATCAACATGAAATGAATAATTAAAGCTCCATCCTTACGGCAGACATTCCTGACAACTGGTTGCAGAAGTAGATGATGAGTATGATGATAAGCTGCCATCGGACAGTCCTGTCCCTCATTAGCTGCAGAGGGGTTTTCGGTGGTGCTCTCTTAATGGCCTCCTGCTCTGCCAGCATCTCTTCCATCTCCTCTTTATAGTCACCTTGACCCCACAGACTCTGCAGAGCTGGGATGGGGAAGACAAGAGACACAGACTCAACAACTGAGAAATAAGATTCTATAATCACATTCAAATTATATTTATTGTGTGTCTAAATAGAAAAAATGAATGTCTCATTGGGGTAAATAAATGATAAATGACTTGAGCTTATACCGTGCTTTTCTTGTCTTCTGAATTCTCAAAACACTTTTACACCACCTGTCACACCATTCACAGCTGCTATGTAAAGTGTCCATCAATATTAACTAATCCATTCATACACATTCATACACCACCAACAAAGCAGCAAAAGCAATTCAGGATTAAGTGTCTTGCCCAAGAACACATTGGACACGTGGCTGCAGGAGCTCGGGAACTAGACCCTGACTTTCCGGTTGAGAGACAGTCGACTCTACCACTGACCCACAGCTGCTCCCTTAGTGAAAGTTAACAGTTAGAAAAGGGGCTCTATGATCCATTATGTGTCCACAACCAACACTTTCAGATCAGATGTATGCCAAATTAAACTACAGTCAGGGTCAAGCAAGCAGTTTTATTGGACATGAGGGTTATCCATGAGTGCTGATACAGAGAACTACAGTAATGTGACTTTGAACTCAGAGTATCAGTCAGCCTCTGGTGATCTGAATATACTCCTAATTAACCTCACACAGCTGATCAAAGTGGTAGCTCTGAATCACTCGGGCAACATAAGCAACTGTTACAGACTCTTTATTCTTAAATGTTACACTTTTCTTCATTTTTTTTGAATGCTTTGGGTTAGGGTTATCGGGTCTGCTGTAATGTTTAAACTTGTTCAAAGAATCAGGTGTACAGGAAAATGTTTATTTGCTACTTGGCAACAGTCCAGTCTCCTATAAGGTACAATCTTTATTTACTTTACAGGGTGGAGCACAATGAATATTTAAACAGACAAAAAACAAAAAGAGGTTTTTACTTTTTACAGTTAACATCTATAGCCTGCTTGTAAAACGACTGTTATTCCATCGTAGGCAGGCCAACGATAATCACCGCCATGTTGATAGATTCAGTACAGCACAACCTTGACTGTATTATGACTTGATCATTCAACACATTGTTTTTTAATACCAGATCATCTGATTGGACAAGAGGCAACATCAACCGGGGCTTCAAACTTTGTGTATCACTCCACCTTTAGTCATGTGTTCTAAATGCTGCTAATTAATGTTACAGCAAATGTTCCTACATGGTACTTCCAAAATCACAGGCCACCAAAGCAAACAGATAAGTTCAAGTCAAACACTGTAGCTTGTTTGCTGATTTGTGTCGACAGGCGCAGAGTAGTAAGAGAGCAGGTAAGTGTTTCTGTTGCTTGGCTACCAGTCACAGTCATCGGCCAAATGAATGATAAATTACCAATCTATTTGCAGAGGCGCTGTTTGTCGACAGGCAAGGCAGGCAACTGTTTGAAGACTGACAAACTTTAAACCACAGCAGAGGCCCAAAATCTGCAAATTTTGCAATGACCACAGAAAAACCTCCTTAAGGGGGCCCCATCTCACAGCCCTCACTTTCGTTGCCCTGCTAAGCGTTGCATGAATTATTGCTTATTGCTTTTGGCTGCAAGGGACGTGTGTCAGGAGAGCACTGGGTTCAGTCCTAATGATCTTGTCTTTGGTCATAAGGTACGTGGACCTCTGACTGTGCTTCGAGATGAGTGGATGGTGCAGGAACCTCCTTTGAACTTAATTGAGTATGTAATTGGTTTCCGACACAGATTTTATATGACCGGTCAATTAGCAAAACAAAAACTAGTGAAATCTCAGGCTAAGATGAAGCATCTGTATGGCCAGCATTCTGAGAAGCATCAGTTTAGTGTGGGCGATCAAATACTGGCTTTATTGCCAATACTTGGGTCACCATTTCAAGCCAAGTTTGTGGGTCCTTATACTGTAGTACAGCAGTTGTCTGAGCAAAACTATTTGATTGCAACGCCAGATCGAAGAAAAAGAAATCAACTTTGCCACATCAATTTGAAGCCTTATTATGTGCGTTCTTTGTCTCAGCCTAAGTCAGATGTTTCGGTTTCTTCGGTTTCTTCGGTTTCTTCTCCCTCAGAAGTAGGTCCTATTTTGGCTTCCTGTACAGGGGTACAGTCATCTTTAGGGGGGGGAGGAGGATGTGACAACACCGGATGATTCTGTTCTCCGTGGTCGTTTGAAGAATTCTGAAACTCTTCAGAATTTAGATATGTTGTTGGCCCATTTGATTTGTGTTGACAAACGTTCAGAGTTGATTGCAATGATACAGGTTTAGCCATCTTTATTTCAGGACACTCCTTCAAAAACAACTCTGATTGAGCATGACTTTTCCAAGAAGTTTACTTCGTATCAGTTCAACTATTCTGTTGTAGAACAGGAAGCGCTGGCACTGGTTTTGGCTTTACAGCACTTCTATGTCTACCTTGACTCCGGAATGCCAATCAGTGTATGGACTGATCATAACCCGTTAACATTTTTGAACTCTCTGCAAAATCCAAATCAGAGACTCACGAGATGGGCTTTGTTTAAAAGGAAAAGATGATATAACGGCTGATGCTCTGTCACGTGCACCTTTGTAACTCTTCCTTCCTGAGGTTGGAGATGCTGAGTCTGACAGGCGAGGTGTGTCAAGAGTGAGGACAGTTTTATTGGAGTTATTGTGAGTATTAGAACATTTAAACAAAAAATGTGAATCATAAAGTGCAATCTGTCAAATGTGTTTGTAGATACAAAATATGTGTACTTATTGATAGCTACCTATTACTGTAATTATTGTTTTTGTCCAGGGTAGAACCCTTGACTTATGGGGGGGAGTGTGACGGCCTAAAGGTTGGCCTCTTCCTGTTTGTCTCCCTTTGCTGGCTGTGTTCTCCTTATTGCAGGTAGATGTGGGTGGAGTCAGGGAGGACTCTAATGCAGCACACCTGAGCTGGCTGGTTTGGGAGTCTACAAAGCAGACCTGGGCCCTTTCCAAATAGTCACAGTTAGGTATGCAGTACGTGCTATTCAGTACTGAACTTTTGTGGTCATTCAGTATGCATATTTTGGGTCCGCGCAGTATACTGAACATTTCAGTATGAATACTAACTTCCGGGTTTTATGCAGTATGGATCGGATGCGTGCTTTCAGGAAATGAATTGTATTTTACCACCCACAATGCTGTGCGAAATTAAACGAAAATCGTCACGTCACATCCGCCTCCAAATCAAAACAAACTAGCGTGGATTAATTTAATCAATTTTTCATTTTAATTTAAAGTCCCGACTGAAATCACTACTTTTAATTAACAACAGACAATATAACAAATATCTGCATTATTATAAAACCTTTCCCCCTCTATTTAAATAATGATTTCACTATTTAAATGCGTCTTTATTGGTTTATTTTATATTCTGTATATTACTGTCTTTCATTTGTACTTTCCTTTATGTACTGTATGTTATTTAGTTATTTAATCTTTTACTTGATTTACATTGTGATATTGTTTTTTGTTTACCTGACTGTATATGTGCATTACTCTTCTTGAATAAAGCTAAACAAAAAAAAAACAAAAAACGGGTGGATGCGGCCGGTTCGGGAAACGTAAATGACGTCACTTCCTTACTGAATGAATCAGAAGAAGTAGGAACAAATATCTGCCTACTGTGTGTGCATACTGAATAGTAGGTACTAACAGTATGCAGCACGGATAGTACGTATTGCATACTGCCTACTGCATACTGAAAGATTGAGTATGTACTTGGCAAGTCGGATACGGCCACTCTCTTCTCTCCTGCATACTGCTGTTAACGTGTTTGTGCTTTGGTTGGAGTGTGACACTCATTTATTTATACACACACACACACACACACACACACACACACACACACACTCTCTCTCTCTCTCATTACTGCAAAGCAAACCAAAGTTTGTCAATGAAAGTCAACCACGAAAAAATGAAGAGGAATGTTCGGTCTATATGAGAGGAAACAGGAAAGGAGAGGAAAATGAGTAAGCGACAGGACACTGGCAGACATAAGAGTGAGGTTTAGGGGCTGGTTTGAGGAACCGCTCAATTAATTATTTCCTCAGGCCCCAACAGAGTCTAAAATCGCCACTGTCTATTTGTGTTTGTTTTCTACGACATGCCATTTTTAAATATCTTAAATGTTCTATGAATATAATTTCTCCTTTAGATAGCTTTCCTTTAAACATAAGAAATATATTTTTGTATGTGGAGATAATCACACAATGTGCTCTTTTTTTCAATATTTAGACTGTTTAAGACTTTTTGGTCAGGTAGTGCATGAAAGTGAGGAAATGTACCAACCTTTTTTGCAGGCTTTATCATCACCTTTCTCTATGAATAAGTATCTGGGAGCCTCAGGAAGAAAAGGCAAAACTATAATCTGAACCACTGAGAAAACTGTGGGGACCGAGAGGAGGATGTTCCACAGCTCCTCACGGCCGAGGATCTCACTTCAAAAAAAAAGAGAAACCCAAAAAACATAGACGTATGTTTTTAACAGTACGACCTAGAGGATGTTTATGTACACTTGTTAGGACTGAGTGGAAGCAAAACACAAAAAATGTTCATATAAAACTCAACTCTGATGCCTTCCTTTACCTTAACCGAATTTTCATAAAATATGAAAAGTAGAAAGAAGTGTGTCAAAAATAATACAACTGTTCACATGGTGCACATGTTGAAAAGAAAAGGGGCGTACCTTAGTCCAAATAACTGCCCTGACAGTTTGCCAAGCGACAAGAAAGTGGAGTAGGTAAGAGTCACTACGCCTCTTAACCTCCTGGGAGAAATCTCCCCCAGGTACATTAAATGGGTGCTTGATGTTAAACCTGCAGGTACAAAGAGAGAGAGAGAGCATCGATCAGACAGTCAGGTAAACATACAGACTGTAAATAATAATCTTTGTACAGTCTATGGGTAAATGAGATGTGTTTACATACAGCGTTTTAAACCGCTCACAGGAGGTGTCGTACCTGAAGTGAAGCCATACACGATCCTTGCCAAGATAATCATTTCATATGATTTGGCAACTTTACTTGTCAGCATGATGGTAGCTGCAATGATGTTTGTACAGCTGCTGAAGATCATTGCCTTTTTCCTGATGAAGGGACACATGTCATTTAGAGTCTTTTAAGGCTATAGGAGACAAAACTACATTTAGTCTTTGTCGCTAACCTTCCCAGCGTGCCTGTGATAAATTTGACACTCATAGCTCCACATAGTCCTCCAACCGCATACAGGGAGACAATGAGGGACCAGATCATGGTGATGGTCTGTGTAGGGGGGGGCTCTCCGTATCTTTCATACCAGCTGCTGTTGATGAAGCGCTGTATGAACTGCAGTGGAAGGTTTAAAGAGCATTATTTAGCTTCATTCATGACAAAATAGGGAAAATGATCCTCCTATTTTCTTGTCAAAAGGAAGGAGGCAAAGTTTAAAACACAAACAACAAGATGAAAAGAATAACTGCACATGTTGTGTCTCACCGGTGAGGGAGAACTGAGTCCAGTGGTTTGATATCCCTGTTGAAAGCTTCCACTGAACCCCAAAATAATGATGAGGAGCAGAACATTCCCACGGGTCTGCAGCCAAGAAGAGCACAGTGGATTGGACAAAAATGCATGTGTCACATTCAGTAAGACTACGAGGACAGATTTATTTTTATTTATACCACAATTCGAAAGACTTTAACCTCCATGTTTAATTTCTGTCATGTTGTTTGTGTGTTTGATAAGAGAACCCAGACTCACATGTAAGCACTAGTGATAGCTCTGCCTCAAGATGTAGAGTAATAAAATATGAATCAGGTTTTCACAAACAAGAGTTTAACCGTTGTATTTTGGTGCATAACAACAAACAAAGTCAAATAAAAACAGAAAAAGCTCAAATTGGGAGTCTAAAGCATGAAGAGATAGAAATTGTTGACTAAAAAATAAAAATAAAACCTCTGTAATTTTATATAGAATATTTTTTGTGCAGGGTATGCAGGGCAGAATATTGAACAAAATGTGTATGAAAGATATGCAAAAGGTAACTTTACATCTCTTTATTGTCTTTTAAAAATGGGACAACCTACCATGAATTGGTTGGGTCACTATACTTCATAAAGACAACAAGACATGGAAACTTTTACAGAACTGTGACGCTGCAGCAAATCAATTGTTGGGTTCTTTCATTAGCAGATATATTTTTCAAATTCAGCTTAATTTTCCACAAATATCCACAGGCTGATGTGCTTGATGAATTGGAATTTACTTACAGAGAAATAGCTATAACAGCTGACTCCATAAAAGCGCTTTTACAACGTTGATCACACCTACGCATTCACACACATTCACACCCCGTTGGCAGAGGCTGCTATGTGAAGTGACCATCAGAACTAACTAATCCCATTCATACACACTCATACTCCAACGACAAAGCAGCAGGAGGAACTTGGAGTTTAGTGTCTTGCCCAAGGACAGCTGGCTGCAGGAGCTGGGTATCAAACCTCTGACCTTACGGTTTAGAGACGACCGACTCCACCACTGAGCCCCAGCCGCTCAAGATCACACAACAGTGCAAGTTAAAGATAAGAATACTTACATGAGTTTATATAAGTACATTAAAAAAAACACCTTTCATTGAAAAGGGAAGTCAATTGGTGAATACTGAGAATTTACACAGATTTCAAAAATAATAAATGATTTCAGACATCTTCGTGTTTGTTTTGTTGAAGAGGAATGAATTCCTTCTTAACGAGAATTAAAACTTGGATAATTTGCAAAATTGCTCTACACACCTCCATTAATGACCACTCAGCGTTTAACTCAATAATTACACTTCTGATTGTTATAATAATGACATCATACCAATATTAAAATCTGTTTGTTTTTTTCTGACTTCGATGTAAATGAATCCAAAGGCTGGTGGCTGGATGGTTTCAGGGGTTGATACATTATTTATAACTGCTATACAATTCATTCAGAAGTGGAGAACATCAGTGTTTGCAATGATTTTTTGAAATCATTATCTGAAGATCACAAGACTCTGGTATGTTGTTTTCTCTAAAGCAAAGATTTAAACTTTTATTTTACACAAGATCATTCAATTCACAGAATCATGGCGAACACAATAAGAGTTCATAATTCAAGATCACTGTGAAGACTTTCAGGAGCATCTTGAACTAAACCTCTCAGACATGAGCTGAAGTAGACTACTTGAATCAGTTGCTCCAGTCGATGCCACTTATCATGCAGAAATGGCTACTGATCTCTGATAAGCATTAAGCATGTCTCCTTGCTTGTCTCCTTATCTCCAGATAACGAGGTTCGTTTCCTGACAAACTTAAATGATCTCAAGATTGCGTCCTTAAATTATTTTACAAACAAAACTCCTCTAGGCCTCTATACATATCACCTTTTTCAACATATATGTGAAGCTCCTGTTAAGAACTTTCCTAAATGTGTTCAGTATTTTTAAATAGTGTTTATTTTTATATATTTTGGGATTGTATGCCTGTATTTGATAGGACAGAGGATAGAGTAAGAAACCAGGGAAAGAGTATGGAATGACAACCGGGAAAGGAGCAGCTGGTCTGATATCAACCCAGGCCGCACGCTAGGAGGACGATGACCACCTCGGTACTTGGGGGGCGACATTAACAGCTACAGGCCATGGGCGCCAACCTTAAATAGTGATTCGTAATGAAAAATCTCATCCTGCTTTCTTTAAACACTCTGTGCATCTTTTCTGTGGAAAATGTAAACCTAGGCTTTTTCTGTGGAGCGCCGTATACTTCATCTGACACCGAACCCGAGCTCCACAAAGCTCCACACTCAGGAGCTTTGAAGTCACACTGCCCCTCTTACCTTTACACTTGATGAAAATAACTCTATCAGGTGTTTAGGGGAGAAAAAGCTCTTACACTATTACTACTGAAACACGCTTGAATTTTTGTTGCAATGGTGGCAGATTGAGATTTTTTGTATATCATCATAATTAGAGTATTGCAGTAAAAGGATATCAAAATCTTGATGTGTTCAGTGGTGTATTCATTTCATGTTGAATGACAAGATGACTTTAATAACTCAGGAACTGACCACCTTGAATGACTCAGCCAAAAATGCTGGTTCAGCTGAGTCACTGAGCCATGACAAAGTGACAAAACAACCTGCTTGCCTTGAACATCATGTAATTATATTTCTCTGACACTTATCTTGGCTGAAGCTGAAGATCAATGTCTGCATTTTAAAGGATAAATACATCATTTATAACAGTTAAAGAAGATGTTTGCACAATCACATTGTGTCCCTGTGTCAACTGTTCTGTGAAATATTCAAGCATCACTAGCAAAATGAGTACAGTATTGGTTTTAAAATCAATGGTATCACATTTGATGATTTCTGTAAAAATCAGTAAAAAAACAACAACAACCTACCAGCTGTTGTAGCACTGATTCCATTGTGTCCTCACTGTCATGGGCCATACAGAGCATATGTACAGACTAAACTGGACTCTGCTAAGTACTCAGGCTGCTTATCATTAACTTTTTAGACTTTATGACCACAAAATAATGTGACAATGATCTTCCCCGAGTGAGTTACTCATCTGCCCGGTGGAGTGCATTGATGAAAAAAAGTTTTAAAAAGTTTATTTCTCACGGTGGAATCTCTCACATCAGCTGTCCTTCAGAAAAATGTAAGACTGTTGTCAAAAAAAGAAAACCCTCTTACCAGTTTTTTCCAATTGCTAACACACTAAAATGACATGCATAGCACAATTATTTAAACTGACACACAGAGAGAGCAAAACATCTTCTGAAGTCTCCAAAAGTCTAAAAACATTTTCTGCTTTACACACATTTTGCAATTCAAAATGACACTTTTTAAATGCACTGAACACAGTTCTCTGCATAAGACACAACAATCTGACATAAAGTCACATGTTTGCCATTTAAAAACATTGCCATTCAAAATGACACTACATGAGCTAATTGGCCAATGTATATGCAACCTGGCCAAACACCTCAATGGCTAATTGTTATCACTTCAATCAGGAAGTAAGCACTATGAAAAGACCACAAGTGAGCCTCTTTTTTTTTTTTTTTTTACAAAAACAAGGGAAGACGATGCAGAGAGAGGAAGAGGAAGAGGAAGAGAAAGAGGGAAGGTGAGAATGACAGTGTGAGGTAAGGGTAGAGATGGTAGAGGAGTTCATGGCCAAAGAAGACAACAACTTTCAAATGAAATCAGAGCAACCTTAGTTGATCATGTCATCAACTATGGGCTGACAATGCGAGAGGCTGGACAGAGAGTGCAGCCCAACTTGAGCCGTTTTACTGTACTGGTATATGTAGCACTGACTTGTTTGGTGAAAAATAAACAGCATGTGTGTGTATCTGCAAATATTTCTGTGCATGTGAACAATCTGAAGAATTTTCTACAATTCAAACTATTTTAGTATTATGGCAAAGCATACTAAAGATGAAAGTGCTTTTCATTATGCCCAACAGTGTGTAGTTGGTTAGACAAAAATCTGGTAATATGAATGAAGTGTGTGCCATTTGGTGCAAAAGTTTGATTTTGATAATGATAGTTTTGGTTGCAGTGCTTCATTTTGCAGGATATCTGAGGTATTTTGCAGTTTGGGTGTGTGGTTTTGTGAATTGTGTTAAGTATTTAGATAAAACCAGCCTAGTTTGCAAAATTGAGTTTTAGCAATTGGTAGTACTGTGGAGTCTGAATGAATGATATTAACTCTTTCTACAGGGCTGACTGTAATACTGTATATCAGCATCCAATCAATATGTCGATATATGAATACTTTTAAATTCACAGAAAACAAGTCTTACGGTGCCTCATCAGATGTGGTTTCACTTTGTGGTCTCAACACAACATTTTTAGAAACTTTTAGCAATGCATCACAACAAGGTGTTTAACACTTGACTTGATCTATAAGTCATAAGTATGAGTCATAAACTCATTTCTTTTAGAAGGAAACTCTTCAGTAGGAAGTAATTTGCAGAGCTATATTTGTGCAAAAACACCCATAAAACTTTTACAGGGGTGAGTGTGTGTGTGTGTGTGTGTGTGTGTGTGTGTGTGTGTGCAGTGGGAGCAATTGTTTCTACTTTCGTGGCTATAGAAGCATACTGGTTGTATGTGCGATAACACACCATGTGTGTGTGTGTGTGTGTGTGTGTGTGTGTGTGTGTGTGTGTGTGTGTGTGTGTGTGTGTGTCTAAGATGTTAAGGACAAGGACTTCACAATGGTCCTGGTTAGATCCTCTCTGTTGACCTTCACTTGATCACCTTTTTTCTTCCATTAGGTCAAATAATACAAAATAACAATAGAACCATGCAGGTGTAATGATGCAGATGACATGCTAATAAAGAATTAAGGCAGAAATCTTGACATTATCACAGACTCATTTAAAGATTAGCATCACATTTTCTACTGTCTGAAACATAAGAGGGGCTAGATGAATATGTTCAAACAACACCCGTAAACACATTGGTATGGTGGATCAAAACACTGCAATGGACTATAAAAGAGCTTTAACTAAAAGGTCTTTGGATTAGCCAGCTGGTTCTACCAAAGGAGAAAACACATGTTGTATCCAAAGAACACAACCATAGAATGATATCCCAGATGGTATCAGAAAATCACTGAAACTGACTTATTTTAAGTGAAGCTAAAAACGTTTCACTTGCCAACCTTAAAACAAAAAACAACAACAACATTTTGTTTCCATTTCTTTAATTGCACGTTGCATTTTAGGAGTATTTGCTGAGGTATTCTATTTCAAAGTGTACTCTTCTTTACTTCTTTATCACTCAAGTCACCTGTATTTTTGTACTTTGTAAATCTTTTATGCCTCTTGTCTTTTTTATAACCCTGCAAAGTAAATACAATTGTCCCCATTTCGGAAATGTGCTAGACCAATAACGTTAGCCTGCCTTTCCTTATAAGATAAGATAAGATAAGATATACTTTATTCATCCCAGCAGGGAGCATACATATACATACATATCCCACCCATACAAAAAAACATGAGCCCACAATACAGTTTGATATATGATATATGTAATTAGTAATAATATAGTAATTTCATTATCACATTACATCACTAAAATGTCATAGACTGAACCATCAGCATGTGTGGGTCTGTATAATGTTGATATAAAGTCTGTACAATTCATTGTGAACTATAAAACTATCATAGGCCTTCCTCCCAGGGTAATGATAGCCTTTCCTTTAGGAATTCATTTCTTTTTCAAAAGGGTACCAATTTCAAATTCCATACTTTAATTTAATTTTAAACAGGTTTTAGGAGTGAAGGCGGTTAATAATAATAATAATTTATACTTTATTGATCCTGCGAGGGGAAATTCATTTTTACACTCTGTCTAGTTAACACACAAAAATAGGCAGAAATACATACACATGCACAAACAGGATCCTATGGACATGCTCTAATGGCAAGGTCTCAGAGTGAGGGAGCTGCCCACAGTGGGGGCTCCTGAACATTGCTCAAGGGCAGCTCAGCAGTGCTCAGGAAGGACTGGCACCTCTCCAGCTACCAGGCCAATTTCTGGACTTGGTCTGTGCCGGGACTTGAACTGGCAACCCTCCGATTCCCAACCCAAGTCCCTAAAGACCGAGCTACTACACTGATGGTAGTGATCACTATGTAGTATCATCCATCAGCAGTAACTCATCCAATTCATACACTGCCACTGAAGCAGCAGGAGCAATTCAGGGTTGAATGTCTTGCTGAAAGACACAACGGACATGTTGCTCAGCTGGGGATCGAACCCTCAACCTTCCACAACTGCCCTGAATGAAACTTTGAATATATTGAATGAAACTTTGAATATATAATAATAATAATAGAAGAATAATTTGGAATGTAGACTTGAAGATAATCAATTATTGGAACACTTTAACTGCTTAAGAGTAGTAATTTTCAACAAAACCTTGCTGAGTGCACTTTGTGCATCCAGCTTTTGGGAATTTGTTGTTGTCAGCTGAAATAACACTACAGACTTCCATTCAATATATTCAAAGTTTCATTCAATATATTATATTTCCTAAACGGCTTGCCATAAATGAGTGTACTGAATAAATATAGCTTTTCATTAATGAGTGTAGTGAATAAATGTAGCTTTTCATTAATAAGTGTATTGAATAAATGTAGCTTTTCATTAATGAGTGCATTGAATAAATGTAGCTTTTCATTAATGAGTGTATTGAATAAATATAGCTTTTCATTAATGAGTGTATTGAATAAATGTAGCTTTTCATTAATAAGTGCATTGAATAAATGTAGCTTTTCATTAATAAGTGCATTGAATAAATGTAGCTTTTCATTAATGAGTGCATTGAATAAATGTAGCTTTTCATTAATAAGTGCATTGAATAAATGTAGCTTTTCATTAATAAGTGCATTGAATAAATGTAGCTTTTCATTAATAAGTGCATTGAATAAATATAGCTTTTCATTAATAAGTGTATTGAATAAATGTAGCTTTTCATTAATAAGTGCATTGAATAAATGTAGCTTTTCATTAATAAGTGCATTGAATAAATGTAGCTTTTCATTAATAAGTGTATTGAATAAATGTAGCTTTTCATTAATAAGTGCATTGAATAAATGTAGCTTTTCATTAATAAGTGTATTGAATAAATGTAGCTTTTCATTAATAAGTGCATTGAATAAATGTAGCTTTTCATTAATAAGTGCATTGAATAAATGTAGCTTTTCATTAATAAGTGTATTGAATAAATATAGCTTTTCATTAATAAGTGTATTGAATAAATGTAGCTTTTCATTAATAAGTGCATTGAATAAATGTAGCTTTTCATTAATAAGTGCATTGAATAAATATAGCTTTTCATTAATAAGTGTATTGAATAAATGTAGCTTTTCATTAATAAGTGCATTGAATAAATGTAGCTTTTCATTAATAAGTGCATTGAATAAATATAGCTTTTCATTAATAAGTGTATTGAATAAATGTAGCTTTTCATTAATAAGTGCATTGAATAAATGTAGCTTTTCATTAATAAGTGCATTGAATAAATGTAGCTTTTCATTAATAAGTGTATTGAATAAATATAGCTTTTCATTAATAAGTGCATTGAATAAATGTAGCTTTTCATTAATAAGTGTATTGAATAAATGTAGCTTTTCATTAATGAGTGTATTGGATAGTAGCCTTTTATAGATAAAGCTCAATGTAGTAGGCCTATGATAGATAGCTTTGATTTTATAGTAGTGGTTTCAAACCAGTCAGTCAGTAGACTAGATACTTTGTCTATAACAAGGAGGCCAGCTGTGGTTTCACATGTGTCCAGCAGAGGGCAGTGAACATTGAATTGCTTGTTTAAATGTCAGGCTGATCACCGCTCTTTCCTCCCCTCGTTGACTGACGCTTTGGCGGAAACAACACTGTTCCGTGTTTTCCGTAGTCATCGTTGACGAGTAGTGGACTGTGTCTGCACAAAGAAAGACTTTAGTTACTATCTTTGTTACTGTACTTTTGGATAAAAATGCCGCTCGAGAATCTGGAGGAAGAGGGTCTGCCCAAGAACCCCGACCTGAGGATTGCACAGCTGAAGTTTCTGCTGACGATGGACGGTCACCGACAGGACGTGAAAGTGAAGACTGAGCTCATGGACGCTATCAAAGCTAACAGTGAGTTAGCATAAAACTGCACTCTGTAGCGGAGGCAGGACAAGATAAAAACGACTTAACTGTGTATACATACATGTTTTACTAGGTGCATAATTGTCTCTTAAATGCTGATGAGCTCCAATACATACTTTTAATCAAAACATAGCGACTATCTGGGGGGAATTAGCATCCTAGCTAAAAAAAATTTTTTTATAGCAAATGTCAGCTAGCCAACAAGCAACACATTGAAGGTATTTTTAAAGTTAGCTTGTAATGACATGTAGTTGAATGACTCATTTTACATTTTATTTTTATATTATTATTATTATTGTCGTTGAATGACTCATTTTACATTTATTTATATATTATTATTATTATTATTATTGTCGTTGAATGACTCATTTTACATTTATTTATATATTATTATTATTATTATTAATTAATTTATATATATTTTATATTTTTATTTATTTATATATATATTGTATTTATATATTTATATTATTATTTTTATGCATTTTATTTATATTATTTATTTAATTTTTTTTTGCAGAATAATGGGCTTTAAACCTCCTTGTGTGGCAAATATGAGAATTCAGTTCAGAGTTATCATTTGAACACACATGTTAGGTAACCCTTCTACCTCTTTCTGTAGACATGGCACCGTATTATGAGGGTTTGTGTAAGGATCTGAAGTGGCAGCAGGACAGTGACCTCCTGAGTAAAATGAAGAAGGCCAACGAGGAAGAGCTGAAGCGCCTGGATGATGTGCTGGAGGATGCAGAGAAGAACCTGGGAGAGAGCGAGATCCGAGACGCCATGATGGCCAGAGCCGAATATCTGATCAGAATTGGAGACAAGGTAACTCCTCCTCAGTCAGCACACACAACATTCAGTTAAGACCTGACCTCCAGTCTAAATATATTCTGTTAAGGGTCCCTCCTACCTGACTCCTGAGCAATGTAAACTGTCTGCCATTGCTGCACAGACACACACCTGAAACACGACTGCTCTAATATCTATCTTTGTACTGCAGTTACCTCCCAGCCAGAAAAACTCTAACCACCCAGCTGCTGTTTACTTCCCAGATTCACAGAAATAGGATTTAATTATGGCATCCCATAACCACATTTTTCATTGTAATGTAAAGGAACTATAGCGTAGTGAGGCGAAATGAGGCTTTGTGAAGCAATTGTATCGCAAATAGATTCATTACTCGAGGCCTCATTTAACACAGTGTACACTAGTGACACCTACTGGTCAAAACAATTTAGAGCTGCCAAATTATTATTGATCACATCACATGCCATTGCATTACTGACATGTTATAGCAAATTGTACTACTTCAACCAATAATGATTCACGTGATATTACTTTATAACATACCTTAGTTAATATAATCATATTATCATTCGGTGATCTTATTTTTTTATGATTTCCTATCAAGCTTATGAAACAACAATATATATATAAATCTATTGTTCAACAAGTTTGAGGACCAATGTTAACTACAAGTCCAGGAAAAAAGGAAGATTGAAAGAAAGATCCTTAAAGCACACCAAGCACTTCACCTTCAAATCAAAATAATAAGCCATCGATAATGAGCAGAGATAATGATGATAGTGACAGAAATAGTAACAACTAATGGAAGCGTTTCAGCATGGCAATACATGAAAGCTTTGTAGCATAATGGATGGCAGCGCCACTTACACATAGAGGCTCCGGTTCGGTTCCTGGAACCGCTAAACAAATGTTTTGTTTTAACGTTTACCTTATTGGGAGATGATAACTCAAAATGCTCCCAAACAGGAGACGTTTTCCTCTTTCTCGCAGGCTCCATTTCTCGAAAAAAATAGAACCAAAACTCCAACTCTCAACAACCAACTAACGCAAACTCACAAGGAGACATGACAAGTGGGTTTCGCTTCCTTTTATCCACAACCCGAAACACAAACAAATCAATGACGTAGTTCTACTCGAAGTGAGGCCTCGTTTGTCATCGATGACGCGCTTCTCTGAAAATGACACAAGCCTCGGTGTCAAACGTAACATCACTACTATAGCGTACTTAATATGGTTTATTGTTCCAGGATATTTAACATCATCGGGCAGAGGGACAGTAAGTTATAACTTTAAGCTAACACCGGGGCCTGTAGGCGCGTTTGATGAAGATTACAGCACATTCTGACTTGTAAAAAAATCAAGGGAATAAATTACATTTTCTAAACAACCTCAAAGGTACAATTAAATTATAATATTGTAAAAAAAAAGTATAGATTAAACAAATGTAACCTGAGAAATGTAATGAGCCTCGGCACTGTTAGTAACTAGTCAGTCTTAACAATATTACACATTTACAGTTAACTTTGGCTATACAATCGTAACAGCTGCATAGTTGTAACTTAGCCTAAATATTAACCAGAGTCACCAGTCTCTTGAACAGACTTTTTTTTTTTATGGCATTATGTAATCGAAAGTGTAAAAATTAAAGTTGGCCCTGGTTGGGTGTTTGATGTACTACTGTGCTGTTTTTTCTGTTTGTAACATTGGCAACGTGTCAATGTTACAAACAGAAAATCAATACCACCTTGAATCGGCTGTAGTGTTTGTTAAAATAGGTTCATGAAGAACGGATTAGACAGACATCAAAAGGAAACAGAAATAGCTTAATAATGATATTGACACCAGTTATACTCTCGAGTGAATTAAAAAAATAAAATGACAACGCTTTCACCAAGATTCTTGTTTCTGTTCCAAAGTGTACCACCTTTGTATAAAGCCAAAACTTGAAGGATTGGGATAACACTCTTAGAAAATGAATACAGGATGACAAAAAACCAAGGGTGATAAAAAAACTTGAAGGAACTGAAATCCAGTGAGGGGTTGGCATTACCAGGTCTCAGTAAGTATTTCTATGCTGCACAGATAAAATACTTAATGACGTGAAGCTAAAGAAATAAGCTCATTCCTGTCCTTTAGTTCAGTAATGTTAGGTAGAATAAACTACATAACTATTTTATCACAAACACTGTGAACATAACGGAAAAAGACACCTGAAATTAAAGGAGGTGCAAGCTTTCAGCGCTGGAGAAACTTGGGTGACAGTATTTACTTTAAAGGTAGAATATGCGATTCTTTGATCCAGCAGATGTCGCCCTTGAGCACCAGCATGAAACCAAAACAACTTGCGCTACATTGTTGTGTTAGCATGCTAATGCTAGCGCTCTTCATTTTACTCGTATCTTCACACTGCATGTAAATTTACCTGAAATGAGCGTGATCTAGAAACGCTTATGTGACCTTCAATTAAGCAGTGAGTACAGTATGTACTAGTCCCTCAATTAAACAACTTTTATACGAGAGGGGATGAGCCAGCCGGCCGTCCTGGCAATGTAAACAAACTGAAGATAGGACTCTGAAAACATCACAGACAGTGGGACTCGGGTGTTACACCCATGACTCACAGAGTTATTTTCAGAGGATATACTTGATTTATATTATATTTAAGTGTGAAAAATTGAATATTCTGCCTTTAACAGATCGCATGAATAGAGGTTTTTAAGTTTATCAAAGGGAACTTTCAAATTCATTAAAAAAACAAACCTTAGCTCTGAAACAAATAACAAAAAGGTGGCAAAAAAACTCAATCTCAAGATCTTATAAAATGTTCAAATATGAACTTTAAGAAGTCAAAGGTATGGAAAAGGGAACTCGGAATCTCACAGTACCGTATATGTCTAAGTGTAAATATGCACATGTACGTGCATGTATTTGTGCGCCAGTACCCATGATAAATAATCACCTGTAGAAAATTAAATGTGACACGTTGGTTATATTCATATTTCTTGGGTACATTTGTTTCCTTCTTTTGTTAATTTCAGTTACATTTTACACTTGTGTTGGTATAAACTGTCAATTGCCAACATCAAATGATTCTTGAAAAAATCTAATTTATAAAACAATCTTACCTACTGAGATTTTTCCACTTCAAATTCTGGAGAATTCTTTGATGGGAGTGAACATCAGTCTCATTTTAGCATAGTGATTAGCCTCCTTTTTGTACAGAGGCTATAGTTCTTCAAGCGAGACATCAGTTTCTAAATAAAGGCATCAAAAGTCCAATAAACCTAAAAACAAAAAAAAAGTATTGTTTAACTTACTTATATCACTTTAGATGCTGTTTATGTAGACCTTTTTTTTTTTTAAAATCTTTGGCAAGATTGACATAATGACATGTACTGCTCTGGCTAGCTGACCACCTAAAAATTCAACAATGGAAGATAAAAAGAAATTGTTTGTTGTGACCACAGGAGGGCGCCCTGACAGCCTTCAGGAAGACTTATGACAAGACGGTGGCTCTGGGTCACAGACTAGATATTGTCTTCTACCTGTTGAGGATCGGCCTCTTCTACATGGACAGTGACCTCATCACACGCAACTCAGAGAAAGCGAAAAGGTACAAATTCCTTGTTTTGAACGGTCTCCAATCTCCATCCACAAAGTCAGCAATCTGTTCAGCACTCATCCACCGCTCTGTGTCCACAGCCTCATTGAGGAGGGGGGAGACTGGGACCGGAGGAATCGTCTTAAGGTGTACCAGGGCCTGTACTGTGTGGCCATCAGGGATTTCAAACAAGCTGCTGAGCTCTTCCTCGACACAGTGTCCACCTTCACTTCTTATGAGCTCATGGACTACAAGACTTTTGTCACCTACACCGTCTACGTCTGTATGATCGCCCTCAAAAGGCCTGACCTCCGTGAAAAGGTAGACTCCAAAGAGAACGTCACATTTAACTTTATACTGTTCATGTACAAGATTTGTGATCTATCGTTATTAAGGTTATGAGTGTGGAAACCTGTTGAAGTGTGCAGTATTGCTCTAATGTTATGTGTTGTTCTTCAGGTAATAAAAGGAGCAGAGATCTTGGAGGTGCTTCACAGTCTGCCATCTGTCCGCCAGTATCTGTTCTCGCTGTATGAGTGCCGTTACTCTGTCTTCTTCCAGTCTCTGGGTGAGGAAAATGTTCTATTGTTGACGGCAAAAAGAAAAATAGGCACAAACTCTTTTTCTACGAACTTGTATGTAGTTCAATAACAAATGTGAGACTTGTTTTGTTTGCCACAGCCACAGTGGAGCAGGAGATGAAGAAGGACTGGCTCTTTGCGCCACACTACCGCTACTATGTGAGGGAGATGAGGATCCAGGCCTACAGCCAGCTGCTAGAGTCCTACCGCTCGCTCACCCTGGGCTACATGGCCGAGGCCTTTGGTGTCAGCACAGAGTTCATCGACCAGTAAGTGCCAGCAGACTCGTGTTCATATTAAACACCCTGGTGACATCAGAGAAATTAATCATCGACAGTAGTTGAACCTTTTTCCTCATGTACAACCTTCTGTCAGATAAAGATACATGTTGGATCAGTGTTGTTTCAGCACTTATTTCATCAATTAGGCTGAAAATCAACATCTGTTCTTGATAAAGTATGAGGGACTCGCTGAGAGCAAAACATACAAAATAACAGGTTTAACAAATAGTTAGAGATGACCTGAATAGTTCCCAGCATGCCCGCTTCTCTCCTCAAACACATTACAATCACTGACTCACTGTAAAACTATTATTTTAAATAAAGCTTCCTGGGATCATTAGTGTCAACATTTTAGGGTGCTTAAATTTTGACTTTATTAATATTTGAGAACTTAAACACTAGTGGTATTAAACCTCTAACTCCCTCCCATTTACAGTTTATTTGTAAGTGTACAAAGAATAGGCTTTAAGCTTAAGAGCATTGTTTAGTTTTTTTGTGCTTTACTGATCAAAATCTCCTTTCCTTCCTCAGGGAACTGTCCAGATTCATAGCTGCCGGCCGTCTCCACTGTAAAATTGACAAAGTGAATGAGATAGTGGAAACAAATAGGTAATATCACTGCTCAATACTTCCAAAAATGAGTCATTAATCCCAGGCAGGATGATAAACATCTTCCTGTTTTTCTTTTCAGACCTGACAGCAAAAACTGGCAGTACCAGGAAACCATCAAGAAGGGCGACTTGCTGCTCAATAGAGTCCAGAAGCTGTCAAGAGTTATCAACATGTAACGACTGCGGCCATGTTTTCTCGTCACAGCAACGGGTCTTTCATCTTAGTTCTTGGTATACCTGATCCTGTAGTTTGTCTGATAAAGCAACTCTTCTAATGTGTATATAATAAAATTTGTTTAACTGTTTGGATGCCGTTTCTCTCGACTGTTTATTGAAGGAACAAGGCCGACACGTCATTTCATATAAATAGCAGTATAAATTATTTTATTTACAGAAACTTGTTACAAAACAAATATACTATACAATCTTTTTTCTTTAAATATTAATTCTAACCTATGTTTTGTTCATGAATTACATAGCAGCCAATACATAAGTCCAGCTGAAAATGATTCTGATAATGGATACAAAAGAAACCTATACACACTTGTACATAGTATGAATGGTGGATTTCTGTTTTCCTCCCAAACACGAGCTGTATTCTTTCTTTCACATTCCAAGTCTATGGTGCTAATCATTCAAACATCCTCACAAGGTTTCTGTTCACATGAAACGGTTGCAGGATATCCGTTGAGTTTGAGGGTAAACAAAAACACTTGATTGAAGTTTATGTTGTGTACAAATATCCCAGTAAACCAGGGGAGGCCTTAGGCCATACACTGAGGCTGACAATAGATCTTGACGTCTTGTCTGGAAAACTTGGATAACCCCCCCCGTCTCCCCCCCCCCCCCCCCCCCCCAACCCAAATGAAGAAAAAAACACACAATACTAAAGTCTTTCATAACGGGCAGCTGACAAGCTCAGGTTTTTACCACATTTAGGGTTCATAGGCAGATTTAAAAGCAAACTCCTAAACACATTGAACATTCAAGTAAGGTAAAACAACCCAAAGAATACTGTCCTCAAACAGTCAGGGTGAAACTAATTTAGGCACTTTCTTAATTTGATATTTCTTTTCAAAGCTGTGATTCAAATTGTATGTTTGGCAACAATAACACAAACAGGCGGACTGTTTGAAGTGTTCCTCTTATTTGCAATGATTGCTGAAGCCCCTTCTACATTTCTATAGAACACAAATGTTTCAATCATGAAATGAGATTCAGGTTTCCAAAGTGTGTGACTGAGGAGTCCCATGGAAACTAGCTAGACAAAGAGCAGCTTCAAGCCTACAGGACATTTCTAAATCACAGACTATATTGGGTCATAATGTAGCTTTTTGTTGTGTTGATTCAGAGGCAACATAAAACGTCTTGTAAAAGCACATGTGATTGAGACCTTGAAACGTGAATAAAGGTTTCCTTTGTCAGACCGACACATGCTACAGTGGCAACACTTTTTCCTCTAAAGGTTTTCAGTACACGATTCATGAGACGCTTCACCTTCTACATATCGGTGTATTGCATTATATAGACTTGGCAGTGAACCACTCTTGACTTTCCATCTTTTTTTTCTTTTTCCTTTTACTAAATAAATAATGACTTTTTTAAAATCTGTACCAAATATTCAGCTTGTACGAAAAATGCCTTTGCAAAAATACATATTTCTCTATGTACAATTGTTAACAAAATATGTATTCTCAAATAGGGAGACTTCAATACGTGTTTGATACATAGGCTAGAAGATATAAGCTAAATGATGCTTTAAAAAAAAAAAAAATCAACTCCACTTCTTACTATCTGACATCAGTGAAGCTTTCATACAGAAAACGTTGTTGCCAAAAGTTGAAATATGTCCCGTGAAGCCATCTCTATGAATCTTGCACCATAAAACCCACACAAGACCTCTCAAAAGAAGCAAACGTCCCAGTGAGATGGGCAAGTATTGCCTGATTTAAGACTCCATTTTGACAAAGGAATAGAGTAAAAATGCCTGGCCATGTTCTGCAACAAATGTTTTCTGAACACACACACACATAACTTAGTGTTTTGGTGAGGCATCCAACGTTTTAACATCCAGAGCTGGGGTAGTGGTTACACACAGGAGGGACAATCGAAACCACAGAAGACAGGTGACGTGCATAAAGTTTGCTCCAGTTAAGACGTACCATACCTGATTCCCTACGTAGGAAAAAAAAAAAAAATTACAATTCACATCTGCCCACAGCTGCTGTGCGCGTTCATACAGCTGTGCGGGGTAAAAAGTAGGTCATTTGTGGCTAATAATACGGTTTGCACAGATTTTTCTTCATATCCACACAGGCAATGCAACATCACCGCTTCATGAGCATGATGCCCACCTTTTAGTTGAAAAAAAAAAAAAGAAAGTAGTTGGCAAAGCTGGTAGCAGCTGTTGGCTAGCTCTGAAGACAACTGAGCAGTGCCTGTGGAGAAAGTAGTTCTTTAGTGCTGTTCACAGTTGAGGGTAGGTCTACTGTTGCTGTCATTTTGCACAATGGAAAGATTCAGAAAATTAACAGGTGTCCTAAAGACCAAGCTGACAAAAGATTCAATCGAATGGGCACATCAGGCGTCCTATTCACATTTGAAAGCTCAACTCTCTCCACCACGCCTACAAAGACTCTTTGTAGTTCAGTGTAAAAAGCTCATAAGAAATCATATAAAGGTAACACTTGCATAATTATTCTGGATAATAAAACCAGACCAGATCGTCCTAAGGGGCTTCTCTGAGGCTCCTGCGTGTGACCCGAGGTTTCTCAACATGTCACCAGAGAGTTGAACCAAAAGAAAGTGAAACAACAAGGTGATTGTGTGTTGTTTAAGGTGTTGAAAGTAACAGTTTGCTGCTCCTCCTGCAATCCAATCCAAGGCTTCTGAGATCAGGCGCTGGGGGTGTAATTAAGTCGGAAATTCCAGTAGTCCAGCAGAATTTGACATGACGAAAATACTTTAACACGCACACACATTCACACAGTCATTCTTACAAATGCAGAGGAGATCAGCATGTTGCCTTCCTAGTTGCTCAGAGTTGTGACGGCTTGTTGCTGCAGCCCTTAACCTGAACCCAATGAGCAAGAGACCCATTGCTGTTGCTAATGTTCCTCCTTCCTCGAACCAGACCGGAAGACCTCTCAGAGAACAGGGGTGACACTTGCATGGGGGGGTCCTTGACAAGCTCATTAGAACCCCTGGCACTCCACGCATTCCCCAAACGGTACCACTTCCCCTCTCTTACACAAACACACACACTCACACATACACACACATGGCTTTGGGAGAAATAGTAAGGACCACATTGACTTCACTGGGCAGTCCAGATCATCTCCACCCTGAGGATTGTGGGAAGCTGAGAGTAATGTGGGTTTGACTTAAGAAGGCCTCGTGCAGTCAGGAGCAGTTAGTGGGCTGCTCCGGACTATTCCCTGTCCGCCTACCGCTTCTATACCCAGAAGCCGGACACCACTGTCAGGGACGAGCCTTTGGCTGAGAAACAGGAAGGATAAAAAAACAAAGGTTAAATAATCTGTCTGTATGGCAGTTGATAAATTCGGCTTACAGTCAGTAAAGGTAACACACGATTTCAATGGTGCTCATCATGCTTCAAGTTTCCCTCAAAGAGAAAATGTGACTTTAATGAACAAATGTTTATAAGAAGTCTATGAGAGGTGAAAAATAAGCAAAGACAAAGTCTCATCACAAGTTGTCAGAGCCTAAAGTGAAATCCTAAAGTTGTTGGCAAACCCAAAAGGTATGCTTTTCCAGTTAAAATATAATAAGATACGGGTGAGCTCATATAGTAAAATGCTCGAGGGTTCACACGGGGCCTTCAGTATGTGGGCCTGCTGTATTGGCCATGTGTAATATTGTTAGAAACGTCACATTAGTGCAGACTGAATGAGTGAGAAAAGGGACGGATCAAGTCCTATCATAGCATAAACTGTTGTTCCAAGTCTAGAAGACAAATTGTTTAATGATGTGGTTAAACTAAAATGAGAATATGGATCAATGAGCGCAAAAAACAAAAACAAATCTTCTATCAGTCGACTATATGCAAAATCTTCGGGAACAGATTCGACTGTGTAAATCTGTCGTCGGCGACAGGGCTAAAAGAAGGAAAGCGGAATAATTCTCGACACTGAGAAGCCGTAATGAACAGGTTTTTTTTTTTTTTTTTTTTATCTCTTTATGAATTTGAACAATTATGGGGTTTTACTGATTAATGTTCATAAAACCAAAAGTTGCTCACTTAGACTAGCAAAGGTTTTAACTTGCTTTATCTCCTCGTAATGAAAGAGCATGCTGAATGGCTCAGTACTGAACCCACCTGATGTAAATGGGAGTTGTTGGGTAGCCCTGGCGTCCCTGAAATGCTCCGCCCATGCTTCCCATGGATGTTGTTAATGGCAGGTGACTTGGCCACTTTGGGTCTACCTGTTCCCGCTCCTGGTCCCATCCCCGGCCCCCCTCCTCCTACACCTCCACTAGTAATGCCAGTGGATGCAGGAGAGCTTTTGCGCTTTTTTCCTTCCAAGCGCCCGTCTGAGGGGTGGTGGCTGAAGCTGGTGTGGTGGTCAGATGAGGACTGGTGGTGAATGAAGGGCCCTAGGGAAAGTGTGGAGTCGCTGCTGTTCATCACCACACTCATACGCTTAATGGACTCCGCAGGGCTGCCTGATGGAGGACCCCTGGCTGACGGTCCTGAGGAGCCGCCTGCTGACCCTCCAGAGGGCTCGGCTTTGAGGCTGAGTGAGTTGGTCCGCACGGTGGGGCCACAATTCAGCCCCACACTGTGGACTCCACTGTGGGAGGAGCATAACGACGATGAGGATGTAGGACCTAATGAGCCATGGTGGTAAGTGCTCCCTGAGCTGCCGACATTTGCACAGTTCTTCTTAAAAGACGAGGAGGAGAAAGAAGAGTTGGCATTAGAAGACGAGGAATCAGGGGGGCCGTGGGATGAAGACAGAATAGAACTGTTCTTTCTTTTCTTCCCCGAGCTGAAGCTAGTGCTGCTACTGTTACTATTGGCTCCGCTGTTACCCCCACCAGTGGAGTTGGGGATGACAGGGGTGGAAGAGCCAGAGGTGACCTCTTTTGGCTTGAAGGACGATGACGACTTGGTAGTGCTGCTGCTGGAGGAGCGAGACTTGAGTGCCCGGCCTGAGGCTAGGGAAGGAGCTGAAGAGGATGACGACGAGTGGACTGAAGGCATCTGCGGCAACGAAGACACTTGTCGGGCCTGCGTTATGCCGTAGGCCGGGTGCTCAGCCCCGCCCTGAGGGGAGCTGCGGGCATTCAAGGTGGTCCCATAGGAGAGCATGGATTTACCCTCGTAGGATTGGCTATAAGGAGTCTGGGACAGGGTCGCAGGGGGGGCCAGGAAGCCTGAAGAGGGAGTGCTACCATGGGAATTTGTGCTTGTCCTATGCGTAGATGCAACGGAGGAGGAGTTCTCCAAGGCCAACGGGATTTTCCTGCAATAAAGATAAATATTATTCATGAGCTTTAATCTGTTAATCAGCCAACACAGCTGCCGTAACAAAACACAAAAAGTAATTATAGATAACACTGGTCAATATGAAGTGTGGACCGGAAAAACTTACTTCCACATCTGAGAGTTGACATGCTTGTCCATCATTGTGGTGAGGGTACATCGCACTCTGTCCCACCGCCGGTCAAAGGAGTAACAGCCTCTGCCAAATAGTCGACTTCCAAATGTGCAGTACTTGGGACAGAAAAAGCAAACAGATTACCATATTTTCAATTATGATGTGTACAGCTAATCAATGAGATAAGGAATACAGGGTTTATAATTTCTGAAAACTGGCAAGATGAAGTCAGAAAAAAATGTAACAGATGAACACATCCAATCCTGCACAGTAAATGTAAAAAAAAAGTGATGTTAGAGTGCACTTACAGCTGCCGGCCGAGGGTGATAACCTGAATAGTGACAGTCCAGTTTGTCAGCGTTGTCCTCCCGTTCCTCGTTCTCTCCTTCGTCACTGGAGGGTCGGGAAAAACCATCAGGGGTACTTTGGGGATGGTGAGGTGACTCTTGGACTACAGCAGGGTCTCCAGGGGTACCACCTCCGTGACTACTGTTTAGTCTGATGGACAAGTGTGAGAGTCAACAGTTAGTTTGCGGACCCCAGGAAGAATAGATTCTCGCTATGCTAAAACCAATGGGGATCCAAATAAACAAACAAACAGGCAATTTGTAGTGTCGTTAATTTCAGTGATGTGATTTAACTATTACTAAAAAACAATTTAAAAAAAGAAAGTATGACGTTCTGGCCCAGGACGTACCGAGGAAGACCAGGGCTGTGAAATTTGGGTTTGCTGAGTGGCGAAGGCTTAGTGGTGTCTGGGGCAGGGCCGTTGCCATGAGCAACCTGGTGGACATCATGGGCAGCGGCAAGGTGGGAGGTGGGGTGTGGGTCCCTGAGAGAGAGGTTTTGCTGGGAATGGGGTTGTTGGAGTTCTCTCTCCCTCTCCCGCTCCCTCGTTCTGTTCTTGTGCTCGGCCAGCAGCGTGTCAAAGCGCTTCCTCCGCCCTGGCACTGCCCTCCGCTGGCTTAAGGAATGTGTCTGGAGGGGTACAGGGAAAATCAAAGGTCAGAATGAGTGTGTGGAATTGGGGTCCAATTTGGATTCAAGCAAATTATGTCCTTTTTATTTTGACATGTGTCAAATCATTTTGGGGATATGACAAATATTTTTGCAACAAATAATTGCAACCCTTGTTGTGATGCTGCATGATTATTGTTGTCAACAATTTAACAAAAGCCCAGTACCACCAGTGAATCACTCTATTCCACATATAAGTTCAGTCTGTACATCTAAAACTAAAAACAGGCCTTCTTATTTACCTGTGTTCAAAGTCAAATATAATAATGGAGTTAGTTTATCCTAAATAAATAAAAGTATCTTTATTGATCCTGGATTAGTTTGATGATAAAGGATACAATTTTAGTGCTGCTAATTGAATCATTGGAATATCTGTGTGGGAGGTGGGTATAAAAATTGTTGCCCGTATAAATCCAATTCCAACAATTAGAATAAAAGTGAACAGGCTGGATTGCAGACGTTACATTCTGTTTTTTTGCACTGCACTGAAAATTACTGCTCTGCAACTACTCCTAACTCATTGAGTGATGAGTTAATAATCATTTGCTCTGAGTTTCAGAATTGTCTATCTCTTCAACTGAACCAGAGATAAAGAGACCCCTAATATTAGCTAGATCCTCCTCTTTTATAACGCAGGGAGACCAAAGCTTCTTGGGCCGATCAAGAGTTGCCAATGACAGCGGATATTAATCCCGTTGAAAGTAACATCTGGTTTAAACTGAGCTAAAATAAGGAAAAATTACACTTGTATCAAATTTTCCAAGTGAAGCTAGTACACCTAGCTTGCTCATCTCCACAAGAGAGGATAACAATGCTCCAGATCAGGATGCTTCCTTTAAAGAGAAGAATTTTGTAAAGGCACAAATTATTAAATGGGAATTTTAGCAGGATTTGGTGTAAATGTCTAATCAGGTTTTACAATAAATTCACACTGACCTAGAAAGTTGAGATCTGTTGTTTGGGAAGCTGTGCTGGCAGTGCCATATTAACCAGGATGCATTGTGGAAAAGCAGCTGCAGCCTCTACCTTGTTTCGCTGCATTTTTTGAGGTCTATTGTTGCTCATATAAATAAGGCTGAATTAAGCTACATCTCTGAGAGATGTATCGTATTCTTCCTTAATATTTTGTAATGCAATTTTGGTTGTTCAATAAATGGTTTTGAAACTAGAGAGTTCTTTTAGGCCACCATCTATTCTATTAAAAGGCAACACACACTGGGCTGCTGGTGGCGCAGGGGTTAGTGTGCGCACCCCATGTATGAAGGCTTTAGTCCTCCAAGTGGGCAGCCCAGGTTCGATTCCCACCTGTGGCTCCTTTCCCGCATGTCAATCCCCACTCTCTCTCTCCCTGATTTCAATCTCTATCCACTGTCCTATCTCTCCAATAAAGGCACAAAAGCCCAAAAATAAATCTTTAAAAAAAAAGGCAACACGAGAGAATATCAGCAACAACTGCAGGCAATATTCTCACTTCTCATTCAAACCTGACTCAGAGAGATAATGTTCACATTAGTTGAACTAACACTATGGCTCCTTACACATGGGAGTAGAAACAAAAGGTTTTATTTTAGGTGAAACTGTATGACTTTACCAGCCTTACTTTGTTAATGATTAACATCCATAAAACCCAGAATAAAACAGTGTTTGGTTACCTTGCATGTTAGGGATCTTGTGCATGGTTTCCGAGCTGTAATATCCACAACCCCACAGTGGATATCTGCATTGAACTCTCGCTCTGAAAATACAGAAGAGAAGTATGAGGGAAGAACTTGTTATGTATGCACATTGTGACAAACCCCCTCCCCTGGTAACTTGCTATACTGCAAGTCATGTTCAATAAAACACGATCCTATACATTTTAAGTCAAAGTCAGCAACCTTAAGGAGATAATGACAACACAAATCTGTCATGGCGATAACCTTCCTCCAACTGACCTGTAACTTTCTTGTTAATGTGGCGTCTGCTACTGGCACTGCTGCTGATGTCCTGCTTCTTGTCTGAGAGGACTGAGAGGTGGCCCTTGCCGTTGGGAATCTGACTTGGGGCCAGTAATGGAGGCTTTGGTATGGAGGGACAGTTAAGGCCTGTTTTAAGGGCTGATGATGAGGAGGAGGTTGTGATGGTGGTAGTGTTGGAGCTCACAGTGGTGCTAGAGGAGGATGTAGAGGAGGATGAGGTGGTGGCGGGGGCAGATGTGGCCTGCACCAGCTTAGCTGACGAGTCCACCCTCAGATGCATCTTCTCCACCTTGACAGCCGGAGTGAGGCTGGAAGAGAAGGTTACAGAGATGAAGAGGGCAGCAAGGAGGAAGCTGAGCGTTAGAAACACGGAGCCAGTGAGAAATGCATGGTAAGAGACAGATGTGCACGTATGGATGGGTCTGGAGGGACAAAACACAAATCTAATATGATACATCATTTGTCAACAACTCAAAAATCACAGAACCCCATAGACGAGATTGTGTCGAGGTTTAAATTGAAACCTGCAGCACATTTGGTATCTGCAGAAAAACGTTGTCTTGCAATGCTGCATTCAAGTTCTTGTGCTCCTCTGCTTATCATGAAATGTATATCTTCACTCATACACAAATATGCCAACCGTCACTCTTAAATTTGTTGCTTCAAAAATCAAACTACAACAGTCTACAACATTGGTTCTCAACCTGGGCTCTGGGACCCCCTAAGGTAGCCAGACTTTGTCTGTTCTGAGGTTGTCAAAATTAGATAAGCAGATATCAACTTAGGCACTGTTACCTCTGTAAATACGTCTTAACAGTATGTGTCGTGCTGCCGGAGTGCAACGGAATATTTTCAGTTTGCAGAATTTTTTAAAAGCTTCAAAATCTGATCATCACTGAAGTGGAAGTCATTCAACGGCCATAGATTGTATGATAGCAGCACAGAATTGTCTCTAACGATGGAGAACAACAGAACACATGACTGCAACTTTACTGACTTTGTGGCTTACTTAGAGTCTTTTTGGTCATATCAACCTCTTACAATCCTGGATTTCCTGACTATGCATGATGGGGATATGTGTATGCCATGTTCACGTTGCGTTCCCATGCTTGTGCTCGTGCATGAGCAACTGTACAGTGCTGAAGCCCACCTCTTCCAGCTGTGCTAGGACCAAGGAAGTTTACCGTACATTAAGTGTGCTCACTAGTCAAACAAATTGGACTTATAGGGTCAAAATGTTTGGGCACTGTACGGATTGCCTAGTGAGTGTGCCCTGGAATACAAGAAGGAGGGACCCCAAAGAAGAAAGGTTCTAAACCACTGGTCTATAATGTCAAACAGAGGATCATGCCAATTCCAGCATCTGAGTGACCCACTTCAGTACATCAATATTATCAAAAAGAAATTATCACATACAAGTATGTCAATAGTTTGCAAAGTGTGTGTCTCTGTACAGTACGTTGTAGAGGCTGCACTTGCAGCTCACCTGCTGTGTGAGTCAAAACAAACAAACTGAAGCTTTGTTTTGGGATTATGTCTTCAGGTCTGGGAGCAAGCATGGCAACGTCAAACTCACTTTGTGTAATATGAGTAAATTAACATTTTCAGACTACAGTAGACTGCTGGATTAAGGTACTAATGTTAAGCTTCCAATTGTTATCACACGCAACTTCCAGGTGGTTATCAAAATGCATGCTGGCCAGAAAATCACATTCCCAATGTGGAAGCCTTGTTAGATACAAAGTGGCTTTTAAACAGTTAAATATCAACACAATTTAGACACTAAATAAAAGACTGGCCCATTTGTACAACTGTAGAGCAGAACACACTAATAAACAGATGTTGTCACACCTGGTATAACATCACAATGAAGTTACATTTAGATTAGATATTTGACATATTAGAGTTCATGTTTGTCAAACAACCAATGTTAAAATACTCATTTTGATTGTTGAGTAGGAATAATTTCTCAAATAATGTGCAGTTGATATACATACGTTGAGTGGGCTATCTATGATCTCAGATTATACACTATTTTATATTACAAAGAAAACCTGAGAATTAACCTGTGCATGGTTTAGCCACGTGAGACAAATCAAGTGTCTGGAAAAAAAAGCAACAACTTGACAGTCACTTGGCAGTTTGTCATGTGGTGAGTCAAAGACTCGAAGCCTAAGATTATTATGAAAGAAGGATGAGTCTGTGACAGGACGGAGTGTTAACAGAGTAATACCTCTTCTCTTCTTGAGTTAGCTGAACGCTTTGTCTCAAACTCCAGTTAAGCTTTCATTATTGACAGGTCAATCTTTGTAGCAGTATTGTTTCAGGCACACACTCTGAGCAAGAACTAAGATTTTGTCTTGCGTTGCTTACCCAATGCTCCGTTTTAAATTAAATTAAATTAAATCTGTTACAAGTAGAAGTTGTCAATACAGCAAGAGAGATGTTAAAAAGCCTGATTTAACATTTCCCTGTTGTGTCTTAACTTTTTCAATTGCTGCTCTGATATAAAAACGATTAATTGTTCAGATTTAGCCTTAGTATATTCTAGAATATTTCACAAACTTGGCAACCCATATAACTGCCAACGCTGCTCAAATATACTTACATCTTGTCTGGCGGTAGCATCCTGAAGGGTGGAATGGGAGGTCTTCGCTGAATGCCTGGCAGCTTGTCTTTGGCTGGTTTTGGGAGTTTGGGATTGGAGGAGGACGACGACGTTGTAGAGGAGCATAAATTGGATCCAGCGGTGGAAGGTCGGCCAAGGATGTTCGCACTGGCCACTCCTGCTACAGACCCCGAGCCCAACCCGGGCCCGATGCCGCTTCCACTGCTCCTGCTCCTGCCCGACACGGGAAAGGGCGAGGTGGAGGCTGGTTTGCTGGCAGAACTGTGTCTTCTCTCTGCAGCAACAGAACAAACCAAGCTGGCATTAAAACATAACTCAGATCTTTTGATGTGCAGCATTACAAACATAAAACAAAGCACATCAGACAGACTTTTCTATGTGGGTAAAGGGACAAACATTGGGCCGCAAATTGGGAGAAAAGGCGAGAGAATTAGTAGCAAGAAAATCTTCTCTAACAGAAAGTGTGAAGGTTTCCTCGACAACAAATAAGCATCATTTGTGATTCATGCCAGCTCATCCTGAAATAGATCCAGGCAACAGGTCAAGAGCTTTATTTTCTGAGCTTCTTACAACAGCTACTGTGCAAACTGATAAAAGGCAGTATGACAGCAGGAAAGGTTAGGCTGATACTGAGTTTTGGATGGAAAGACAAAAATAGAAGGAGGAAAAAAAAAACTGCTCATCACTCAGTGCATGCATCAAAAACTGAATATCTTCCCCTCTGGAAAACAGTACCCCAAGCTTTCCAAGCATCATCAGACATTGATCTCTTGAGTGTGCACCCAAAATAACAAGAGACGTTTACAGCCTGTCAAAGGAAGCTCCCATTACTTTATTTTAATTGAAGCAAACAATGATGAAATAGCACACGCATTATATTCCCATTGACGTTTCTACATCTAGTCTGAAGGAAGGCTAAGGTTGTTACATTTTCGCTACTTCTGCTATACCATGTGCTTTGAACCATCGGTTCTCAATTGGTGGGTCTGGGTCGTGGAGCAGTTTCCAGTGGGTGGCTGTTGTTCTGTTGATGTTCTATTACATGTTTTGCACCGTCTGAGGTCCAATCTGCACAGTTTTGTATTGAAGAAATCTGATTGGTTGAAAAATATCGGACATTTTAGGTCTTAGTTTTTCATGGAGTTGGTGGTGGGTCCTTTATGCTTTATAGTACAGAAAAGTACCAAAGTTATGAAAGAAAAAACAGATATAAAGTCTTATTGTCAACCCAAAGAGGAGCGTGAGAAACATCCTAGCAGTGGGTGATCAAGTAGAGAGAGTGAGCGCCAGTAGTTACAAACAAAAGGCAGGTACAGATATTTTCTGACTGTCTCACAGGGGCTACGCTCTAAAGATCTTCAGAAACTCATCTACACCTTAGCCCAAGCGTGAAGGATTTTGTTTGATTGCTGCTGAAGTTGCTCTCCTTCCTGCCTGCTGCGTCCGTCTCTTTGCTCCGCCCCCATTCACAGCCATACCACACTGACTGTTGTATTCACAGGTCGGCAAAGACGTCTCAGTTAAATGCACATTTTAATGTTAGTTTCTGACACAGAACAGTAGACAGACAGACAGAAAAAGCAATGTTGCCTGGTCCCTTTTTTCTAAAGTCCCAACCTGCAGACTTTAATTGTGAGTTTCACACCCCTGCACAAACACTGAGGCCTCAATGAGAAAATAAAGAGAGCAGAATCACTACACACACTTCTTCTGGATTATTAATGGTAATTCAGAGGTATGTTTTAATTTCAGTATATGTTATATTTTATGTGGTATGTCTTAAGGGACCCTTACTAATGTTCAGTTAGGACATTTTGTTGCCTTGGTATCAAAACAGGGATTCATATTATTTGATTTTAACTAGTATACAAAGGTTCATAGTACTGGAATCGTGACAACTCTAATGTAGGCTCATTTCAGCACAACACTGACTCTTATCATTGAGTCCATGATTAATCGTTTGCCACAACAAAAACTACAGAAGGAAGAAAGTAGGCCAGCAATCTCATTAAGGCATTTCAAGTTTACTCCGACTCGCACCAAAGACTAGAAACTTGGCTCCCAAACAGATATACTCTGCCTCCAGGGTCACAAAAGGGTTCACACAAACTGTGACCATAAGTGGAGTGAGAGAGAGAGCCAGAGACACAGAAAAAGAGGGGGCTGTCGTCTGTTGTCAACTTGACCCTCTTGTTGTCAAGACTGAGGAAGCAAAATAATGAGGAGGAAAACACAACCAACAACCCTCCTCCTCCCTTCCTCTTCAACACAACAAACCGTCACCTGCAGAAGTTCTCTGATGTCTCTGACATCGTCTGGGTAAAACCAAAGAACTGATGGTGGATTTTGGCAGGCACTGATCTCCTCTCACACTGGTGAACATCCAGGGAGTGATTATTAAGATAGTGGACACTTAGAAATACCTTGGTGTTCACCTGAACAATAAACTGGACAGGACCTCATCATTCACTATCATTAACGCACTATATGAAACAGGCCAGAGCAGAGGACACTCGTGTGATACAGAATGCAGGGAGCACTCCTAAGGACCTTTATCACGCTGTGGTGGCATCCGCCATGCTTTACAGAGTGATCAGCTGGAGCAGCAGCATCACAGCTGCAGACAGGAACAGACTGAACAAACTTGTTTAAGATCTGTTCTGGGCTGCCCCCTTGACCCTGTGGAGGGGGTTGAAGACAAGAGCATGATGGCAAAGCTGTCATCTCTCATCAAGAAGAAGAAGTTTTCCAGGACTAACTGAGCCTAAGCACGATTACCTCTTGTACATAACGTCGTAATACAGCACATGCATGCTATATGTTATTATGAAGCGTGCTCAGTCAACAAACTAGCCACACTTGCCTCTTATTTTAAGTCATTTTAATCAGACACAGCAATAAATAAATTAAAAAATAAAAGAGACGCGCGGCCGCACATCGGAGAAGAAGAAAGAGAACATGACAGCTACTTTGTGGCTTATATTGACTCATTTTAGTCAGATACAGCCACGAAACTCTGGATTTCTCCATAATGAAGGCTGTCAGCGTTGTGTACCCGCGTGCTTGTGCTCGTACATGAAGTGTGCCAAAGCCAAGGAAGTGTACCGTGCCTGAACACGATACGGAGCGGTCACACTGGCCAAACGAACTGGACTTTAGGGTTGAAGCGTGCTTGGGCACGGTACGGATTGCCAGTGCGACCGCCCCCTTAATGAATTGTCCCTGAATCGTTTCGTAGCCTCAATCGAATCGAATCAAATCATTTTGTAAGGGAGAGATTCACACCGAAAAAGGTTTATGTTATCTTCTTCTTAAATGTTAAGTGAATGTAAGAGTATTTAGCTTCAGGAGCACTAACAGGTTTTGATTTAAAAAAAATCTAATCCTTTAGCGGGCTAACTCCATGGTGTAGCAGGGGAACTAGGCTGCAGGCCAAAGCTCAGGCTCAGCAGGTGATCTGCAAACAAGCATGTTGCTGCAGAAACAGTGGAGGGATACAACACGCGCGCACAAACACACACACACAGAGCTGTCGTCCCCAGTCTGTTTCAAACCCCAACACACACAGAAACACACAGTTTCAAATTGAACAGCCCTCCCCTCTATTCCCCCTTTTCCAAGGAAATCCTGCTCTCTTCTCACCCAAGGGCCTCTCTACACACCCATTCATGGCACACTCCTTCACTTCGGCTACTTTTTCTTCCCCTCCCTCCTTCTCTCCGTTCTCTGCAGCCTCGTTCTGTCCCAGTCACAGTCGACAGCACACCCTGCACACACACTCACACCAGGAAACCCCAGCATGACACAAACAGAACTAACACTGACAAAGGAGAGCCAACACCAGCGGCAGTGGAAGACTAATAAAAGAGAAGTGAAGAAAAATTTGGAGGAGAAAAAAAAAAAATCAACACAGACAAAAGTAATAGGAGGAGCCTTAATATCCTGTTTCACACTGTCAAACAGTTGGCTCAGTGCTAAGGGGAATCCCTGGATATGGGGATGAAGAATAAATTCTAATAAGTGTGACACAAGCATCTTGTTCAATCCGTAGCATGGCATGGCCTCTGAACACTATTTGTGTAACAATAATAAAATGTTTCTTCTGGAAAAATTTATAAATACACTGTTATTAGATTTTTCTCACTTTATAAAGTTAAAGGAACATCACCAAAAAGGTGAGTTTGCTCTTCACACACAGTGCTACATTGTGTAAGTTCAAATTGAATGCATCCAACAACAGCCTTGCAAGTAGCTGTAGAGTCTACAGTGATCTGTGTCAACCCTGCTGAGTTCAGCTGCAGCCGGAGAGAACACGGACATTTAACGGGAAGGGATGAGCTCAAAGAAGCAGCATAAACTCATACTGAGACCATCTCTGTGATGATGAGTTGTGTCGATGCTACATGGAGTAAGGAGGGGGAACGGGTACTTTTTGGTAATGGTACTTGATTGGTCAGTACCAACAGTACTGTTAAGATCAGCTCATGTTACAGTTGGCTTCTTTTAAACCTGTTAGAATAATAAAATAGTTTGGTTCAATAAGTTGCAGCAAGCTTTTTTTCCAGTATATTAGAAGCACCTGCCTCCGTTTCAAATTAGTACATGAGCATTGGAAGGATGTCTGTCTGTTAGGGGTGGACTGTAAACTGGTATCAAAACTGGCAACAGTCTTAAATTTTGCCACGACATGGATTTTTGTAATGCCGTCATTAGTCAAGTCAACTTTAGGGT
Source organism: Labrus bergylta (assembly GCF_963930695.1). Classification (NCBI taxonomy): domain Eukaryota; kingdom Metazoa; phylum Chordata; class Actinopteri; order Labriformes; family Labridae; genus Labrus; species Labrus bergylta. Next base: position 17,557,454 of record NC_089199.1, on the reverse strand, counting down.
TAGACATTTTAAACAACCAAGGTTGACCAAAGTGATTTACATTGTAAATATTAAACATAATAGTAAAATCATTGCCGGGTGTAAACTCATGCTATTGGTTGTAGTGCAGAGACGAGGCGACACGGATGCTGACCAGCCACAGTGTCGGGTAAATAGAAGTAGCGTTAAATAGTGATTTGTGACTGACAACATCTCAGATCAAGTCTCCAGGTATTCTACGTGTTTCCAGCAGTCTCACATGCTCTCTGATCATAGGGCACTGCCTCCTCCTCATGTCAGAGTGAGTGTCAGTGTTTACAATGAAAGTGAATTGTGGCACAGCAATCAGGTAAACTTGTGCAGTATTCTCCCCTCTCCAAGTTTGCTGTGTCTCTTTCTGTCGCGGGCTGTAACTTGGCGATGTGCTGGAATGAATTTGCATCTCCATTACTTCTGGTCTACCTGCTGACGGTGTGTTTAAACTGATGACTAGCTTGTGTAATGTCCAAGATGATTAAACAGAGTGCGTTGTGCCTTTGCCTCGTTGTCAAAGGAGCGACTGTTGGTACTAAAACTCCTGACAGTGTTTATGAAATCTCTGCTCATCGTAGTTCCACTAAAGCGCCATTAATTCAATGATTAAAACATTTCATTTCCGATAAATCCTTCATAATAAAAGTCCCTACATATTACGGTGTCGAAACATTTTCGTTGCGAAAGAGTTTCAGTTGCAGCTTGACACACCTCTGCAGGAGAGAAACGAAACTTAAAACCACACAGATTCAGTTACAAGCTACAGAGATCTGACCACACAGGGACTTATGTGAAATATACTAAAAGATGAATGGGTTGTCAATATATGCCCTTTTAAAGGGGAGGTCAAGGGAGGCACATTTAGCATTGAATCTATACTAGAATTCATTAGCATCCAATAAATAGTGAACCAATATGGTTATCAAGAGCTGCATTCATACCATCAAGAATGAAAGGCAGTGGTGATCTGATCACACTGGCATTGAGCAGCTGTGAATGCAAAGTATCAGTAAAGGCCCAAAATTGTGTAGATTGATGAATCTAATAAAGGTATTAGACAGACTGCTTGGTCACACAATAACATAAATCCACTGATTGCAGTTAAAGAAATAAATGGCTCCTTGAAAAGACTGCTTATTCTCCATTTATAACATTGTGCACCATCTGTATTGACAACACCACCATGTACAGGATGTACAGGGGATACTGTCAATACTGTTTTACTTCATAAGTGCCAAAATACCTTTCAATGATCGTCTGCCTTTCAATCAAATTCCCAATGCAGGTTGGAAAAGTGTAGTTCAGAACAACAGTCTGGCCTAGACAGGCTTGTTTCAGTCTATGTTGTTTCACAGTGTGGGAGCAGTCCTTCTCTTTGAGTGCTGTTGACACAGTAGAAACAACACTTTCTCTATGAACCATGTGCTGTTATATCTCCCTCTTGTGGCTGACCTTGACAACTGGTGCTGCTGTCAAACTTCATACACTCATTTAAGAAGCGTTAAGAGACTGAAGGTCAAAATGAATTGTTATACCGAAAAGACCAACGTTTTAAGAGAGAATACTATCAGGGTTTTCTAACTTGATGTTCAGTGTCCAATGTGACAAAAACTGCTGGAAAGTAAGACAGCGTGTCCCCACACATAGACAATACCTGGGCTAGCTGGCTAAATATATCTGCCAACTATTTTAACTTCTTAATTTTTCTATTTGTATAAGATTGCCATATGCAATAAGAGGGCACACTCTCTGTCTTGTGTCTGATAAACTGTAGTACCTGGCACACGCTCTGCATGTGATTAGAGAAAGAGAAAGAGAGATGTCCTCATACATCCTTCATATCAATGCATTGATTGAACTGTGGCGTCTCATTTGAAATATGAACTTTCTCATATCCCCCTTGTGCTACCTCAACAGGTAAAGCTTTCTGTGGGAAACACCAAGGGTCCATGTAAACAAGCTGAAACAATTCTTGACCACTTAAACCCAACTAGTAGGACTAATATAAAACCTCACCATGGTCAAACAGGCTTCCATGACAGGGGCATGGTAGGTCGGTGTCACTTCGGTATGAAGCCTTTCTTATAATTTCCTGGAAATGATTTGGGGAGTGAGCAGACAGTTTCTTTCTCTCAGCAACTGTGGGCGTTTGTGAACTAGTTGAACAAGACTCACAGTGATACCATCACTATATTCACAGATTTAGAATTCATCCATATTCCTAAGCATCTACAGTCAAAGATCCTGCGCTATTTACTGAGCAGTGGAAATCCAAGCACTGAATGCACATGCACACATTACAGGAAGAAGTAATACCACAGAGTGTGTTAATGTGTAAAATATCCCCACCACCCTTGAAGTGGTATACAGTTTCTCCAAATGGAAACAAAAGTGTTACTTCCATCTTTACTGATCTCAAGCAGCAACCTCCGGTGTTGTGAAATAAAGCCAATGGCGAAGTGCAAAAACAGGCAGTTCCTTAAGTCTCCACTTGAGGCTTGCTCAAAAAGACCTGAAAGTCCCACTGATCAAATGACCATTTTGACAGCAGAAATAAACATGGCTACAGTCTGGTACAAAACAAATGATTTTTGCCTGAATAGCTCATGTCTTTGTTGGGAAATACTGTAGAGGGGGTGATTATTTTATACAATATCCACTTATTGAAGGATAAGACTTATGCATAATTAGGGGCATGACATATATGACTGCTTCAGCTCCACCTCTTTGACTGTTGCTAGGTTGACCAAAGTTTGGTTGAGACTGCATCAGTGAGTGATGTCACTTAGACTAAGTCCATGATTGCTTTACTGTCTACTGTCCATCAGTACTTTTATCAACAAAATACAGAATCTCAGCAATTGTGTTTGTATGAAAGAAAACTCTGAAAATATGCATGCAATGTGTATGACACTTACCATAGTGTGCTTGGAAGGCTTGGGGCTTGACTACCTGGCTGCAGTGGCTGCACATCACTAGGTAGAAGTCGTCCTGTGCGGGACACTGGCCAAATATGGGCATGTCTGTACACAGGGGAGAAACCAGCAACAGAAGGCACAAGGTCAAGGAGAGGCAAATAAAATAGAGCTTTTTTCAGTCAATCATCGCATCAAAAGACAAGTGAAATCACAACTTGATCAAAGGAAAAAAAGAAAGCTCACTCAGGACTAATTAGCAAAGTCTGCAACACAAATACATATCACACCCATGTTTCAGTTCGCATTCATCAGAGAAACATTTCTAGTGATAAGAAAAAGGAAAAGGGCCGAGCCAGCCATCCAAAGGTTACCTGCTGTCAGAGAAATAATGTATACTAAGATGTAAACAAGCACAGCATGTACAGGATGTCTGTTGACTGAGTGGACAATTCATGACTTCATATTGATAAAAAGCCCTCACTAAGGAATTATATGTTAGGAGTGGTTTTCCCTTTATGTTTCCTGTCTATCTACTTCCATTTTTTTTGTGCAGATGTTGACAATCTTGCTTCAAAAAAAAGATCTGAACCTCTGGGATCTCTTACGCCACATTTTCTCCACATCAAAACTCCACAGTATACGGAGTAAACAAAGCTCCTTTTAATTCTGATCCTAAAAAAATCTCCTATTTTTTTTACAAAACTGACTTGTCACTGCATCATACAACTTGTAGGAAACATTTTTCTGACAGGTAATAGGTGAAGGCTGTCAATCAATGATACAAGATTGAAAGAAATAAACAGAACAGGGATGCGTTTAATTAAGAAAATACATTTATTTTTAATCACCTTTTGAGGTTATTTTATAAAGGAAAAAAACTGCTTCTAGTTTGGAGACTTTACAACATATAGGTGGTTTATTTATTTACAAATAAATGACTAACATCCTATTGGTTTATCTATTTACAAATAAATAAATAGGCTGTTAGTCACACGAGGCAAGCATTAAGAAATTGGACTTAAAGGAACTTGTGTGATACGATTATCAAACCCCTAGTGACAAAAATAAAGATGTTTTAATTTTCTTTAAAATAGGGCACTCCAAACTGATTTTCCTGCCAACATATCAACACTTCACGAGTCTTCATGGTGGCGTTAATGACTCTGTGTCAGACAGCGGTGAAAATAAGTTAAAAGTTTAAGGTTAAGATGAAGCTGACTCCATAATGCAGTATATAAACACATTCATTCCACACTTTGTTTTTAGGGGCATTTTATTTTCTTCAGATAATCAGACACCTTTATGTCTCATTATCATGGGCCACGTATCCCGTCTTAAATTTATTCATTTATTACTCTGCAACTTCCACCTCAAGTAAATATGCACAATTAACCATGCTAAGTTATATATTTGTGCCACTTTAAAAATCTATTTCAGCCCTCGACAAACCACTCTGTCACTGACATGGACCAGTAGAGAGAGAACAGGTGGAGCGATATTTTAGAACAACATGTTTGACTTGTTTGTCCTCACAGTTTTGCTGTTTACAACACATCATCTTGCATTTCTAACAATGTTCGAATGTATACTGAATCGGCATTCCTGAACCAACTTTGTGACAGAGACTTTCTGCTCATTGTCATGTGCTGCCTGTGGACTCACATGTCTCTCTGTCTTATGTGCAGGTGTAGCCTCTGAAAGGGTTAGTTCTGAGAAACATCCACTTGATGAACAGTCATCCTGTGACTTCAGAGAAAGATTCCAATTGAGTTGAGATTCCTTTGATAACAATCGGAATACACTCACTCAGCCTCACTGTGCCAAAGTGAGTGCATGTCACTAGCATAAAAGGGGGAATGATCTGTGGCAGTAGTATGTTGTTTATGTTACGGGCAGCTGATACAGACTCTCATTGCACTGCAGACAGTTTGCTGTGTTTTCTGGTGAAAATGTAAATTCATATATAATCAGAAAGACACTGTACCCAGGCAGTGGAGTGGGTTAGGTTATAGTGTAATAATATTAATTGTACTTTATTGTTACACCTATTTTAGTGTGTCACAAAGGACTTTAACATGCTCCTCTTCCATTCACTTAATTAAACACACACACGCACCCCTCGTCTCTTGTCCAGCTGTGCCTCATTCGGTAGGTTCATTCTTTTGTGTGCTTCTGCTCTTTCATTAATCTGCAGAACATTTTATAAAGCTGTTCAAAGTAACATTACTGCCGCTTTGAAACGTTTCCCTTGATATTCCATTATCAAAACAAGTAATGGATGTGTGAAGGCTTGTTGTTGATAAGCGTATTGCAGCGATCTTCAACGATCATCCTAAACTAAATATAAAATAAAAACTATTCTTAGGATAAGAGTGCAAGTTTCAGGTTACATAATTTACATATTAAGCAATACTACAGGTCTGTTGGGCAGTGGGCCCACCAGAGAATAAACCTTCCTGGGTGACCCACTCAGTATCGTTTATATTTTGGAAACACTTGCACCTTACAAGTTGCTGTTTTTTTCAATCAAGCGACATGTTTCATTAAATTTGCATCGCGGCTCACACCGCAGTGGCAATGTGGCCATTGCAAATGCAGACATGGCAATCTTGATATTGAAACAATATATTGTGCATCCCTACTTGAAGCCTTCCAAACAAAACATTTAAATTCAGTTTTATTAAAGCTGGTCTAGATGTATTAAAGAGGTAAACAATAAACAATTTGAAATATGCCAATCCAGTATTTTTTCTTTTTCACTCAGCACTCATTACAAACTGTCTATCAAGAAGTCAGCTTTTGATTAGAACACGTAATGTATACTATTAAAAGATTGACAACACAGGTTTACCTCAAACACTTCTGATGCAATAGTGCAGTGCTTATTTCTTCAATGGAGAAACACTCAATGGTTCTTTCTTTTGAGGGGGAAAGCAAAGATGGGACTTTGCCAGTTATGCCAGTAAGGCAGTGAAACTTTGAGTCTCACAATCACAAGAAGCATGAAGTGTTTAAATAACATGCCTACAGCTGATAATATTAACCAAGCCTAACCCTCTACAAACCACTCTGAGGCAAATCAGAGGGAAGTGCCGCTTCTCACCAGAATGTGATCAAAATTTACCCTGGCGCATAAACCAAGAAACCACCTAATTAAGTAGGCTAATTAAGAGACTGCCTGGGGCGTTATGATGAGATGCGCAGAAGACAGCACACAAGAGGAGAGAAGTGGAACCCTTATCCAATGTGTTCTCCACCAGGGCCGTCAAGGGTTCTCCAAACATCACGGGCCAAGTCTGGAAGGGATGAGGGCCATCAAGCAAAGACTGCATAAGATAAAGGGCTACCTGGCAGGTCAGTGGCATTCTGATGTGGAGATGAAGTGACAAGCCTGATGCTACTTAATGTGCATCAATTGTCTGAAGAGACTCAGCTAAGTGTCTCCTTCAGCAGCATTCGAGCAGAAGGATTGGATTTTCACAAGTCTGGCAAAGAGAAAAGGTAAACGTCTTGACTACATGTACAAAGGGTGTAAACTACATAGAGCCCGAGTAGGGAAGCACACTGCTGATGTACAAAAGCAAGGGCCTGACTACTTAGTAAAAAAACAGGGCAAGCTCAGAAATGTGACATAGAAGTACTCACTGGATGCTCTCTGCATAAGAGTAAGCAATTCAAGCAGTCATTGGAAGCAGGCTTCAAAGTTCATTTTCACCTCTACATTTTTTCACCTCTGATTTTTATCCAATACCATCTTTGATACACTGTCCTGTACATAGCAAGTTGTAACGTATTCACTTGAACAGTAGCTATGTTTACATGCACAAAACTTCTACAATCAGAATAAAATTATTCCGATTGGGGATTCCATCTTCACTGTTTACATGGACGCTAAATACAGTGATCCGATAATGACGTGTGTACGCATTAAACATTTCATCAGAATAAGAATATCTGACAATTTTCTTACTTTTACTTACTTCTCTTCCTAATTAAGCTGCGAGCTCAGCAGTATATAATTGCCCTGTTATCAATTAACAGGCGAAGAGTGTAAGTCTGCAGGAACTTCAGACGTAGGCATAGTTGAAGGGAGGGGCAGACATGCGCAGTAAGAATAGTTTTAGTTTAGCAAGCGTGTACATGGAGATTGATCCGAACAACAATCGGCACAAACCATCCCTCTTGTTCGGAAAATGGAATTTATTTTCGAATGAGCGGGATCGGATCATTTTCTCCCGCTTGACGCGTTTACATGAAGCATTTCAATTCTGATAAGACTTTTAATCTGATTATTTGTGCCAATGTTAACATAGGTAGTAACACCACATGCATTTTCCATTTAACCACCAACCTCTCTACGGTCCTTTCTAAAAAACAGGCCAAGAACAGTCCAATCCAACAGGCCAAGCAAATTTAAGTAACAGCAAGGTCAAATGGACGCATTCTCAAACTGCTGCTGCCGTTCACTTAAAGGGTTCTCCAGATTACTCGCTCGACTATGAAAGCAACCCTGCTAGATCGCCATTACCATCCTGCATTGAAATCACTGGCACCAACTGAACTGTACTGCTAAAATAGCCTTGCTTGAAAAGAGGTCTAATGCCAGTGTGCCTGCCCATTTTTCAAACACTGTTTTCTTCTTAAGGAAAGAGGAGATAAAAAGGATAGAAGCAGAAAGGAAGTAATGTTGGAGGAGAAAGAAGAAGGGACAGATGAACAGATCAAAGCTAAGAAAGGAGTCTGACTGAAAAAAAAACACAGACATAAGGAGAGCAGAGGAGGAGGCTGAGGCCTCAGTAAGACAAAGAGAGAGTGAGCGGAGGACCTGCATCGGCGGGGGAGAAAGAGAGCCTGTGAGCGTGAGACAGTGGAAGAGAACGAGAGTCCAGTTAATTTCTGCATCCTCATCTGTGGCAGTGATGAATGATCTAGGTGGAATAGTAGCAGCTCTGGCTGCCTTCGCACAGCACACACATGCTAGCTGAATCTGACCTGTGGCTGACACGGGCACAACATTTCCCAGCTTCCCCATCTGTGATGGGCAAGCTTTAAAATTACAAAGAGTGAAGGCAGATGAAAAATGACTTCATCAGTCATTTATTGCCATGCATCTTCTTTGCAATGTGTTAATCGTCCGTGTGTTAGAATGACAGCTTCACTACAGGAGGAATCTGGTGGTGAGTCATGGTGGAGAGGTGTAGTCATCCACTTGTAATACCCCTACTCAACACACACACACACCCATACACATATAGAGAATAGTGCTCTACGGACACGCACTTCTGCCTCGAGCAACCTGTGTTGATCAGCCTCATGACAAACACAACAGTCACTGACTGATACAGCTACATGACGGGGATATGTTTTAAGCCCAGTGACATGTCAAGTGACTTCACAGCCTTGAATTTTAGGTGGCCAATCTGTCTCCCAGCTTTGTTCTGAAAGATATTCTTGATATGGAGATAGAATATTTTAATCCACATTGATAGCCTTTCCGTCGCACAAAGCAGACATTTATCCAGGTCAAACATTACCTGAGTGGGGTGTTTGACCTAGTGTAATAATCACATACCATTTTCAATATGCTGTACGATATTAGACCGCCCTGCTTTTCTGTCAATCAAGTGTTTTGGACATTTTCTGATGGCACGGTGCCATTTCAATTAAGGTATGTACACACTAAAGGAAATGACACATTAGTGAGTCCCCTGTCAAGAGAACTGTAATTAACACTTTCCTTTACAGGTGCACAGGGAGAGGAAATAGAAAGTACAACTGGGAACTGATTGAAGACAATAACTGTGGGCCAGACTGATTTGAGTAAAGTGAAATGCATTTGCATCCAGTTCATGATTGGAGTTTTCAAATATCCCAGTTTCGTGTTGTGTGTGTAAACATCCTCTCACAAACCTAGATAAGCCTTTATCCAGATTTTGAGAAACCTGAATGTGCTACCTGAAATACTTGCACAGAAACCAGGACACCAGGGTATGTAAACACCTGACCTGGGTTTCTTCAAATGCAGAGTTGGTAAAGACAACCGTGACTGAGATGGTGAGAACTCATGACACAACTGCACACACACACAAAACATAGATACTGTCATAATCATGAATGCAAGGGAAGCACATGTTTCTCCAGTTCCTTGTAAACATTGTAAATATCTTAACCTGAATGAGACCAAAACCAACATAAGGAGCATGTAAATGTACTCATTGAGATATAACTTCTGGCAGACAAGGCTTTCTGCAAAGACATCACACGTTAGCATGAATTAGAAGGAAATATGACAACCTCCAAATGCACACACACAAATCAGTGATCACATTGTTTTTGGCTGTGGTGTTGACTGTCTGAGGAGGATTGTTTGTTTTTATTTCTCTAAATTCGTTTTTTTTTTAATTCTGAAAAATAGTCACAAATATATCTTCTTGACAGGAAATACATTTAGTACCTTTTTATAGATATTTTCTGAAACTGTGTTTTTTTGTTTTTTAAAGATGCATCTTTGTGTTAATCTTGGAAGTCCAAGCAGCTGTGATCACCATCCCAAATTAGCAAGGTCACATTTCATCTGCCCTGCACATGTGTTCCTTTGAGCAAAAAATAAAAACATTTTTTGTAAACAATGAAAAAAGGTGTTGTTGATGTCACCCTGAAATGCAATTGACTTTTTCCTTTTAAGAAACGTGTGGTTGGTGAGCTTCAAAGATTGCCCACGATGGTAGATTAGTAACATAATCAAATGCAATTTCATGGTTGTCACTATTAACCTTTGTGGTGGGCCCAGTCTAAGTCAGCCAACACCAAACGAGTTGTTTTCCAAAAATAAATTTGAGGCACAAACTGCTCTGAAATAGTGCTATGTGTCTTTAATACATGATGTCAGAACCTTTCCTGTCTCTGCCATTACAATAATCAGCCTAAAAAACACTATTTGTGAATTTACAACTTTGTTCAGCTTCGATGAGAAATCCTGTCATAACCTGCTACCACAGATACAAGCGGGCACATATTCACCTTATCATATTGTTTTGTTATAAGAGTAGTCTTATTTATTTGACGTTATCACATGATAACATTTTTGGGTGGAGAAGGTCAGGTCTGAATAAATCAGAAATTAATATTACATATTGGTTGGCGGGCAAGTTCTAATTAACTTAAATTTAGCATTTTGGCGAACATTTCTGTTAGCCATGTTTGTGTTGAAGCAGTGTGTGAAAATGGAGCAATCAATATCCTAACTTCACATTACTTTAAGTAAACTATTACTTAGGAGCTTTTGCAAAACATACCATTCACCTCTTTCTTTCTTTTTAAAATTGTAGATCCGTTTTTTTTGTCTATTTGGCAGGTTTTTCTTCAAAGTGACTTTAAAATGAGTAGAACCTCAAAATATGTAAGTTCCCTCAAACTACTTTTCTATTAAAATAAAGAGGCACATGAAATAGGGTAAAGGTTTCCTATTTGAAAAGGCAGCGATGTGAAAACTAAACAATTAGACTAATTTAATGAATTATTCAAAAAGCCTTTGAACATTGTTATTTCTATTTTAGGCCCATAATCGACTAAGGCGAGTGTAAGTTGTTAACTGTGAAGTCTTTTTGAGATGCAGATGTTAGGGTCAGCAACCACACGAATAACAGACACGTTTTTAACTTTAATATCCGGTAATCCAGTCAAGTCATAATGCGCAAGATTTACAGTAGGTTTAAGTTAGTGAACGACGCGTGTTAAGTGTTTGAATCAATGTGCGTGAGCAAACCTCCAGAAACAAAATACACCTTTGGCCCTACAGTAAAATAAATAACACTCACCTTCTCTGCACAAACGCATGGCTTCTCGATTTTTCCCGTAGTCTTTGAAACTTTCTTCCAATTCAGCACCTGAAACGAGGCGATCCGACACAGAGAAATAAATAGTTGCACTTGCTTGCCTACCCGTGCTGTTGCTACCAGTAGCGTTTCTTCATATTACACCAAAAACTGCATGCAATCGGCCAAAAAAGGGACAAGACTGGCAACTGCCGCGTCCTACATCGCTACCTCGCGTACATTCGGGACGCTGGGGAACTCACCGTCGTTGCCGTGGAGTTTAGCGGCGTCGACCCAGTTGCTCCAAGGCTGTCCCAGCATTATTTCTGGACTAGGTAATGATCTCCGCTCCACAACAGTCGCCATTGCTGTGGAGCCTTCTCCCCGCTGGATCTGCTGCTGCTTCAGCTGCTGCCTGGCCGCTCGGCGCTGCTCCCCCCTGACGTCATCCTCGGCCCTTTCCGACATTCTTTCCGCTACAATGTAACAACACAAGAGTCAGCGTTGGTCGCGCTCGGGATAGGAGGACTTTTTACTGATTGACACGGCAAACGAGTGTTAATTCACCGTACCCGCCCTAAAAAAAAAAAAGAAAAAAGAAAACATCAGCGTGTGTGGCCTCATTGACGAGCAACAAGTACGAAGCTTGAATAACATGTCATAGGACGCACTGAGAGGCACTTTCTCTGAAGGTTTAGGGGCCCGATAAGTGCATGCTCTGTTGTTGTTTTTTTTACACAAATTTGTGCACATTTTTTTATAATTTATATTCGAAATGAAGCATAATACATATACAATATGGTGTAGTGTAACTTAAAGTGGAAAGTAGCCCTGTACTGTTAAATCTGAATATTGGCCCTACAGCACTGTATGTTACTTAGTCACAGCTTTCACTACAGAAACGAGGTTCAATGTTCTTATTTTTGCAAGGAAGCAAGATCAAAATATTTTGCACGTTTTCTTGAATCCAATTGAGGAAATGTTGACACGAAACAACACACTGCTGGAAGGATGTGCAACATAACATTTCTATGATATAGCGTATTTATCAATAAATACTTACCAATGAAGTAAGTGTGATCATTTTATATATATTGTGTTTACCAGCATATATTTAATTTCATGTGAAGCCTCACACATAATGTCAAAGAAAATGGTCTAATTATAATCTGATTTGATCTATGATGGACATGCAACTATTGTTTGGCCTTCTAAAGACCATCTACAAAGCTTTCACAACTATCATTAAACATACCAAATAATGAAACACTTATCTATACTTTTCAGACTTTAAAGACTGTTGTGAACAGTAGATGTCTTTACTTTCACTTTCAAAATGAAATGTTTGTGATCCATTCAGATGGTTTACTTATTCAGCTGACAAAAGGGAAGCAACGAAAAGAAAAAGTAGCTCCTTGTTTTGTCTTGCCAAACAATATTTAGTTTTGATCCTAATTATTCCTGCAGAGTTTTTATTTAATACTGATTATGTCAAAAACATAGCTAGACTTCATCTTGTGCTTTCCCCCTGATTCTAAACAATAGATAAATTGATAGATTATTTGCAGGTATTTTTTTTATCCATAATAACTCATCAAAAATTCTTAGACACAGCCATGTGTCAGTTTGACAGAAAAAACAAAGACAGTTTAAGCAGCTTCCTGTGTTGTTTTCTGATATAAAGTGTGTAATGGAAAAATTCTGTTTACTGTCGAGGACACATTTTACTTACAGCTCACTTGAGAAATGCTACAATAACTTAATACGTAATATTCTTGTTCTGTCTTTACCCAAGGATGAAGGTTTCTCACAAATAGCTAAATATCAAAGATACTCAGACTTGAAGTTTCCTTGACATTACTGTTGTGCGACGTGTTGAAATGTATGGCCAAATGTATGACAAAATGTATTTGATATTTGACTGCGCCTGAATCTGCAATCCTTATATAGGCATGAAGGTTTTTCTGTGAAGCATGTGTATATAAACCCAAACATATTGTGATTACTTGGAGCTTTCCTTCAGACTGTATTGACACTCTGAAGCTTTGTTCCTTCTACTTGCAAGTAGAATTAAACTAAACAAAGACATTGATTGACTCATGATCCTTTCTTTTGCATTGTTAACAGAAATTTCCAGTTTCCAATGTCCTGAAAATACAAATAAATAAAGTTTATATTACAGTCACTCATCCAGCAGCTGGTGACACACACAATAAACAAGGGGATTCAACTGAAAGGGTTCATCTACAGTACGTATTTCTGGTAAACACAACAGTAAAAAAAGAGAAAACTATAGTGTTCACACATCTAGGCAAATTGCATGCAGGTGCAGGACAAGACATGTACAAACTGCAGAAAAACAGAGAGAAAGGTCTGCACACCGTTCAGCTGCCAATGAGGAATTCGATTTAAACACGGCAACGTTTCCATCTACAAGGATTGTACAAATCGAAACATTCCCTGGTTAAATAAGAATACACATCTAAGTTTTTCAAAGAGTCAAGCCCAACACAAAAAGACCTCCTATTCTGACAAAAAAGGAAATTAAAAAAAAGTAGGTTATTTTTTTAAATAGGCATGCATAGAAGTTGATTATTCACTTGGATTAATAATTTTTACAAGTCAGTCACTGCCACACATTATAAGAGCCGCAGGATACCAATATTTGGTCTAAGTTTCTTACAGATAGTAGCCTAGCCTTGTCATTTTATTTCATTTCATATATCAAATACTGATGCCTCGATACAAACCCACTCTTACCATAAACCCCAATAGCACACTTGCACTCTAATCTCTGTATTCCAGCTGGGGTTTTATTTGAGAGGGATTGTATGGGATAATAAGAAGCAACATTGTTAACACAAGTGGAACAAGAGTTTATAAAAACATGTTTTTACACATTACATCACTGTTTCTAGTTTCTTAATAAATCTTTTTCCAATGCCAACACCAGTATTAATTTCTGCATCTGATACTGTCTAAAGTTCAGAATTGTGTATTTGCACCAGTTTAAAATTACAAACCAATAAGCCCCCTAAAAATAGCTTGTTTCAGGTCAATTATTAGCAGCAATAACAAACAGTTAACAGTGAAGTGCAAGCAGAGTGTACAGTAAGAAAAATGTTAGTAAGGGTTTTTTCATGAATATTATGTTAATTTTTTTGAGCACTGTATTGGAGGGATACTTAGGGCGCACTCACACTAGCCAAGTTGTCCGATACCGTGCTTAAACACGATGGTCCCCCCCTCCCCATTCCCCCACTGGCCTTCATTCACAATGCTTCAGGACTAACTGGGCCTGAGCACGGTTACCTCTTGTACACAATGTTCTATACAACGCATGTCTTTACATAGCTATGACGTGTGCTTAGTTTACAAGACAGGCTCGATAAAAAAAAGAAAAAAAAAAAAAAAAAGGGAGTGAGAACAACACGGAGAACAAAACAGCTACTTTACTGACTTTGTAGCATATTTTGAGTCATTTTAGTCAGATACAGACAGAACACTCTTCTCCATACTAAAGACTGACACATTGTGTACCCGTGTGCTTGTGTTCATGCATGAAGTGTACCGTGCCATAGCACACCTCTTCGAAGCGTGCCAAGGAAGTGTACCGAGCTTGAGCACGTATCGGAGCACTCGCACTAGTCAAACGAACTGGACTTTAGGGGTGAAGCGTGCTTGGGCATGGATTGCCCAGTGTGAGTGCGCCCTTAGTATTGACAGAGACTCAAGTGTTGGTAACAGAACGTGTGTGAGACAAGGGATGATATTGAAACATTTCTACTAAAGATGAAAGTTGAATGATCAGAAAAAAAAGATTACATTTGAACCTGATGAAGGTTTCTGATGTGGTGACACTGTGAGGCATAATGTTCCACTGAAAATAATGTTGCACTTTATGGTCTAACAAAACATACACCTTATCTGCCAAATATGCAACCCAACACAGCACCAGTACTAACCATATACTAATAGTAAATTCCCAAAGAGACACCCAGCAAAACTTAAGCATCAATAAATATTGGACATTAAAATAGACTTTTTTTTTTGTAGGACTGCTGTGATGGATTGTGCTACATCCAATTCTAAAGAAACTAAATGTATACTACAGTAAAATTAATAATGACAGGTGTCTTTTCTGTGCAATGATGATAAATTAAAGTCTCTATACATAATAAATACATGTCAATGGTGTATTTAACATATGGTTTCTTAAATCAATTATAACTAGTTTTTTCTTTTTTATATGTGATTAACTTAAAGAAAATGCAAAGTTAGTACACAGTTCAACCTCAGAGTCAATAGAATGTCTCTTTGGGAAATGAGGGTGGTCTGTTGCTGAGATGTTCAAATTGATACACGATGGAACTCTGTATGTTTCTAATTATTTCAATATGTAACATCAGTGCGCTCTATACAACTATCCATGACCATAAATGATTTTTACAGCTACAGAAAACAGAAATGATAAACTGAGTGTAGAGTAATGAGTCGCTTACCTTAGCAAAATAAGAAAAAAAGGGAACTTTTTTGTAACTCAATCAGCCAATCCTCATCAGTTTCGGTGATCGCTGACAGCCACACACAATCACACCGGAGCGGAAGTCTGGAGGCAAACACAAGGTCACACACACATTGAGGGAAGTCACGTTAGAATCTACTTCTTTTTTTCTGCAATTTCTTGATAGAGGTAAATTGAAAATATGGATACCTAATAATTAACCAGGAAAGGAAAACCGTCAAAGCTTTGTCGTCATCAAACTCACTAATGCGTATATACGACCAAGACCATAACATTTTAACATTGTTGTCTAAACTGATTCAAGAAATAAATTATAGGTCGTCTAAAATAAAGAAAATATAGCTCAGGTATAATGAAAAAAAAAACTTATGATGGCTGTGTTGGTGATTAAGTAAGACCCAGGACTAAGCAAGGATGCACAGTAAAAAGGTCCTGGCATCTGAAAACCTGAGGACAATGAAGCCATTACTTATTGGATACACTATGCAGAATCTATGAAATTAGAAAATGAAATGCAATTATTGAATTTAGAAAAGTAATCATAATGAAAGTGTAGTTCAGCTCTGAAAAGGTCTGATTTGTTTCTGTACTTCAGAAAAATACTTCTCTACGTCGTAAAGCACTTGCAGAAACAGTGAACATCATGTTCTTCCCATTCATTTTCCTGCAGTATTACTAACATGATCCCTTTAGGCACCCTAAGAGACACTTTTCAAAAGTTTTATCAACAGCTACATTGTTTGTTGTTGTCAAGAATTTGTCATCATTAAAGTACCCAACAACTGCACTGTCTGAGTAAACAACAAGCATCATATACATTTCAAAAACCAGGAGCCCATTGCATATTAAAGATCTAAAGGGGGTCAGAGGGGTTTCAGGGCCACGATTGAATGGTGGCTGTGCTGTACTCTCATATTGTAGATACAGATAATGCCTCGGTTGTGGCCTGCATATCATTCACCTTATCATTAACACAATGTGATGCAGTTGAATTCCATGTCACAATCATGTTAACGTGAAAAGGCACAACTATTTCCACCCTCTTGTGTCATTGAATTAAATAATGTTCTGTCAAGCTGATGTTTCCTTCCATCACCTGCACCAAGATATAAGGACCGACAGTGCTGTGTGCACAGGACATCCACTTTTGGATGAAAAGGGATATGTTAGAATATTTGGTCTGTTCTAATATATCTATCATTATCATAAATTGGCAAGCACATGCATTATCAGATAAAACAATCGACTGATATTTAATGCAATAGACTCTGGCCATTTGTTCAATCAGCGTGTATATAAATTTACTCAGAGATTCCGGTAACCAACTATTTGGACAACAAAATGATGTACAGATATAAAATTATATGATAAGATTCTACTGAGAGTCAAAAAGAGGCATCCAGCTCTAATACAACTGTATACAGTAAATGAGGTGTGGTACTTCAACAAACATAGGTAACAAGCTCGTAGTTGAGGCTATATTCATATAGGTTTGGGTTCTCCAAAGGTGGAATATCAAAGGCGGCGATTGGCATATTATAATTTTGTAATTTCTACAGAAAATAGAAAGTTTCCATTGAGTAGGTGACAACTTTATGGAATTCCGCTGTCACAAGGACAGACACAAGAAATCTTTCTTACCGAAGGCCATAACTCTGTACAACAGCTCACCTCATGCGAGCAGAGAACTGTCATCATGATAATATCTGTCTCTCCATACTGTAATCTGTTCTGCACATGTTAAATTTACTAATTATCCCTGCACTCATATTCACTTCATTTGTCTGTCTACTCGCCGTTATATTGTATAGTTTCTGCTTATTATATGTCTACACTCCTGCACTTTAACTTATGTCAATACTGTCCATTTACTACTCTGTTTTTGCACATTTACATTCAATCATCCATATTTAATCTTTCATATTTAAGACTAGTAATGCTTAGTTAAATCCTGGTTGTATATATTCACATTCTTCTTTTTGATATCTTTTAGTAGTTATTTACTTTGTATTTAATATTATATAGTGTTTAGATTTGCTAATATTGTGTTTCTTACTCATATTGTGTGTTTGATAACCTGCTGCTGTAACGCCACAATTTCCCAGTTTGGGATCAATAAAGTAATTCTATTATATTACATTATATTACATTATATTATATTATATTATATTATATTGTAACTCAGTTAGCTTGCCTACATTAGCCAACTGAGACCAACAGGCAAGCGATGCTCCCACCTCTACCAAACACTAACCACACTGACGTTCATTTACTTTTTTTTTTCTTCAAAACCAAGAAAAGAAAAGTAAAAGTTAACAGGGTAAATGTGGCGTACAGGACAACGCGTGTACCAGGTGTTGTGTCGTGAAAACTGGCTTCATACAGTGTTGGTCTGTGACTGGTACAAACGTTACTAGAGAGCAGTGGAGGCTACATTAGCCAGCTAGCTGAAGTCTGTAGCCAGCCATGACTAGCGTTAGCGAAGAAGCTGGCAGAAGCCTGACAGCACAGCAGAAGTCATTAGCAGTCGTCACGGATCGACAAAAACTTCACTCTTACCCAGGCTCTGGCTTCTGTAGACGAAGACGTGACACCAGGCAGATACAAATCAAATGGATGCACCGGGCAAAAGAGACAGAAGACGATGGGAAAGAGCGAGTGCAGTGCTCAGCCTCTGTGGAGGTCTTCACCTGGTGCTTCCATGTCTGTTTACCAGACTGCATTCTGGGACAAGAGACGTCACTGCGCCAGGACGCACGCACCCTCTAATGACTTAAAGCAGCTTCTCCATAATCAGGATATTTTTGGTCTGTTGTCTTCACTCAAATACAATGGCAAAAACATAAGCTGGGGGAAGTGTTCTGACGAGCCCTGTACTGCATGCATTTCATGTTAAATGTAAACAAAGAAGTAGGACTACGTAGAAGAGTTTATTGCCGTGGGTGTTGCCCTGTCAGAGAAAGCATCTCCTACATGTTTTACATTATATTTATTACTTTAGTTCAGGGATGGGCAACTTTGGTCACTGCAAGGGCCACATTCATTTAATTCTCACTGCCAGGGGGTCAAATTGTAGGATACAAAAACGATTACAGTCAATAATGTCTCAAATTTAACTCAACACATACCAGTGATCAAATATTATTATGGACATATTTCTGGTTTTCATGATTTCATGGCAGATTTTGTCATGTTTTTCTTCATGTTTCCAATTAATTGATATGTAAAAATTGACCCGAGGGCCACGTTGAGGGTGGATGGGGGCCGCATGTGATGTGGCCCCCCGGGCCGCCAGTTGCCCACCCCTGCTTTAGTTGATTCACTTTTTTTTTTTCCTTTTTTTTCCTTTAAATAAAACGTTTTGACGTGTAGCAGGGGCTGAAACACAAATGAACATCACAGACGTTTTGCTTTATTTTTATTGGAACATTTGTAATTATAGTCCAGTTTTTTATTTCAAATTCAATCAGAACTTATAACATTGGAATGTAAGTGTTGTTATAGCTTAAAACTTTACTTTCTACAAAAAGTAGAAAGCTGTCAGGTTGTATGTATATTACTTGAAGGCCAACTTTCTGAATAAAGGAAAATGGAGGGGGGTAAACGTAACTATTCACAACTTTAATCTTGAGAGGCTTGTCCCTAAACACTCTCATAATGATACATCTGTTATCTATAACATACGTTTAAAGTTAAATGTTTATTGCATAACTAAATAAGGGGACGAAGTTCTTCAAACTGTGATTTATGCCTTTCTATTCTTCACGACAAAGAAACACGTGACAAGCCTTCTTGCTCATTTTATGAAAAAGTAAAAAGTTTCCTAAAACTTACATCAAATTATTATTTAATTATGATAATTTCTTGAATACACATTTTGGCATAGTTGTCACAATATTTTGTTCAATAAAGCTCTTTAAAAAAACGTCAACTTTGAAAACAGACTCAGCTCGCTTCTTCAGCCAATCACCGACGTCTGTGCTTAGAGGTACGTCACGTGTTTTGTTCACTTCCGGCGGTTCAATAAAGTTATAATACCTATAGAAATGGGAGCTGTTACAGATGGTAAGCTACTTTGCAACTAATTCATTTCAACTCACTTGTAAAATAAATTGGTATAAATGTGTGCCGAAGCTACTGTTGGATCTATATACACTCAGTTACACACCCTAGACGGTAATATTACCACTTTAAGCAGCCTGTTTACAGAAGAGCAGCCATGTTAGCTAGCTAACAGTTAGCATTCTGCTATATCTGAAAGGTTGTTTGTTTCCCGACTTTCAGATGAAGTTATTCGAAAACGTCTTCTTATTGACGGAGACGGGGCTGGAGATGACCGCAAAATCAACTTGCTGCTCAAGAGTTTCACTAAATGGTGCAACTCGCCTGGGACCCCTGAGGAAGGGTACGTTAGTAGTTACATGAGACCTGGACTTTGTCACCAGGAATGTTAAAGTGATTCACAAGGCGCCTCTCTTCTCAGGTTCACGCAGTACCAGAGGATGTTGGGCACACTGGCCCAGTGTGAATTCTCCATGGGGAAGACTTTAATGGTATACGACATGAACCTTCGGGAAATGGAGAATTATGAGAAGATCTACACTGACATAGGTGGGAAATGAGGATTTTATGACCCTGGTCTTTAGCATCCACACACCCCTTTTTGTTTCTGTCTGCACACATTAACATCTTATCATTAACCTATTTGAATACTTGTGTTCAACAGTTTGGTTCATGTTCTTTCATTATGCAGTACATCACTCTTAACTTGAAGAACTGGGCCACTATAGTCACCATCCCAGTATGTATCAGGGTGGTAAACTAACCTCAAATCAACCTTGACATTTCAGAACAAAACATCACGTCTGCTCATGAGAAGATAACCGAATGCAAAAAAGAAATTCAGAGGGCAAAGAGAATAAGAAAGAATCGCCAAGGTAAGGATCAATAATATTGAACTATTGGGACTTGCCTTTGCAATTATTTACTAATTTAATTCAGATAAGTCTTGAAAATAGTGAGTAAGCACTACTGAAAATAATCTGAAAAAGTATGGTTTAATGTTTTTCTTAAATGTAAACATGAATTTTAACACAGAACAGCAAAATCAGATGTATTTAATGTTGTGGCTCACGAAAAGTTTATTCAATGGTAATTCATACAAGTACTTTTACAAGTCAAACCGTATACAACACATTGTACAAACAGCCAAAGGAAAATACCCATGAGATTTAAAGAGTGATCACAGATGGAGAGACAATGCATCAAAAGCCAAACAATATGAGAAATCAGTTTGAGATTTAAGAGAAGGTAAAAGAATTGGAGTGTTTAGCTGGGATTTTTTCATTCTTGTTGTAAACCAAATGTATCAATCAGTTAAGATTTAATGCTACCAATATAAATACAGAGTTGTATTATTTGTGGTTAGTGTCACACATTCACATTTTCATTATTTCCTTTCAGAGTATGATGCTTTAGCTAAGGTTATCCAGCAACACCCGGACCGACATGAAACACTGAAGTAAGTCACTCCATTATATTTGTATTCCTTTTTTTTAACCTGTTTTGTCTATGATTATGTACTTAATTTTGTTTGATCCTCTACAGACAATTGGAGGCGCTTGACAAAGAGCTCCAGCAACTGTCTCAAATCAAGGAAAATGTAGATGCAAAGGTGAGGCTAAAACTATATTCTATTCTTTACGATTCAAATCTGTTATTTCTTGAACCACTTGTGATATCTAATTTTGAAATCTCCTTTTTCTCCTACGTAGATGGAGTTGAGAAAGAAGCAGTTCCATGTGCTACTCAGTACTATTCAGGAACTACAGCAGACTCTTGATAGTGAGTGTCCCTGTGTTGTGCTCGTTGGTCTGAAAGGCTATTTTTGTGTTGTGCTCATTCTTCCAGAAATTCCAAATATTAAGTGGTTAATCTGTAAAGTCAAGCAAATCTGCAAGTACCTCTCTGACCTTCTTTGTCTGTCACAGATGATGAGAAATCAGACAATGACGACAACAATCAGGGGAGCCCTGCTGGGAATGATGAATGAAGTCGTGGAGATACTGACTGAAGAACAATGAATCAAACCTTTAAAAAAGAAAAAGAAAATGTGCATGTGTGTAGGACTACTTTTTGTATGAGTTTTTGAATAAAATTGACTTCCCAAATCGTATGCACGTTAAATTTATTAACCAACATGGTGACTTTTTAGGTTTGTGTATGTAGTATTAATGTAATGCCTGTTTGTGTCACTCAAGTTGAGATTATACACTTACCGTAGGTATCTGATAAAACACCCTCTAAAATGACATTGGTAATACACAAGAGATGTCACACTCAAAAAAATTACTACAAAAACAAGTTATTAAAGAAGAGTGTATCTGGAGAAAATTACCAACCCTGCCTTTAATGGTTGAAAGAAGAAAGTCTTAATCATTGGTGGCGAACTAGTCTGGAATTCAGAACTTCTGAGAGTGAAAGACTACATGTGCTAATTAATTGCATTGATAATTTTTAATGTACAAAATCCAAATATGTAAATGAAAATCATGATATTCAAGGATTTAAACTTGTTTTGCTTCTAAGCAGGTTTTTTTTTAAAACATAATTTCCCTGTGAAACCACAAGGGGGGGCCAAGTGCACAGTAAGACTCAGGGCATGAGCAAGTTAGTTGAATAAAGTTGAACATATCAAGAGAACAGCACCTTGTATCTGCATGAATTGAGGTTAAATAAATGAGACCGGATCCAAGGTTAGAATTCCTATGAACCATTCTTGCTGCTGTAAAAGGAGGTAAAAGGCTTTTCTAGAACTCCACCAGGTATGCACGGGCCCTCATGAGGCGTTTGAGGCGGTTCTGTAAACTGGCCCTCTTGCTGCCGATGTCGGCGTCCTCCTTTAACAAGAACTCTAAATTCTTCTTTTCCTGAAGCACCTGCAGCATCTCCCTCTGCAGCTGGACAGCAGACTCCTGCAACATCTGGTAACGGATCACCATAGGGATCTGGTCTGCCAGACGCTGGCTCGCAATCTGAAGGAAGAAAATTACAACATTTTGAGAAGCAAGGATTAGTGTTTAAAAAATGTTGTTTTTATTTTTTGTTTCTAAGTTGTCCTGCTATATTAAAGCTTACTTTGTAATATGATTTTAGGTGCAACATCAGCTCCTGAAGTGTAGCATGATTATCCGTTTGGTACACAACACTTTGATATCCAAAAGGTTGGGGGTGTTTTGGTATGGCGATTTCATCAATGTCCTCATTCTCCTCTTTCTTACTGTCACTCAAACTGCAGCTGTAGGTCTTGTCCTGGGAATAAACAAGCAGCTCCATCTTGAACTGGGTTCTCAGAAAGGATTCAGCAGTGGATTCTTTGCCTTGTTTTATGGCTTCGATCTTTGCCTAAGAAAAAGATTCTGGTCAGTCTACAAACAAATAAGAAATACTGCTAATCACATTTTTAGAGCCAACAAAATCAACAATAGAATTCAAATTACATTATGTGATTATGAAGTTCAGACTACCTTGGCTGTTTTCGCAAGGTTAGGAAATCCAGCGAAGCTACTCATGGCCAGCTGTACGAACACCTTCCTAACAGCCTCTAGAGGAAATGGAAAAGCAACGTAAAACAGGGGTTTGATTTTCAATGTGTAAAGCATAAAACTTAAACAAAGCTGTCATTTATTTATTTTCAGCTTCTTATTAACTTTAGGAATAGTCAGTTGTATAACTAAAATCAACTGTGTCTAATGATGCTCAAATGTATGTTTAATAAGATTGAAAAGTCATATGGCACTAGTATTGTTACTCACACAACACTACACTGTACATGCGCTGCTGGTGTGTTCACACTCTGTGGAACATCCACTCCTTTTATAGCCCCTATACAACGCAACAGTATTAAACAGCAAAGGGAATAGGTGCCGCTAATAATGAGAATACACAATCAATTGTGAATTAAAATTGTTATTTAATACACAAGAATAAAGGGACGGTCAAACGTATTTCAGTAATATAGAAAGGAACTGTTATTTGGTTGGATACTTTCCATGAAGAATAAGTGGAAAACCACACTTCAACCCTAAGGTCCAGTTAGTTTGGCCAGTGTGACCTCTCCGTGGCCAAAGCCACTTCCTTGGCTTTGGCACACTTCGGAGAGGTGTGCTTTGGCACGGTACACTTAATGCACGAGCATGAGCACAAGCACGCGGGTACACAACGCTGACAGCCTTCATTATGGAGAAATCCAGAGTTTCATGGCTGTATCTGACTAAAACGACTTAAAATAAGCCACAAAGTAACTGTCATGTTCTCTGTGTTGTTCTCTGTGTTGTTCTCCGATGTGCGGACGCCGACTAGCGTCTCTTTTATTTTTTAATTTATTTATGGCTGTATCTGATTAAAGTGACTCAAAATAAGCCGCAAAGTCAGTAAAGTAGCTCTCTGTGTTATTCTACGATGTGCAGATGGGGACTCGACTGCGTGTACCTTTTTAAAAATGTTTTTCTTCTTGAGTCCGCCTGTTTGTAAACTGAGCACACTTCATAATTGCATTAAGCATGCATGTGCTGTATTACGACGTTATGTACAAAAGATTATCATGCTTAGGCACGGTTAGTCCTGGTGCAGTGTGACCACGGGCCGTGCCGACAAGCGGGGGAATGGCGTGGCAGGGGACCAATCGTGCTCGAGTACGGCACGGTACGGATTACCAGTGTGACGGCGCCCTTAGCCTGTGAAATCTAGTCGATATGGACTAATCGATATAATATCTTTTGCTTAAAAACTAGCTGTGTCAATTGAGCTTTGCAGAATTTTGTGTTAAAGCACAAAAACATAATCTGTGGACCCTAGATGCTTTGTCCTCATCGTTCTTTTATTGTATTACCAATCTGCTGACATTTAAGGTCTTTGCTTTCCTCAAAACAATCTAATAAAAATACCAGACAGCGAAAATGAAGGGGGGCAGATCTATCTATTACGAACTGAATGAATGTACGCTCATTCATATGATCCATATACTTTGTGCTACTGTTATTGCATTGCTCTTAAATCTGCCTTTATTAAATTAACATTACAATTCCAAATGTTTCTATAAACATATTACATCAGCTGAGGATCTTTAAGAGGAACGTTGAGAACATTGTCAAGAAATATTTACCAAAAAGGACGGTACTTTTCAACTGAATGAAAACTGTTTACTTCATACTGTACACCAGTATGTGCTCTCTGCCACTCAGTGGACTAGCTGCAGTGACTCCTGCCTAACGTGACATCATTTGCATTCATTTGCAATTCACTGAAAGAAAACCAGGAACAGTTTCACGCCTCTAAAAATAAGCACACTGACATGTTTGAGATCATTTGCTGGGCATTGCAAGTCCTGAGATGTGATGATTGCACATGCTCAAATGATATAGTCATGCAGCTGTAATCCATTGATGTACCTCCTATATCTTTGAGTCTCTTGACAGCAGGCTCCTCCAGTTGTTTGATCTGCTCCCTGACCATGACCTCAAAGGTCTTGTAGTTGATGAAGCCCGGCAGTTCTCTTCCTCGGTACATCTCCTCATAGTTCTCCACCTCTTTCTCGATCCTGTTGTTGACTGCAACATATGAAAGCATATTTCAGAGTTCTGCTGCTGATTGACCGCTGTAGACCAGTTCTAAATAAGACACTCACACTTTTGTCCTGAAAGGTCCAGGTGGGCATTCCACTTCCAAAACTCTCTTCTGAGCGTAGAAAAGACATTGAGTCTGTCTCCACACTTGAGCTCCTCCCCTGTAGTCAGACTGATGGCGTCCTGAGTAAACGCCGTCACTTTCTGCAGCAAACATTAAAAGGCAGAAACTGTGTTTTATTTTTTTCATATAAATAACTATATTTCATACATGGTAGTGAGCAGTGATGTTGGCAGGTTTTCAATCGGTGTAATTATAGATAGTAATATTTATGTATGTTTAAAACAGGAACTTTGTGAATGCTAACAAGGCGCAATCAGGCTGAAATTCAGCTTAACTTCACAATCAGTTGTGCGACTCAAAAATTGGGTCTAAATCAGCCTTAAATTGTACAGTGTACATCGGGTTTAAGCCTGGAGGTTTGAATAATTCAAGTTTACATTTAGAGCTGACAGTGTTTTTCTTTATTAATCAATATCATACCCCAAAGACAAACAGAAGACTCGACTAATTAACTTTTTGGAGTGAAAGAATAACCTGTTTTCTGCTTGCATAACTGCTGTATACTATGAACTATGACACTTGAGGTTGAGTTGTTGTGCTGTACATCAGCACTGCTGTGATCCTCTTCAACATTTGGCCTGTAGCGTTCAGGCTCCTCCTCCTTCGGTAACCAGTCAGTGAGTTGGGGTTTTTTTTGGCCATAAATGTTGATTTTTTTTTTAATGTACATGATTAAACATTTATTTGTTGTAAACAGTGTACCGTTATTGGGTGTTTCCCCTAGGAGAATCTAAAGTGACATTTTGTATTTCATTATATCCAAGTTGCTACATCACTGTGTGAGTAATAGCCTTTGTGGCAGGGAAAATGTTGTGCAACGTGTCAGAGCTCACATCGATGAGGAAGACGATTCTCTCAGCTGCTTCAGATGGGGGCCCATTTCCATATCTCTCCAGCTCTGCACGGGTCTGTTCTAGCTTCTCCTCAATCTGCTCTTCAAGTCGAGGCAGAGATTTCTGAAAATCACACAAGTGTCAAAATTTTAACTCCAAATGTGAAATATCATGATTTATATTATAATTTATTTTTTAATTGACGCCTTTATTTAAGCAACAGGACAGTGGATAGAGTCAGAAACTGGCGAAAGAGTGAGGAGCTAATAACATGCAGGGAAAAGGAGCCACAGTTCGAATTCAAACCCGGGGCGCCCGCTTTGAGGACTGGAGCATCTGTATACGAGGCAAACTAACCATTAGGCGACCAACGCCCTTAAACTGTAAAATAAAGTAAATCACCTCAATATGATGCACCAACTCAAGTGTGAGTTTCTCAGCCAGTTTAGGAACAGTTGCATGATCTTCATTGTAGAGAGTTCTGTAACATTAAAATAACACTACAGTAAGTACATATG
The DNA here is from genome assembly GCF_963930695.1 of Labrus bergylta. Lineage (NCBI taxonomy): Eukaryota > Metazoa > Chordata > Actinopteri > Labriformes > Labridae > Labrus > Labrus bergylta. Next base: position 17,531,087 of record NC_089199.1, on the reverse strand, counting down.
CTAAAAATCGTAAACCACAGCACTGTAGAAAAAACATAATAATATATATATATATATATATATATATATATACACACATATATATATATGTGTGTTAACCTAAAATGCACAAACTTACTGAAAGTGCACATGTTCTTCAAAAAAGGCTTTCTCTCTTTCTATCGCTTCAGGAAGAGACACCTTGTCAGTGATCTCCTTCTGCCCCCTGCACTTGACGATCATGTAGCCCTTCTGGAGGTGGATCACCTCGTTGTGGACGATGTCCAGCACCGTCTCTTCTGTGCCTTTGTCCACCAGATCAGGCTTGGTCAAGATACCTAAGAGGGACAACGGTGGAAACTATATAAGAGTGGGATAGACTACATACGAATTTTTCTCCTCTTGTTACAAAATCAGCTTTGTTTACCCAGAGTCCTCTCTCCATCAGGATCCACCTCCTGGGCCATTTTCAGGGCCTCTGTGGTGGCTATGTCCACGTTACACGGAACAACCACCAAACTGATGGTTTCTTGTCTTTTGATAAACTTCTGGATCAGCCTCTTGATCTGAAAATATAAATTCACACTGTGATAAATGACCCTATTCGTTTTACAGCTATGAACTCACTGTTGTCCTCAGGTCTATATTTTATCATATATGTTAATTTTATATCCCTGAAAAGCATTTACCCTTACTAGTGGCCATGTAAGGCATGTTTACTTTGTAGATTTTCACAGCAATATCAATTGCTCTTCAGCCATTGCTGAGATGTTGTGTATGGGTTGTTAGGATTTATGTCCTGGCCAATCAAGTTAATTCACAGACCTCACTGTCAATTTTATTCTTCTTGAAGAATATGTCTACCAAAGAATCTATCAAAAACAACTGTTAGCTTCCTATGGGACACTGAACAAGTTCACCTGGTCTCCGATGTTCTCCGGTTGTCCCTTAACAGCCACCCTTGCGATGCCAGGCAGATCAATAAGCGTCAGGTCTGGAACATCAGGAGAGGCGATTTCCAGACTGATGAGGTCATCACTGATCCCCACGCCAACCCCGGCCATTTCATCCTGAGCTGTAAGGGCAGGGCACAAAGTATAACCATCATACAGTACTCTGGTTTAATTGTGGGTTTAATAATACTGTACACTGCACCTTCTTTTATTTTTTTCTCCACATCTGCAGGGTCTTCTATTTCTTCTTCATGGTTCTGGTAGCTTATCTTTCCGAACCATTCCTCTCCTTCTCTCTTTCGCTTCATCTTCAATTCAAGAGGGCATCTTGTTACAATGCCTGAATAAATAAAGAGTGAAAAAAGACAAAGAGGATATATTCTGAATGAAATCCAGTGTGCTAAGTAAAACTGTAAAAGCAGTGCGCTAACTCGCCAAAAATACAAATATTTTTTCATAGCCAAATTTTGATTAAAGGTAGGACCAATACCAATCAATCAACCAACCAAAACTACATCTTCAAAATATGTTCTATCTAGGATACAATGAAAGTCAACGGTAATGTCAATGTTTTCTTGGCAAACTCAATTCACTCAACTCCGCAAAAGAGGCAGGAAACAAGGATATATGTTTTAAGATACACAAGAGGTCTTTCCTTCAAAGCGTCAAGTAAAGCGATATCCATTTGTAATAAGATCAAATCAAATAAATGTTATTGTCCCAGTAGGACATAAACCATACAGACAGACACAATGCCTTATTATGTTAAATGATCAATTACTTATTAGCATTTATATTTACTGCTGCTTTAATAATATTTTTTCTTGATAATATAATGATCAGTAATCACCAGACACTTATTTAACCTGGTGCTCATTGATTGGCTAAATGTGAAACTTTAGTGCCATAATGATGTGTAAACAATATGATTTACTGACTGAGGGACTCTTTGATAATAATTCTCTATATAATATAGAAGAGAGGTAAAAACATTGTGAAAAGAATATGTAGGCTATATTATAATAACAGGAGTTGTTTGTGATCCATTTGATCTTTTGGTTTTACGAGCTAATATTAATAGATTTTTTTATGGTGAATCAAAAAACGAATCATTCCAATCATAATTTGTGCATGATATACTCGATATTGATTTTATTAGTGTTATTTGCAATATTTTGTTGTTGATAGGCTACTCATTAAACCATTTTTTCTGGTCCCACTTTGACACAAAGCGACTCTTTAGAAACTGACGTATAGCTTATGTAAAGTTCCGTATAGTGCCTATTTGGGTGATTAAACTCTGCTGATGTTGTCAAGTTTAATTGAAGTCGGATCCACTACAGCGTCCAATTAATAATAACCGGCAAGGTAGCAGTCAGTAAAAAGACTTCCTGAAATCTGCTCTCGTGTAGGCAATCCTCGCTCATCACTCCTCAGATCTCCCTCCCCTCCCCTCCCCTCCCCTCTCCTCTCCTCCTCCCCTCCCCTCTCCTCCTCCCCTCTCCTCTCCTTTCCTCCTCCCCTCTCCTCCTCCCCTCTCCCCTCCCCTCCCCTCTCCTCCTCCCCTCTCCTCTCCTTTCCTCCTCCCCTCTCCTCTCCTCTCCTCCTCCCCTCTCCTCTCCTCCTCCCCTCTCCTTTCCTCCCCTCTCCCCTCCCCTCCCCTCTCCTCTCCTCTCCTCTCCTCCTCCCCTCTCCTCTCCTCCTCCCCTCTCCTTTCCTCTCCTCCTCCCCTCTCCTTTCCTCCTCCCCTCTCCTCTCCTCTCCTCTCCTCCCCTAATGAAATAAACATTATGTTTGAAGAACATCCCTTTAAAAACTGTTTGACCAATATCCGACACGTGTTTAGAAGATTGTAACATTAGTCCTAAAAAGAGTTTATAATTAGTTTATCTCTAATGTCAGAGGTAGAAAACAAAGTTCTAATGGATCAGACTCATAGCTGCAATGAGGCTCACGAAAGGCAAAAATCATGGCAACCAAAGGAATGTCGTCACTGCATGGTCAAGAGGGGATTCTGAGATGCTGTGAAACTTTGGAAAAACACCTTGCACCTTCGCCTTCAATGTTCATCATTCAATGGATTAGGCTAGCCTACTTCCAAAAACAGAATTCTAATATTGTTTCATATATTAGAGCTTTACCTATAGGCAAATAAACGCTTTATATGTGATGCTTATGACCTCTCTATAACATACTCACCACTTCCTCTGGGCAGAGCCACCCCGGACAGCGCCTCCAACACGGAACTCTTCCCCGAGCTCTGGTCTCCGATCACGGCGATAGCAGGCAGCGCTAAATCCTTCTCTACACCCAGAGAGCGAAGAGAGTCAATGAGGTCGATGCAGGGACGCACCTTCTCCTCATACTGCTGGTTCAGAGTGTTCATGCTGATGTTTTCTATCCAACAACGAAAAAAAGTTTGGTCAATGAAGTAAAATACGCCAAATTAAAGTTATCTCCGTTGAAATGAGCTTTGTTGGCACTGACAAGTGTACAGCAGCAGTCGCAGATGAGCAGTGTTCGTGTTGCCAGGAACAATTTATAGGAGAAGTTAGGTTTCGTTTCGTCTCCTCTCAGCCTGTTTCCTGTCTCCTGACACCAATCTGTATAAACATTCGCTCTCAACATGATTAAAGTTTTGTTTCTTTCATTCATCTTACCTGTGTGTAAAGTGTGACTTATTTGTATCAGGAACACAAATTGTGAAAATTAGGATGCTAAGGTTTTAGTAATATTTACAGTCTATGGTTTTAGTCTCTGGTTTTAGTTGTGTTAAAGGTGCACTGTGTAGATCTGGTAGGGAAATTTGAAAGTTGGAGAAGTGAAGCAATTACATATATTTTCTGAACTAAATACACAAACTTTATTCAAAGGGAAAAAAAATGGATCCCTGGAGCATTGTTTGGAGCTTAAAAGCTACCAGGAGAGTTACGGTTTCACTGTTGCGGCTTCTCACAACTTCTCACATATAGCATTTTATCTTCAAACAGTGTTCCAGGGACCAAATTTTCCTCTTTGGACAGTTTGTGTTTAGAGTTATTATGAACATATACCACAGAATCTGTACACTTCTCCAACTTTCACATTTCTCTACCAAAACTACATAGTGCACCTTTAAACTATGCTACTGTTCTTTTAGAAAACAGTTTTTTTTAACTCTAAAAGGTGTGTGGTTGAATAATCCTTTAACAATTGCTACATTCACAATTAATGCTTTTCTTTCTCAGTGGTGACGCTTACTCTGTATTTTTTTCCTCGAGTGAAAATCACTGTAATTTCTGAGCAGATGACTTGTATTTCTTATCACATTTTCATTAAATGGACATGGGCAGGGGAAAAAAAAGTTTAAGATGCACCAGAAACTATCTTTTGCGAGCCAGAGATGATCTCATATACGCATCAGAAACTGTCTCATGATCACAAGAAAGTTTTCCATACTCACAAGAAGGTTTTGCGTCCGACATTATCCCACTGACAACTTATTCTTTGGCCAATTAACTAATGTTCACATTGCCCTCATTCATGTCATGTACTGCTGTGAGGTGTCATGAAATAGTAACACAGGGAGCCAAATGTATGTGCTGTTTTAAAGATCAGTTTATTTACTTCATTCTTCAAGGTAATACCTATAGTTTATGTCCACAGTTGAGGGTTGGAACAAAGATCGACTACGAAATAGAAAACAAAAATGTGCCCTAAAGGAGCAATATGTAACTCTGATACCGAGCCTTAAAATAGTTTATTGAAGTCCAAATTCAAAACATTGAAAAGAGCCGTCTCCCCCAACCCCCTCCTTACTAGAGTCAATGTGTAGATAGGTTGCTATCTCAAGACACTGAAGCTTCAGTGGATAACCAACCAGCACTGCATCAGTCTTGAAACCTTTCTGCCTTGTACTCTCCATTTTTCAAAAGCATCTTAAATATTGATCCTAGTTTTATCACGTTTAGTCGTGGAGCTTATTAGAAAAATGCTGAGGCTTTTAAGGTTGGGTAGAATCCAAAATCAGAGCCAGTTCGCTTGCCGGATTCCATCACTGCAACACCTGGTTTGATGTTTGCCTGTTGAAAAAGGACTGTGTGTGGGGGTGCCGTAAAACCGCCTAACTTGTCTGGTCAAAACAAAAACAACCATTCTGGACCGGAATGGACACTTAAAAGGATGACATACTGGCTGCTGCACTGTTGACAGAGAAGCCAGCACTTCAACACAGCATGTTTCCTGATCTTTGATGATATAGTTAGGTCCTTGGTCCTTTAAAGCTGAGCTCCCTCCTCACCATAAGGATCTGGTACAACGCCGCAAATGCTGCAAAAATCTGCCTGTCAATCTTACAATTCCTTTTTACCCCCACACATGCAGAGCCTGCCGCTTATCAACCACCCGACCCCCCCTTGCCTAGAGAAATAATGTAGTAAAATGTAGTTACTGTACTACACTTCTGTTGTGACATTCGCACAGATAATCTGAGGATGACCTTGCTTGATGGTACACTTTGTATGGCTTTCATTGTTCCTTTCCTGCTGGCATTCATTCCTTGCTGTTGCCTATAGCAAGATGCCTCCATTTTTTACAAGAGCACCTGAAACCAGAAAAACAGGATGAGGTAAAGATCTTATTTATTAGTTAGGTTACGTTTCATTTCTCCTGCTGTGGGTTATTGTCCAAACAAAGACAGAAGCTCACCAGTTGACACCAACAGGAAATTCATGTATCATCTTTCGTTCAAAATAATTGGGAGGCTACAGTCTTCCAATGGCTTTAATCTCAAATATCAGCCATTGTGCTATCCACTTGATGTATTCAGATCTTTAAAAGCAGTCTTAGTCACCAGACATACACTTGAGAACCAGGTGTTGAGAACTAGCATGCTTGCTAAAACACTTAAACAATGCATCTGGTTCGTCCAATGTATCTGTGATGTCCATGCCAAATAAAGTCTATTATTATTACTTGGTTTCACTGTCGTCATCAGCCCTACAGAATTGTGTGCCGCCCCCTTTCCAAATGAAGTAATGGTTGATTCTTACTGCTTGTCTTCCTCCCTGTACCTGGACTTCTAACTTGAAACATTAACCCTCCAGCCTTTGACTGCTTGTCTACATACAGATATACAATACATGTGCTTGTTAATTCTGCAATGAACGAGTGAACTGTCTGCTTTTGGATTTTATCCCTGTTGCCTTGCACTCACCAGCAGTAACAGCTGTGACGAGTGACTCACAAGAAAACGTGTCATTGCTGGCATCAGCTTTTATTGATTCATCTCTGTTCACTCCCCTGTTATAGAGTTATATAAAGGTTGTTAAACTGAAAGCTGTACTATCATACATAGAGTATATGATGATAGAAGATCTGAGTTAATGTTTGAACATTTGAGATAAAGCCTTTTATATTTAAGTGGGCTAAATGGGCTCTTCAGTCAACATGTCATTCTCATAGAGTGTCTTTTGGATGTGGTGGAATGGGAGGTGCAGAATCGTAGACTTGATGTAATGCTGTTGTTAACTTCTGTTTAATATAACCATGTATATAAGGTTAAAGGCAGGGTTGGTCATTTTTTTTAACTAGCATTATTTTGAAAGCAGCTTTCCTTCAGTGCTCCGTCAACACCCCCCCCCAGCCCCTCCCCTCTGCGCTCCCTCAAAAGCCACGCCCCCAAACTCACAGTATAAACTGCGTCATAAACGACGCACTTTGAGCGTAGGCTGGTGCACGCAAGGGGTAGAGACAGAGCAGGGAGACAGGGAGGCGTGATTGGTGAAAGCTGCTACAGATGACGGATTTTCTTCTTTCCTTTTTCAGAGCACTTACATTATTAATTTCTGTCAGGACCTAAAGGCAATTGTTAAAAAGTGTATCTGGAGAAAATGACCAACCCTGCCTTTAATATAACGTTAGTGTTAACATAAGAATGCACGCTTGAAGGAACTAAAAGCCTGTTACATGTTTTCAGTTTTATTTCACAAGAAAGGTTATGCATAGATTACAACATAAGGCATTGTTTTAATGTCTGGATTAACGTAAAGTTGTAAACATCTAACAAAATATGGAACAAAGTTTCTTAAAAAAGTGATGTCTGTTAAAGTTAATATGTCGAAGCCGATATATGAGGCTTACAGAGGCAGCCCAACCTTTTTTTTCATGTCCTTTGTTTTCTAAGACTTAAGAATATGGAATGAAAACTTCAAATATTTCTTAAAATTCTGGAATAATTCATTAAATGTTGGCAAAATGAAATAGTAAAATTTGCATTTAAATGTAATCAGACATGGATATAACTTATAACAATGTAACCCGACTCTCTCAGTTGAATAGACTTTAAATAAAATGAATGAATAATAATGTCAAGAGTAAAAACTGCAAAGAAAATAAAGAATTTGAATAGGACTCATTTTGACTCCTTTGTTCCCCATCCAGAAAGTACTAACACATAAATAGACAAAGCTAAAAAATATCTAAGCTGAAAAGTATTTTTTGTGTAGACTGATGATTTTGGACTGATATAGCAGAAGGGGACACCTCAAGTGATTTGCATACCTGTGTGATAAATTGGTAAACCAGCTGATCAAAACACCATTTTGATCTCGGAACGCACATTGGGCTGACGTTTTGATGATTTTCGGTCTTTGACTGGGCCAACACCTTGTTTCTCTGCACCTGATTGCAGGTGAAGGATCAGTGGAACAACAGGACTACCATTCATGGCACTATCTTGTTGTTTCACTGCTTTTGCTTTGAAGTTGTATATGTTCATACTAAAATTAGTTAACAGAACGCGAGCCTTTGACAGGCGCTTGAAGCGGTTCTGAAGGTCGATTCTCTTTCTTTTTATGTGCGGGTCTTCTTGAAGCATGGTCTCCGTTATCTCCCTGTCCTGAAGCATCTGCAGCATCTCCCTCTGCAGCTGGATGGCAGTCTGCTGCAGCATCTGGTAGCGGATCACCAGGGGGATCTGATCAGCCAGACGTTGGCCGGCAATCTGTACATTTGAGGAGATAGGTTTGAGATGTTACACAGCTCCTGTTTGTAATCATGTTGTGTCACAGAAATATCTGTATGTGTAAAATCTTGCACATTCTTCCTTGAACTCATTGTGTTCAAAACTGACATTTTGTATAAATATGTTGCATGAAAAGTCTTTGCTGATACTGCTGTACTGGACTTTAAAAAGTCTGTGGCAAGACCCTCAATTCTGTAACCCCTGATCTCACATCATTTAAGCATTTCACTTGAATAATAGTGTGTGTGTGTGTGTGTGTGTGTGTGTGTGTGTGTGTGTGCGTGCGTGCAAGGTTTTCTAGTTAAATAGAAAGAGCCAAAATCCCAGCCATATACCTTTATTCATATCTAAAATGTGTTTAATGCATTTTAAAGTCTACTATAAATGTACATGACACTCACTTGATAGTAGGATTTAAGATGTCTGATCATCTCTTTCAGGGTGGCTCCGCCCCCTGTGCTTGTGCTTTTTAAAACACTTAAAGGAGATGCGTTGGCCTGCTCTTCCTCCCTCTTCCTCTTCCCGAGCTTCTTGCTGTATGTGGTGTCCTGAGTGTAAACGATTGCCTCCATTTTAAACTGAGTCCTCAGCATGGCCTCGGCTTCAACCTCCTTCTCCTGTCTGATGGATTCAATCTTCATCTAAAGGGAAAGATTAATCAAAATCATTCAATTGTGTTTAGTGACATTCATGCCATAAGTAGAAATGGATGTTGAAAATTAGACCTTGGCTATATTGGTGAGGTTAGAAAATCCGACAAGGCTGTCCTCTGCCACCTTATGCAGATCTTTCTTCACAATTTCTGAGAAAGAAAACACAAAACAGACACATTTGAAAGATACATCACATATTCCGATCTGGCCTTTTACTATTAATGCATCATGATAACACATGCCTGACACTTCTTTGAGTTTCTGGACTGCAGGCCCCTCCAGCAGTTTGATCTGCTCTTTGACCATGTCCTCAAAGGTCTTGTAGTTGATGAAACCCGGCAGTTCTCTTCCTCTGTACTTTCCTTCATACTGAGCCACCTCTCTCTCAATGGTCCAGTTGACTGCAAGAGTGATGAATTTGTGAAACATCAACAAATACAGCTGTTTTGTAATCTCATGCACACTTAGCTGGTTTAGGTCAACATCATTTCTAAGTAGATGAATATGTTGTTTTTATAAAAAGGTGGAGAACCCATTAAACTCATTAGTTTACTTCACATGTAGACAGGGGCATGTTAAAGGGGGTGACCAGGGGTGGCATGGGCCCTCCTTGAAATCTGATTGGCCAATCCCAAAATTTCTTAAGTAAATGTAGTACTGTCAAACTTGCAATGGACTTACTTGCCAATAAATGTAAGTTATAGGACTTTCAAACTTGCAGAAATATCCTGAAAAACTTTGAAAAGATATTTCAAAGAGTATCTGTATACGTGAACACAAACAGTCAAATCTTTCACTCGGACTTCACCCGGAGATTCTCCTGCCAGACCCATAGTATTTATTCCGCAGCAAGTCTGAGTGAGCTGATGTGAGAACGCCGCAGGATATTCTTTGGATAATTCACCTTGAACCAATAGGAGGGGGAGTGACGTTTGTATACTGTTACTGCTGCTGCATAGTGTCTGCATGTGACCACTATGATCACTGTGCACGTAATTAAACAGCTGCATTCTGTTTTCTGTTCGTCAGTATGTTGCTATCAGCTCTGTTGTTGATGATGTCATTCTATTGGACTACATGTAGCATTGATATAAAGGCAAATATTCTCATTATAGCGTCGTTTAGCGGATTCTGTTGCTTTGTCCGCTACTTCCGAGTTGTATTTCACAGGGATAGTCTCCTGCTGTGAGGAGCATATGTGAGGAGAATCTCCAGAGCAGTCCTCCTGAAATGATCTAGATATTTTCAGGAGTGCATATGTGAAAACAGCAAACAAGAGTTTGGGTTCAATTTTAGTACTTTAAATTGTGACTTTCCAGAGCTTTGTTTTTGAGTCCTTGAAGAATCAGGCTAAGAAGATTTATATGTTGCCAAATTGCGTAACGGTAAGGGTAAGGTAACTTTATTTGTACCCGTATAGGTAGATTTGGTTTGCAGCCTGAGTCAGCCTCTTTTTACACACAAAACGACAGCACAGGACAAAACATGATAAAGTGACAACAGTGATGCTCAGTACTTAAGAGAAAAGCCCGTCAGTAAAGAAACACAGATAAAATAACCCATCAAATAAAAACAAGATAAAAATGAGACTATACCCTAAGTAAAGTAAAAGCTAGATAAGAACATGAATTTTAACACCGATCAATAAAACAAGGTGAGTAAAAGCAAGGTAGAAATGACTGTTTCCCACACATAGACGATATTTGGGCGTCTAGAAAGCTCAGAATCCAGCTCAAAAGATTATTACTTTAATTAAACTGTTCTACAAGCCTCTTAGTTAAAATGTGTGGTTGGATTGTATTAAAAGCAGCGTTACTTACATATCATCAGTGGGGATAGAAAGGGTAAATAAATGAAATACATTTTTGTGTGTGTCCTCAAACTTCATGCCACCCCTTCATAAGTCAGTGCTCTAGGTGGGCCACTCCTGTCAAAAAAAGTCTGGACACGCCCCTGCATGTAGTCTCCAGTTTAGTATCAGACAACCAAAGTGAAAATAAAGACATTGTTGATCAAGTGGATGATAGGCTCACAGTTTACTCCAGAGCGGTCTATCAACTCTTTCCAGGCTGTAAACTCTTTCCTGAGAGTAGAAAATATGTTGATCCTGGATCCTCCTTTGAGTTCCTCCCCTGAAGTCAGGCTGAAAGCATCCTGTGTGAACGCAGTGACTCTCTGAAATATAAAGAAAATTAGTTTTTCTTAAACTCAAGTCAACATTGTTACACTCATAGTTTAGAGGTGCAGTGTAATGTATTATGTAAACGTAAACTCACATCGATGAGGAAGCTGAGTTTCTCGCTCGCGTCAGGTGGGGGTCCGTTGCCGTATCTGTCCAGCTCTGCCTGAGTCTTCTTTAGTTTATTCTCTATCTGCTCTTCCAGTTTTGGCAGCGATTTCTACAAATAACACAGAGGTAAAACCTTTAACGCGCTGAAGTAGGTAAAGCAATCTGTAGAAGAAACATTTAAGACACAGAACTCCTGAAAATGTTCAGAAATATTCAGTGTGAGCTGCACGTGTGAACACAAACAGACCATTTTTTCACCAGCCCCCTAATGCTCTCTGTGAGGACGAGGTGATGTGTGAACCCAAAAGGGAAATTCACAGTGAGTGAGCATGACCTTTGTATCATGAGATTTTTGCTTGCAAACGGTCAACACATTTTCAGCAATTCTCCTGCTGTGAGGTGCATATGTGTACAGGCAACTCAGGAAGATTTCAGGCTGTCCCTAAAATTTTAAACAAATTTTCAACAGTGCATACATGAAAACACCTTAAGTCCTTTACCTTGATATGATGCACCAGCTCAAGGGTGAGTTTTTCTGCCAGCTTGGGAACAGTGGCATAGCCTTCGTTATAGAGAATCCTACAGTAAAAATAAGACGTTAGTGTGCTCATGCCTCACAATCAGTCACAATGTAAATCATTGTTTTAATAATTCCAAATAAGAATCAACTAACTGGAAATGCAGATGATCTTCAAAAAAGGCTTTCTCTCTTTCTATCGCTTCAGGAAGAGACACCTGGTCAGTGATCTCCTTCTGGCCCCTGCACTTGACGATCATGTAGCCCTTCTTCAGGGGGATCACATCGTTATGGACAACGTCCAGCACCGTCCCTTCTGTGCCTTTGTCCACCAGATCAGGCTTGGTCAAGATACCTAAGCAAGAAAAAAAAAGACAAACAGACCTTAAATATCTAAGAGTAACTTGAACAAGTGGCCTTTTTCTTAAATCACTTTGATTTTACCCAGAGTCCTCCCTCCATCAGGATCCACCTCCTGGGCCATCTTCAGGGCCTCTGTGGTCGCTATGTCCACGTTACACGGAACAACCACCAAGCTGATGGTTTCTTGTCTGTTGATAAACTTCTGGATCAGCCTCTTGATCTGAAAATATAATTTAATGTTAAATTAAACTTATAAACTGCACATGTATCAAATCACTGTGGAGGTTTATTCTGTTTAAATCAATTACAGAGACATAATGTAAAGAGTAGAAGTCTACAGCCACACGTACACGTACGTTTTGGATGGATTAAAAAGAGAAAATCCTTTTTATCAATAGTCCAGTAAATGTAAGGAGGTGACAACAGAGAAAATTTAAAGGTCCTTTATGTAACTTTTTACATGTATAAATTGTTTTTTATAGCCCATTGATAAGCGACCAGTTAACCGAAGTGAAAAAGTAGATGTTCACTGTCTATCTGTGTTGCCTGTATACATTTTTTTACTCAGGTTGGTTTTCTCCCGTTTTTCCGCGAAAGCTCCAGGAAGTGATGTAATATGCACGTTCTCGACGTCCTCCTCACTCCGCTCCGCTTACAGAGATCAACAGTAGTGTCTGCCGAGACTGTCATTTGTATGATGGAGAATGAATCTAATATGGAATCTGTTGCAAATAAACGACCGTCCTCAAGCACCACACGGGAAAAACCAACAATGCTGAGGTGTCTGTAACTCTTCCACATGAGCTGAATTCTTTTTATGCACGCTTTGAGCGTGACACCCCTGCCGTGGAGATGCCTATGAACCAGGACCCCTGCCCACTGGAAATATTGCGGACAGAGGTGTGCAAATCCTTTAAAAAGGTAAACCCTCACAAGGCCCCAGGCCCAGACGGCATCCCGGGCAGAGTACTCAAGGCGTGTGCGGACCAGCTGGCGGATGTATTCACACACCTTTTCAACACATCCCTACAACAATCTGTAGTCCCGACATGTTTCAAAAGAACCACCATTGTTCCTGTACCCAAGAAAACAAAACCTCTGTTTAAATGACTACCGCCCCGTAGCTCTCACATCGGTCATCATGAAGTGCTTTGAGGGGCTAGTCAAAACCCATATCACCTCTTCTCTGCCTGACACCCTGGACCCCCTACAGTTCGCCTACAGGCCAAACAGGTCTACTGACGACGCCATCGCCCTCACCCTCCACACTGCCATCTTCCACCTGGACCAGAGGAGCACATATGTGAGAATGCTATTCATTGACTATAGCTCAGCATTCAACACCATAGTGCCCTCTAACCTTATCACCAAGCTCATGGACCTGGGACTGAACACAGCCCTATGCAGCTGGATACTGGACTTCCAGACGGGCAGACCCCAGGCTGTGAGAATGGGCAACAACACCTCCTCCACTCTGACTTTCAGTACTGGAGCACCGCAGGGCTGCGTGCTCAGCCCCCTGCTGTACTTACTGTTCACGCACGACTGCGTGGCCACACACAGCTCAAATACAATAATTAAGTTTGCTGACGACACCACAGTCATCGGCCTGAACGACGAGACAGCCTACAGGCAGGAGGTGAGGGCCTTGTCAACATGGTGCCATGACAACAACCTCCATCTCAACGTCAGCTAAACAAAGGAGCTCATAGTGGACTACAGGAAGCTGCAGGGAGGAGAGCACGCCCCCATCTACATAGATGGGGCTGCAGTAGAGAGAGTCAGTAGCTTCAGGTTCCTTGGGGTACACATCACTGAGGACCTGTCCTGGTCACACCACACCAACATTGTTGTTAAGGCAGCGAGACAATGGCTCTTCTTCCTCCGCAGACTGAAGAGGTTCGGTATGGACTCCAGGATACTCTGCAACTTTTACCGATGCACCATTGAGAGTATCCTGACTGACTGCATCACCACCTGGTATGGAAATTGCAACGACCGCGACCGCAAAGCTCTGCAGAGGGTCGTGAAAACTGCACAGCACATCACCAGGTCTGAACCACCAGGCTCAAGAACAGCTTCTTTCCACAGCACCCCCCCCCCCCCCCCACACACACACACACACACATATTTCTGCACACACAAGCATACTACTGCACACTGTATGCCACTACACTACACAGATACTGTCTGAGACACTTTACTTTATTGTTATATATATATTCTATACATACATATATATATATTGCACATATATTCTAGTTTTATTTAAACTTCTGGTTCTTAATTGCACTGTACGTTGTTACTCTTATCTTCTATAATATTTATTTTATTTTTGCATTGTTAAGGAGAGCTTGAAGATAACTTGAACTTGAACTTGAACTTGGACTTTCACATGTGTATGACCACTTACCTCCTCCACTCATAAAAACATTATGCAGGTAAATATCCTGTTTTTCGCGGCCGATGATGATGCTTGTTTGTGTACGTACGAGCATGGATGACGAGCATGTGAGCGAGCAATAGGTTACTGGTGCAGTTTATCTAACGGCCAGCGGTGTCACTAAAAACGCAGTATTTTGGAAAGTAACATATAGCTCCTTTAAGGTATAAGTATGTTGTCACCCCGCTTAGCATGTAGGGGTGGGACAATATACATGTACGGCAATATATCCTCATCCTAAACCATGTGATGCGATTATTGAATTGCTGGTCTCAAGTATCAATATTTTTATTGACGTTCTGAACAGATTCTACTGCCAATTTTTCTCACTGCCTCACTACATCATGACTCCTCACAGTAGCGCTAATGGCAGGACAGATAATAGGCCGAAGAAGAAGTTGACATAGGGATAAAAGAAGAAGAGGATGAAGAAAGAGGGATATTGTTGGATATTAGTGATCGTAATATCGTCTCGCAATAAATCAATTCATGCTGTATCGCTTTATTGTGGTATTATTATTATCGTAGGTCACGTATCGCATATCGTAATGTATTGTGAATTAGACTGTGATTCCCACCCCAATAAGCGAAACTCCTCCCCCCTCCCCCCTGCAGGACAGTCAAATCGGTACAAAGTGATCTCCCATTTGATCTGCAGACTGCTATCAGCATATTTCATGGAAATTCAGTCAACAGTTCTGAGATATCCAAGCGGAATTGGAGCATGTTTATGGCACAAGAACACTAAGGGATGATCATGGTAATCCGTCAGATGTTAAGATATTTCATTCTGGACCAATTTACTAAGTGCTGAAAAAGCTCACCTGGTCTCCAATGTCAGTCGATTGTCCCTTTACAGCTACCCTGGTGATGCCAGGCAGATCAATGAGCGTCAGATCTGGAACATCAGGAGAGGCGATTTCCAGGCTGATGAGTTCATCACTGATCCCCGCCCCTTTCCCAGCCATCTGGTTCTGAGCTGGAGGGACAGGACACAATGATTGGTGACTTTCTATTACTTCCAAAAGTATTTGTTATTGTTTTGGTCCTCAAATTGGATTCTGTACCTTTTCTGACTTTTTCATCCACATCTGCAGGGTCGTCTATCTCTTCCCTAAAGCCACGGTAACTGATCACTCCAGCCCACTGCTCCCCTTCTCTCATTTTCTTCATCTTTAGTTCAAGAGGACATCGTGTCACAATGCCTAAAATTGGAAGAGCGAAGGATGAGACAAGCAGAATAAAGCAATCTACATATAATACAGTGTGCTCAGTGAAAAGTTAGATCTAAAATCATATTTCTGCTCAACTAAATGTCCGACAGGTTCATGAAAGAGTGCTAATTAAATACAAGTTAAAGAGAAATCTCTGTAAACTGTCTTTATTGATCTATTTCATTCTTTCCATAGACATACTTGCAATTTATATGGTCAACATTATTATTATTTTGTATTAAATACAGTGATAATATTATATATTCATCCAAGGGGATTCAACTTTCCAATTAATTAATCTTGATTTTTTTTTCAAAGTGTCAAATTAATCCATGACTTATCTCCTCTCTTACATCCCTTCTTAATCTTTCCTAAAGCTCCTGTGAGGACTTTCAGGCTGGTTATGAAACAGGCTGAAATTATTACTAATGTAGGCTACCAAATCTTTAGAACAAAAAAAGCATACCTGCACATCAGGGCAAGTTGCGAATAGCTGTAACAGAAAATCAGCCAATAGGATTAAAGTATCTTTTTGTTTTTTTCCAAGGTGTTCGAATGCTTGCTTCAAATCCCCACTGAGACAAATCTGAGATGTGATTTAGGCTATTGTGTTGTGATGAAACACATTGTTTAATATTGACTTTAATAGATTCCCTTTGTTGTTACCTTGTTTATTGAGAGTGAAGTACCTGAAGTACATGTATAAATCATTTTAGTTTAAAAATCTAATTTACTACTATTTACTAAGATCTGAATATGTCATTGATTTCCTTGTTTTGTGTACAGATTAAATCATGCACACCTTCTAAAAAGTAATGTAAAAGTTTGAAACCGCATTAAAATGTCCATGTTGGTGAACTGGCAGCAGTACATCTTAGCATTTTTATTCAGACCCCATAAAGCATATGAGACAGAAGGTTTTGTATATAAATGGCACATTTAAGTTGAAAAGAAGCTATATTATTTTAATTCCAAGCAGTAAAAAAGACAATAAATTTCAATTTTTTCATGAAAATAGTTTAATTTACAAGCAAGTTATAATGGATGGTGGGTGGAAGTAGGGTGGTATAAGATAAAAAGCAGCATCAGAACATTCAGTGAAAGTTATAAATACAAGGTTAATTTAACATCCTCTTAAACCAGTGATTCCCAAAGTGGGGCCCATGGTTATGACAGTTGAAGGCATCGAGCTTAAATAAAAGCAATCCACATCGTTTTGCATTGCCAGCAAAGCATGGCAAATTGTGTTGTAGGACTTCCAGGTAAATGCCAGGGTGACAATTAATCTACAGCAGAAGTCACAACTTTGAAAACAAAGACAAGAAAATATGGTAAGTCATATCTTGCCCTCAGCTCTAGCTGTACAACGGCAGTTAGAAAAGATAGCTACACTCCTTACTTTGCCACATGCTACATGTGTGAGAGTTTTTTCTGCAGTTGCCTCAAACAAGACAAAGTACAGATCAAAGGTGAACATTTAAAATGAACTTAGAGAGGCAGCTGAAGCAGACAGAGGCACCCCAGACTAAAGCAGATCTGTAACACAAAACAAAGCCCACACCAATCATTAAAAACTTGTAGGACTGAAAGGATAAATCTTAAAAGCAGATTTTCATTTAAAAAAATTATATTATCAGCTATATAGCCATCAGCTCTGCTGTCCCAAATCTCCTTCCAGGTGCTCTTAGCACGAGTGCCAAAGCCAACCAGCTGGTCATCTTCCAATGAGGCTGCCATAACAACCCCTCCACTTGCCTCATAGGTTCGGAGAGACTGGATCTCAGCAAAACTGAGGGAATAATTGACAAAGGACTGTAGGCTGTCCTTGCTATGCCCTGCAGTCACACTGTCACCTGATGCTTCCTCCTTTTGCAAGTTCTTAATAAGATACATTGTGTACCCTATATCATTCTCCAAAAGCCACCTGAAAGACTTCCCTTTATACTTCCCAAACTGCAGGATGTAGTCTCCCAGCACCTCCGTACAGTCTGAGGCATCCCCTCCTCTCCGACGGACCACAGCCAGAGCATTCTGCTGAACAAGGTCAGCCCGTATGGGGGCAGACTTGTCCTGCAGAGTGGAGTCCTCCTTAATTCTTCTGGCTTCCTTTGACGGCTCCTAGAGGAGAAATCCGAGTGGTCCCTTGCGGAACACAACACAGACTTTCCCCGGGAAGAACAACACTTTCTTGTGCATCTTTACCTAAAAGAAAATAATAGAATTTTAGATTCATTTTAATCAGATACAGTGAGAAGATATTTGTGAAAAAAATACCAGAATATTTCAGATCACATATTAATCCCACTCAAATAGAAATGGCCAATTAAATATTTTACAGCGGCAAAACTTCTATGATCTTCACTAAAAAGTTCAGAAGGCTAAAAAGACAATAGTTTTTCACACCTTTCTGATCTTCACCTACTCTGGGATCTAAGGGGGAGGAAGTGTGTGTGTGTGTGTGTGTGTGTGTGTGTGTGTGTGTGTGTGTGTGTGTGTGTGTGTGTGTGTGTCTGTACATCTGAGAGTCTGCCTGAGAACTAAAGGGTAAGAGGGTGGGGTGGGAGCAGCAGGAGGGGGAAAGCACAGCATGTGTGAGCAAGAATAGAGGGCGGGAGTGAGAGGGGCAGTAGATGTGGGAAAAAAACTGTGTGTGCCTAAGCACCTGAGTTTAAGTGTATGAGTTTGGAGAGGGGCAAATGGGGCAGGAGAGGAGTTCCTATCAAATAATTGAGGAACAAAATGACATTTGATATTGTAGTTAAGACTTAATTTGACTCTGAAAAATAGTGTAACACCCATGGTCCTGATAAAAGTTTACTTTACTTGACCATTAAATAGATAACGTTTGTTTGTTAGTGTAATTTATCACGTTATTGCACCAATATTGTCTGACAGAGAAAATAAATAATAATAAATTGACCCTATAGTTTTAAATTTATGCCAAACAAAGTCTCTTACCTTTGATTAGTGAATACTGCGTGATGAGAATTCGAAGAAAGTAGATAGTGTCTTGTCTCCACCGCAGTTCGCTCTGAAGAAAAACTCGGGACAGCGCCACTAAGTCGTAGTGGCCAAAAGTATATTACATCCGTAGTGGTTTAGCACTACCATAGAGAATGAATGGGAAACGGTTTAGGGGACGGTCGACGCATGCGCACTAAATAAGATTAGCGACAATATAGTTGACTTTTAAAAGACAGAAGGATTTACGTTTTTAGACATGTAGGCTACAGGACAAATAGATAAATGTTCCTCTTTGAATACGGGGTGGCGCCGTAAACATTTAGCCAACACGAGCTGAAAGTTTCTGGTTATCATTGGTTTTAGATTTTTTTTTTTTCTGAGTTATAACAAAGTGACTTAAGAAACGCACCATTCCTGTTGGAATAACTATTGACAGATTTTTTTAGGCCTTTGTTAAGCCTAAAGTTTCAGCAAAGAGCCTACCACTTCCTCTGGGCAGAGCCACCCCGGACAGCGCCTCCAACACGGAACTCTTCCCCGAGCTCTGGTCTCCGATCACGGCGATAGCAGGCAGCGCTAAATCCTTCTCTACACCCAGAGAGCGAAGAGAGTCAATGAGGTCGATGCAGGGACGCACCTTCTCCTCATACTGCTGGTTCAGAGTGTTCATGCTGATGTTTTCTTGCCTCCTGCAAATGAAAAATATTGAATAAGGACAACAACAACAACAACAACAACAACAAAACGTTAAATAAAAGTGATCTTTACTGACAAGTTTTGTCGCCGCTGACGACTCTACAGTATCAGCTGTATGTTGGACTATAAATGACTGGGTTATGTCAGGTGAACCGCCAGTCTTGTACTGCGGTCAAGCCAGCCGCTCCTCGAGTTTACATGGTAGAGAGCCGCCCCTAAATTTGAAGTGCCCACGTATTCTGATCTTTATGGTAAATGCTCCGGACTGCAGAGCGAGCAGCAGTAACAGACAGAGAGAGCGATGAAGTGAAGTGCTAAATGTCTAGGTCTTACCATAAAACTGGCTGTGAGATACAAGTGTATGAAACGGGAGTAAACAGAATACGGTACAGGGAATAGCTTCGGAGGTCGGGGAAGTTAGTGTGAGAATAATTCTGCGAGTCTGCGGTAACTTCCGTCTTTCAAAATAAGGTGTTCACAATTAAAAAAACAAAAAACAAAAAAGTTTTCTTGGAGAAAACAATAATCATATATATTTTCTTACATAAGTAGACAATGATTCTGATATGGTTGGACTTAGTACTTCCTAGACTACATGCACCTGTACTATGAAGTATTTTTACTGTGTACTTTTTGAGAAATCCATTGTCAAAGTCCATGATATATCACTATAATGAGTCTTTTTTTCTGACTTTGATGTCTTGTAAAAACAAATTCTTCCATAAGTAGACAATGATTCTGATATGGTTGGATTTCTCAAAAAGTACTAAGCCCAATCATATCAGAATCATTTTCTACTTATGGAAGAATTCTTTATTACAAGACATCAAAGTCATAAAAAAGACTCTCTATAGTGATTTATTATGGACTTTGACAATGGATTTCTCAAAAAGTACACAGTAAAAGTACTTTATATTACTTGTGCATGCAGTCTAGGAAGTACTAAGTCCAACCATATCAGAATAATTGTCTACTTATGGAAGAATTATTTTTTACAAGACATCAAAGTCAGAAAAAGAGTCATTATAGTGATTTATAAGGGACTTTGTCAATGGATTTCTCAAAAAGTACACAGTAAAAGTACTTTACCTGTGCATGTAGTCTAAGAAGTACTTAGTCCAACCATATCAGAATCATTGTGTACTTATGTCAGAAAATATATAATTATTTTTTTCTCCAAGAAAACTTTTTTTTTTTTAAATTGTGAACACCTTATTTTGAAAAACGGAAGTTACCGCAGACTCGCAGAATTATTCTGTGAAGCTATTCCCTGTACAGTAATCGGTTTACTCCCGTTTCATACACGTGTATCTCATAGCCAGTTTTATGGTAAGACCTAGACATTTAGCACTTTCAAAAAAAAGAAAAAATGAGATTAATAACGGGTCAAAATCGCTCTCTCTGTCTGTTACTCCTGCTCGCTCTGCAGTCCGGAGCATTTACCATAAAGATCAGAATACGTGAGCACTTCAAATTTAGGGGCGGCTCTCTTCACCATGTAAAAGCGAGGAGCGGCTGGCTTGACCGCAGTAGGCATATCAGGCTTCAGCCATACTATTGGCTCAGGTCCAAAAGGTAAAAGAAACAAAGTGAAGTTAGGTTTCGTTTCCTTGCTTCTCCATTTGTTTCCTGTTCATGCGGAAAAACATCCTGAATATATTTAGGTTTCGTTTCTCTGTCTTTCATTTCTCTTGCTTTTGTGTAGCCTACAGTGCGACTTTGCAACATCAGTAGGGTATCCTGTAGATCAGTTTCCCCATGTCATGAGTTTCTGTTCTTCTAGCCCAGGGTCATGTACTGTAAATTGCATTGCACACAGTTTAAAGGGAAATATATGGACAACCAAAAATGAAATGCAACAAGTCATAGTGGGTCTATAAATCACAGGACGTAGCCTAATAGAGAAAACCCACAAATAAAAGTCAACTCAAGATCAAATGAACACTGAAAAAAACACATTCATTTTATGTGATAGGCTATTAGTAAACAATTCTTCATGTGGTCGATCGTTACGCTTTTTATTTTTTACAATTAAAGTTAAACTCTTCACAAAGAAATTAGTTTTTTTTTTAGTTAAGTAGACAGCCTTTAGGAACAACTCTTAAATAAAGGCAAACTTTTTAAAATCAAATACCAAATGATGTGTCTGGGTTGGGATCTGACAAAACCCTGTGTGTCTGTGGTGAGGATGTGAGTGCTTGCAATCTTTCAAATGTAAAATAAGTCTACTTCTTCACCCTTTCATTTATTGATACAGCAGATATAGATTATACAGTATATTGGAGCAGCCATCACAGACTGAGGGAAATAATCAGGGTACATATTCACTGCAGCCACAAGATGGCCTCATTGTTGCATCCGTCTGCTAAGTTGCCACTATCACCAGGACAACTTGGCCTATATCTTTGTATGGATGTAAACTAGTATTTTTTCCACAAAACAACAAAGGGATGTTCTGACCCAATCTTTCTGTGCAAAATGTTTGACCACACTTTTATTGTGTGTGGTGGGGACTCTTCTAGGATCAATTCTGAGCACATGACGTGAGTCTTTATCAAATGATAGATAGGCACAGTGGTGTAGTGCAGGGTATATGCAGGTATACGGTGTACTTGTTTTTTTTGTCTACATAGGGTATACCCACTTCTAAATCCCCTCTGATTCACACCATTGATTGATGGACAATATTCATAGCATGCTGCTAAGATGAGGAAGGGATGCCCCTCCCTACTCTGTCTCTAATTGGCTAATATACACACTAACTAATTATGCGAGAGTAGTCTTACATGTCACTGTTAATAACTGAGGCCGATTATCCTCTGCTGGGTGGGACTCTTAAAAAAACAGTTGAAGGAAAAATGAAGAGTATACCCACTTCTATACCCACTTCTATAGGCACCACTACACTGCTGGATAGACCTATTGACACTGCTCACTTTGGACAATAAAGTCTCTAAAGGAATTGCAAGTTGTTCTTTCACACAAGTTGTAGATTTGCAGTGGGTCATTTTATTTTCTGGAAAGTACAAGTTTTCAAAAGAGTTGAGGGCGCAGATAGCCTGAATGGTTGTGTCGAGGCGGCCGTGGGTCCAAAGTTCGGCCCTTTGCTGCGTGTAATTCCTCTGCTCTCTCCTCCTGTCCTCAGCTGTCATGTCCAGTGAAGGCAAAAATGACCCCAAAGTATCTTTATATAAATAAAAAAGGAAGTTATATATTTAATTCACTGTTAGAAAAGAGCACAGAAGAAAGCCCAATCATTAATCAAATGAGTCACTTACTAATGAAGTTGAGTCTGTAGGTTGTCTGTAAAAACTGCACATCAATATTTCACAGAGCAAACACACCCTGCCATTGATGGCTTTTTGTTGCACCTGAGAGAAGCATCAGAATATCCCTGTTTCTATTGAAAACAAGTAAACAGCTCAAAGGTGACAGTTACATGTTCAACACAGATTATAAAATGATATCAGAACAGACTCTCAAACAAAACTTATGAGCAAATTAGAGCCTCTTTATTATCATGAATGACACTCATGGATGTCACAACATTATAATACATACATGGTTGTTCAATATGCTCTACACCGATGCAAGCTACATGCTGAAGAGGTAAAAAAGGAAAAAAACAAACAGGGTTGCACAAGTGATATCGATGTAAACAAACAGCATCCAAGCATTAGCCTTTGAACATTACTCATGAACTGCACAGATTTTGTTCAACGTTAAACAAGGTTTAATTTTTTTGAATTAAAAAAAAATAAGAAGCTCAGTATTAGTTACGGACATGCAAGTCCACTTTTCACTTTTTTAAATTTAACATCACTGTGGAACTGGTGTACTTTTTGCTGGGCTTAGACATTGAATATGGATAATCTGGACATAGTTTAAAGAGGTAAGACATATGTTTATGATTTCCCTGTAATATATGTACACCGTAGAAAACGGTCATAGCTGTGTAAACAATGAAGAAGACGATCCCCCCTCTAGACATGATTCATATAACATGACAGTGTTATAAACCATCTGTGCAGATGCACCAAAGAAATCATGGACACAGAAACATGCTGCGATGTTTGCATTTTTTTTCTTCTTGAACAAACAGTTTGAGTAGTTAGCAGTTTATCGCTATTGCTTTACATTTCGAGTACTGACATGACCTGTGTTTGACAATGAGATGCAACGTATGCAAATACAGAACATTTCCCAAATGATTGTCAAAATCAGTTGCTGTATTGGAAATACCCATCATCAAAATATTGTCCGTGTGGGATTGGAAAATAACAACACACACTGATATAAAGAACATTTCAATAGTGAGACAGGGTAGTGTGGATTTTGTAAACTGTCTTTGATAAAATGCATTTCTCATTTTTCAAGAGAGCACACATAAAACATCATGCACTTGGTCATCACTGTGTTAGAAATGTGAGCTTTGTACAAACATGGAGTACTTTCCCTTATACAACAGTGTAAACCAGTTTGAAAAAGACATCCAGTGGTAACAGTGAATGTCTATTACCAAGCACAGAGAGAGAAACCTCTTTTTAAACAACAAGAAATACAACATATAGCGAACAGCACTTCAGACAAAGAATGAGTAAAAGACTACTTTTACAATACCCAACAATGCCTTTATCTACAACACATATTATTTTTTTTGCGCAAACAAATTGAAGACATACTGAATAGAGGATAAACGTTAATCCTGAACTATCTTCCTTGTATCACTCCCTCCCTGATTGCCCAAGTTTAAAATGCAGTAGTGCCGCTAATGTAACAAAAAGGCACGGCTACATTTGATTGGAGTAGGAGGTGGGCCCTCCCACCTGGCTGTACTCAGACACCTGGCCAAGAGTTCCCTGAGAGCTGTAGCTTTCTGACTGCTCAAAGCTTCCTTGGTTGTAGGGCTGTTGGTTAAAGGTGCCGGCCTGTTTCTCAGATGCCCCGCCAGCGAACTTTGAACCCCCCTTGTGCCAGCCGGTCTCTTTGAAGACAAACCAGATGTTCCCAGCCCAAAGAACAAAGTTGAGAAAGCCAAAAGCCTGGAGAGAAAGAGAAAGAGAATAAAAGACAAAGCAATTCTAGCCAGTGAAGCACACATACTTTCAGTTTGATCTCATAATTTTAAATCCTATGGGAGTTATTTTATTTTTCAACTCCTTCAGCATGTTAAGCCATAAACTTCAAGTGAAAACCAATGACATGGTAATCTTCCACTGGCACCTTAAATCTCTTTAGGTTTAAGGATTTCAAAATAAAATATCTTCCCAGTCATCACCGAAATTTGCCAAATGCTTTCAGTGTATACACTCAGCTGGCAATCCAACAGCTGTTAATATTATTTATACTAGAGCCTGGCCGATTAATAATATCTGCCGATATTATCATATGCAGTAACTATCTGTATCGGCTAATTTTATATGCCGACTGTTGTGCTGCCTCACAACGCCTCACAATGCGGTAGTCTTGGTCAAAAAGTTGCACTTCAACAGACAGCAAAGACTACAGCCGACGACAAACCACCACATATGTTCTGCGCACGCGTGAGAGGAAATAACTCTGCATGCTAGCCGGCGGCGGTAGTCCCCTGTTATGATACGAGAACAATGTCTGATAAAATGTTCAAAATGGCGCTGGCATTGTCAGCCCTGGGTCTTTTAGTGGAAAAGAAAAAAAAGACGACAAAAAAGGAAAAGCCACACTAATGGGTAAAAGCATGGATACTAAAGCAGCAGACTCGATGGGCTTTTTTTTAACCTTGGTCGAGAGCTGGAGAGAAATGAATCCTTCGAACAGCCAATCAGAGTGATTCCTATCACCAACTGCACCGACGCTGACCGATGCCGAATGACACCGTTTCAACATGTCGAATAGGCCGAAAAAAGGCAGACGGGGGTCCAACTTGGACCGACAGCCTGTCTGAGTTTCACCTGATCTTATCAGACGTAGCCTAACTATTTTGTTTATTATTTGTGTCTGTGGATGCAGTGGGACGTTGTTCTATATCCTATAATGACATTATTGAGAAATTGCTTAAATAAACGGCTGGAGATATCCAAATTAACACGACAATGGAATTGGTTTTGTCATTCGAGCTGAGCAAGCGTCCAAAATAGCTTCCACATTCATCCCTCAAGTGACTTTTTTAGAAAATATTTGTTGTTTAAACTGGTCAGTACATTTATGTTGGCGAGTTTTATTCGTCTTCCAACTGAGATGAGATGATTCAAATTTTGTACAGCTCTGCGATGATAATTAATGGCATTGTATTGATTTGTATTGTATTCTGCTCAATGTAACACTGACACTTCTGCCAACATTTCAGCTTCTTTCAAAGCTTGTATGTTGGCTGATTCTCCATCATCACTCAGTGTCTGATACTTTTACATTCATTGCTTACACTTAAAAAATGACACTTCCTCTTCTTCAAAGACTTCCATCTTAATTTCTGCTATGAACTTTAACAATCCTACGGAGCCCCTGAAGTCCCAACAATATCTTGTGTGCACAAAATTTAAAAAAAATTAAACATTTTGGGACTTCAAGAGCTCTGTGATCCCTAGTTTAAACCTTTTGACTGCATAATTTCAGCAGCAAACACACAATGAAATATATTTTCTGAAGTTAATTCATGCATTCCCAGTGTTTGGACACACATCTTATGAACCTACCACTGAGGTGTTGAGTCCAGACCAGCGTGCTCCATGTACAGAGCCGCACTTGTTTGTCTGGAGTTTGCAGGCAGAGATGAGGAGCTGCACCTCATCAGGTTCAGTCGCCAATTTCACCTCAGACAGAGCCTTGGCCCAAGCAGAAGAGCTGACCAGCCACATGAAGGAGAAGACCACTGTCACTACAAAGTCCTGTCAGTGTGCGCAGAGACAAAAAGGCTTGGCAGAGTTAATGTAAGCTTATGAACAGAGAGTATAAGATGTCACATTGTTAGGAACTTCCAACAAAATAAAACAAATGTAAGAATCCACTGTAGCCTACTCACAATGAGGGGTCCCTTATTGTTTTCACGGTATTTAGTCTGAAAGAAGATGTAAACAACGGTGGCCATGAGGGAATACAGGAAGGCGAAGACTGCAATGGTAACAAAGAACTCTGCAGAGGATGAATAGTCTCCAAGGAGAAACACACGCTCCCTCCTCATGGCCTCACACGCTGGGGCCTCAAAGGATACCTGATACAACCTGATAGATACAGAGGGAGAGTTAAAATTCTTCTCATGTCCATGAATGAACTATTTTATCAGTGTTTGTTTAACCCTAGAACATCAGAGCAACTGAATCATTGATGATTCATTTTCATCAAAGGTTTCCCTGACTTTAACTTTGCCTGACTGGTAAAGTAAAAAAAAAAAGTTATTTTTCTCCATGATACGATGCCCCTGACAGTATTGATATGATGGGAGATGTGACATCCTCTGACTTTAGGCATAATACTTTCAGCAGTAGATAAAGACAAGGTGCAACTGCTATGTTTTATTTGCAGATGATATCAGTATGTTCATCATAAAATTGTTTTTTTCTTCACACAATGCAAATGGAAGGAATCACATGTGTTGCATCTCTATCAAGTAACATTTTCATTAACTTCATACCTTGTTTTGTAACATAGAGGTTCAATTTAAAACCTTAAAGCTCCTGTTAGGGGTATTTATAAGAGAGTGAAATTAATACAGATGCTTCCATCAGCATAAAGATTGATTACTTCTATATTATCATTTTAGTGTCTTTAACCTCTGCTGCCAGCTAGGAGTGAGACAAAGTGATACCACATGATTGATAGGGCTTACACACTTTACCTGCAGTCTCTCCTGCCAGACCCCTAGTATTCTTTCCACAGTAAGTCAGAATGGGCTGAAGTGCAGAGCAGGATATTTTACGGAGAATTCACCTAGAGAGGGTGGGAGGGGGTGGTGAAGTCACAGGGAACCTGTGACTGGTGCACGGAGCATAGTGTCTGGAGTGTCTGCACGCGACCCCTACGATCTCCGTGCACGTAATTTAACGGCTGCATCTTGTCTTTTGTTTTCCAGTTCTTCACTCTTTTGTTTATGTTGGGATTCCGATAAACTACACATCGCAATGATATTAAGGCAAGTATTCTCATTATGTTGCCGTTAGCAGAGTCTTTTGTTGTCTTTTTTACGCCATGGAGACCCTCCTGTTTGACAAGAATAGTTTCCCAGTTTAAAGATAGTATTTACTTCTTTGTCCACAGGGTGTCCCAAAATCATACAAACAAACAAAATCCTCACAAGGGCTTTAAATCAAAGCAGGTTTTATTTTACCTTACTTCTTGCAATACACTGTCATTTTTTTCCCGGTTTTCCACTGCTCTTACAGAAATCATTCTGATATACAAACATTATTTTAGAATTGAGTAACTTTCAATTTATTTCATAGTGTCCTGGGAAAATCAATATGCTACGAAACAACATTGATTTCAAATATATTTACTATCTTGGCAAAAGCATATTTTTATTTACAATTAACACTGCAAAAATACAATGTATTCCAAGGCTTTGAAAATATGTTATTGTACATTATGATTGCAACGTTTTTTTTGTTTTCTTATACTTTATTGCAGGTTGTTTTTCTAAATTATAAGTTGTCAAATTTTATCACATATTTTGTTCATCCTGGCACATTTTTTATATATGTTTTTAAACATACAAGAATGCATACAACACGAAATAAAATGAAATAAATAAAAAACCGAGGAAAAGGTTCGAAGAGAAAAAGATAATTAAATTAAGATTTGGGAAAAAAAAAAAATTAAAATAAAAACAATACACAATGCACAGTATAAACATCTGTATAAATATTAAGCATATCTCCTGCCATCGAACAGAGACAGTAAATCATTCCCACTCACCTAAAGGGATAAGCAAAGTCAATGGCAATGCTGAGGTTGCTGCTTGCCTTCTCCATGCAGTCCACACTAACCCGTAGCTGTCCAGAGTAGCCCCCACATGTCGCAAAAGCAAAAATGGCAAAAAGCTGCAAAAGAAAGAAAACACAACAACATGCAGGCTATGAAAACAGTCACTAACCAACAATGATGCAGTGAAACAGTCACAACAGGTTGTTATGAGGAGATTATTGTTTTGCCATAGAAATGGTAAGTTTCATTCAACACTGTTAATAATTATTTTTATCAGCCTTTATTGAAATTGTTGACCTAATGAGTCAACCAGCATTCAAGTATAGTGTATCCAACCACTGAAATGTTGTTGATTATTTTTTAAATCACAGATTGATATTACTATTAGAGTGGTTCACAACATGTGGGTCGGGACCCAAAAGAGGGTCCTGCCGTTTTCAGTGGGTTCGCGAATGTGTGCCTGGAAAAGAGATGGTGTCAAAAAGTCTGTGAAGTGCTTTTTGAGCATGTTTGTTTTGTACTGGTTCTTTCATTCGTGACACATTTTGTATTGTCTTTAAGTCCAAACTGCACTATTTTCATTCAATAAATCTGAATGGTTGAAAAATCTCAGATATTTGGGTAGCGATTTCTCATGAAGCAGTTGGTGGTGGGCTCTGAGGCTAGACCTGCTGAGAACCGCTGTACTGCAGCCTATCTTTGAGTTTTTCTCTTTGAACAATAACCCTCACTTAACCTCACAGTGTTATATTATAACAAATGGATTAGTGCAGCTTTTACCATATTGAGTTAAATATACATCAAATTCAGAAGTATTGAGTTGATGGGTTGGGTTAAATACTTTGCTTCTAAAAATTAAACTTTAAAAAACCACCTTGAAATTATATTAAAGTTAAGAGTCAAACACAACTCTGACCATAATTAAACATTGTGAATGGTTGTGGAATTTCAACATTCAGCTTTTCTTTTCATTGGGAGGAAGATGTCCATGAGAGAATCATGTTTCAAGCTGAAATATTTATTGAATCTTGATCAAGGAAAATTAAAATGTCTGTCAGCGAAATGATCCTCTGCCTGAAGTCACCGCATCTCTGAAGATTCTCCTCTTTCTACAATTCGTAATTCATTTAGCAGATTTTATCGGCAGTGAGGTACTTCAGAGAGTTAGTACAACACAAGCAAGGACAAGGAGGAAACAACATCCAACACGCACATCCAAACACAGGTGCTGACAAGCAGTGCACAGAGGCACCTTTAAACTAAAAACAATGTTAATATATCATTAACAACAACAACATGGACAGCTGTTCTTGAGAGTTCTAATCAGCATCAAAAACATCTGATATATAATATCCTCCTCATCATCAATATTATTAAGTGTGTAGGTGTTCATGAAAGAGCTGGGTCTTTAGCTTTTTCTGAAAGGTGTAAAGGCACTCTGCAGATTTCCTCAAATATGTTTTATTCCTGAGTATATGATTTGACTTTCAAAAGTAGAACACCAGATTTGTGTCATATAAACTTTCTAAGCTTCAAAACTCAAAAAGAAGTGTGTCCAAAGTAACAATTTAGAGAACTCACTAAACGAAAAGAACATACAAAGATAGCTCATTTCAGCCAGTTGCAACACAGCCCAAAAAGTTGATTTGCACATACATTCCACCTCTGATGAGGCTAATAGCCTTGTAATTTCGGATTTTGGGCTGGCCTCTAGGTTGCCAATCAGATTTCAAGAGTGGCCCATGCCCCCCCTTGCCACCCCGTGATCTGAAGCTTCATATTGTGACTTAATAACATTCACTTTACCTGGTCACTGACTAATAAGTTAAATGCTTTGCTATCTTTGCAGTCATTGTTGGCAGCTAGCATACAAATGCAACGTTAGCTGAGATATCCCTTTGCTTATTGATGGTAGCGATAGCTTGTTCCATATTATTACAGAGATAAAAGAGGTGTGGACACTCAAAAACCCTTGACTGGTAATAACCATCAACAGGCCATGTTTAGGGTTTCAGACACTTGAATTACACCATTTCTTATTAGGATAAATACTTAATTTTAATACTTTTACAGGCGAAATATTAAGTATACAAGACTTTACATTTAGAGTTAGAATGCTATCAGTTCTAATTCACAGGAAACATTCAAACTGTACCGAGTCATTTTTTTTATTAAGAAGTGGGGATTGAGAATCAGCAGCACCATCTTTTGAAAAAGAAATTGCTTTAGGGCATGTCAAGAATTTCTCTACCAAGAAGCTAATTTAACACCCACTATAGCATTTGGCCACGTCAGCATATGGACTGTTATAGCTGCAGTGGGTTGAACTGAATCAGGACAGACGGTCTAAAGGGTCTTGAAGAAGAGATCACTTTATGTACACCATCCATTGGCACCTGATGTTAACTTCACCTCAAGGCTTATACAAACATAAAAAGAGATGTTCAAATACGTCCTTCAGTATTTTCCTTGATATAAATTAACCAAATTCAAATATAAAGACAAAAAGGATCTAAACTTTCAACGCTATGCATTCAGCATAGCCATTGGAACAGCGGCATCTCTGCGGGAAATTCAAGTGTTGCAGCAGTAAAAGACAACAAGAAGAACATGCATATGAGCACTATTAAAATCATTATTATTACTTTTTTTAAAAGATTTATTTTTTGGCTTTCTGTGCCTTTAATGGAGAGACAGGACAGTTGACAGAGTTGGAAATCAAGGAGAGAGAGAGAGAGAGAGAGAGAGAGAGAGAGTAGGGAACGAAATGCAGGAAAGGAGCCACAGGTTGGATTTGAACCATACATGGGGCGCGCACACTAGCCACTGATCCACCATCACCCCAAAATTATTATATTATATATAATATTATTGTACTATTGATTTCATAATTATGAATTATTATTATTATTATTATTATTATTATTATTATTCCAAGTTTGGAAGACAAATAGATTAATGACGTGGTTTATCCATTATGTCGCATTTTTGTGTGTGATTTTAGTATATAATATGTTAGAAAGAACATCCAAGTTTCACATCAAATTCATTTAGTGATGATATTTGGTTCTGTTTTGAGTCATTTATACTTACCAAGTTCTGTGACATTGCCATGTAGTATGTTAATTACTCACAATGGGCTGAATTCTTTTTTTATTTGTTGTAGAAATATCTTGACTTTATTATGTAATACAGAGATGGATGTGAAAGGCCTTATAAGCTCCTGGTGAAAACAGAAAAAGGGTTTTTTGCAGCTATCTATGCCCCCCCCCCCCTTTTTTTTTTTTACAGACAACAGAATAGAGAGTAGAAAAACAGACAGGGATTTGAAGTAAAGTAAGGACCAGTCGAATGATAAGCCTCCTTATTATAATCAACAATCATACCACATAAACACATACACACACCCCCTGCCCTTAAAATGCTTTCTCTCTCAGCCCAATTTGTCATAAAAAGCTTTTAAAGCCTCAAGAGTAGCAGCCACCATAATAAGACCTGAAGCCTGGTTAGCATGAACCTTCCTCTGGGGGGCGCTATTATAACACGCAGATGCAATAACAGATCAGCTGTGGTAAACAAAAGAGTCCTGGTGAGATCGGTGCACATTTTCTCAAAGTGCTTTGTGTTTAAGTATGAGGCCTGCACGCTTTCACATTATCAGGTGATTAATGCCACCTTGTGGCTAAATGTTGTCATTACATTACGGGTTAGTCATAGTTATTTTTTGATGAGTACAAAAAGAGTGTCAACACAACACATCAGCTTCATAGAGTTCACTGACCACATTTAGTCTGTAATGAAGAACCAATCCAGCTCAGAGCTTCTCTACACTGTATGCTCACAGTTAAGACAGTTACAATCTAGCATGCTGACCCTCAATCCATTTTTGGATTGTCCATCTTTACAGGTAAATTCATTTGTACGTTGTAACATTATAGCATTGCCACGGCCGAAAAAGTTGTATCAACATATAAATATATATTAATGAAGATGCACACAACCATTTATTTCAACTGATAGAGAGACTGGTATCCACGGTGCTTGCTTTATTAGGCGGCTACTGTTGAACTGCTGAAGTAAACACACAGTGCCAGGTGATGCTTTGAGAGGCCAATCTGGGTCACAAAGGGCTGAGCTAGCTTTGGCTGGTTAATGTCAGCCCAGATCAAAGCCAAATGCTGAACCATAAACCAAGGACTCAAATGTCCACTCATGTCCTGCAGCTTTGGGCCTCAGGTGGAGACTGAAGGCTGCCTATACCTGACTACTGTGATGCACCTCACACAGCTGAACCTCTGCAGGGAATGGATCAACTCAAGTGACTTCAAGTGATTCTCTCTTTTCAATTTGTGGCAAGATGGGGCACAAAGAAAGAAAGAAATGTGTTCACACATCTGCAAACACGCTGAGCAAGTTCACATATGCAACGAAATCACATGCAGCAAAAAACAACAAGAGATAAATACAAAGCATGCAGACTGTGGCATGTGCTTATCTGAACAAACAAATGGTAGAAAAGTGACCAGAAGAGAGAGCGAGAGAGAATACTCCCTCCTAATTATCACAATCACCCGCAGATAAACATCTCCCGTTCTCTCTCTCTCTCTCTCTCACTGTACGTCTGTATACTCTCTCTCTCCCTCTCCTGCAGCTGCCTCGTCTCTCTGTGATTTTTTTCGGCCCCTCTCATTTCTGGCAGGGGCCTTTGAACAGGAGAGCGTGGCATTGTGGAAGGAGGGTGGGTGCTAAGCCCCACGCCCCCGTGTGTTTATCTGCCTCTCCCAGCTGGGCTCCTCAGGGAACAAGAGATAGAGAGGGACAGACAGAAAGAGAGAGAGAGAGAGAGGAAAAGCAACAACAGAGGATACAGGGAGAGGAAGAAAGAGAAGCCAGGGTAGAGGAATGAAATTCATCTGCAATGCAAACAAAGCTCTGAAGCATCTCCCCATGTGCCCTCTTCTCCTCTGACCCACATTTAAGACTAATGCAAAGACCAATTTTCCAATCATGGTGACTTGTAGACTTTAAAACACAGCTTGTGGCACTATCTTGATGTGTTAGTGAGTGGATGCAGGTCTGGATGAACACAGTGTAAGAGCGGAGGCTGGTCGAGGATTATGAAACTGATCCAGAAGCTTCAGGCTTAACCAGCTGCAATCAAACCTAACTGACGAATACACACGGCCTACACTGTGACAAACTGGAGCAACAAACAAGTGAGAGTAATAAAATGAACCAGGCAGAGAGAAGAGTGAAAGAGACAAGTATTGCTAACTTGCTAAATAAATTAAATAAGAGGGATGACAAGAGGAGAAGGAGGAGCTGCTCAAACAAGAGCATGTGATAAGCATAGCAAAGGCAGCGATTGCACGAGCGCCGAGCAGGGAAGTAAGGATTCTGGTAAGTGGCAGACGGGCTAAAAGGTGCTTTCACTGATGGGCTGCACTTGACATTTTTCAAACCTCTTCACAGACACCAAACACACACACACACACAATGTCCACCTGCTTCATTCAAGTCGATTGGAATCATTATGTGAAGTGGCTGCCTTAGTATGAGATAAATGCCTCAGATGTTCAGCCCCTCTCCTTGTCTGACTGGGAGGGGGAAAGAAATATCTAGGACACTCTTTATGAAGAAGAAGAGAAAGAGGAAGATGAAACAGAGTGAGGAAAAGATTGAGACGGGGAGGCATATGCCTTACAAATTGCTTCTCTCTACTATAATTTAAAATCACACCACACCAAAAAAAAGTACACCACACCACAAACAAGGAGGCTTGTTTCAACAGAGAGCAAAGCACTTCTAAAAAGTCAATGACCTTTTTTAAATTGCTTCTTGATATTCAAACTAAGAACATTTCTGATATAATGAAACAAAACACAACATATTTGTGTGACTTTAGGGCACATGCTGTGAGGCAATTGAAAGTGATATTGCTTTGAGTTATTTGTGATGTATCCACATTGCCATTACAGTAAAACAATGTGACATTTTAAAGGGAAATTCAGCCTGTTCTTCTTTCGACTGGTCTTTTTGTCATATTAGGATCCTTTCCAAATTAAGGTCAATGTTAACAAGAGACAGGAGCACACGTATCAGGAGAATGAAATGCAAGCCTTCTTTAGCTTTCACAACAAATTTTAATTTTACATGAACATTGGAGGTGAACATACACCGTATATGATCACTTGCTCATCTGCTGCTCCATCTTGGATTTTATCTGAGCATTAAATGTCCCTTTTTCAGCTAGCCATTAGAATCTTCGCACGTGGGCAACTGCATCTACATCTAATTATCAAAACTGGTACTTTTTTAAATCTTTTTTATCTATCTATGTCAAACTGGTTGTCCATGAAAAAATTGAAGATTTTCCATCCATATGTTTCTGAACAAAACATAAACATAATCAAATAAAACATAAAGCCAAAAAATGTCTTTCCCCCCTGGCTATGGCTATTGCTGTTGCAGAGTCCTCAACATGTTTACTGGCTGGTTGACTGGTGGGATTCTGCAAACCTGTTCACACATAAGCTAATGTGGCGCGGCTCTAGCTTAGTGGTGGGTTAGTTGTCTTTCAACCAGAAGGTTGGGGGCTCAATCACAGTGCCCTGTGGCAAGACACTGAACCCCAGACTTCTGCCACTGCTGCGTCAGCGGCATGTGAGTGTATATGAATGTGATTAGTTAATACTGATGGACACTTTACGTAGCACCCTCTGCCTTCAGTGTATGAATGTGGTGTGAATGGGTGAATGAGACATGTGCTAAGTGCTAAGCTCAGGTTCATTTACCATTTATCAGCCTACATTGCTTTTTTTTCTAGACTCTGTGTTTTCATAATCTCTAAAATACGGGTCACAGGCTCGGCAACTGCTGAAACAACGCAAATTTAACAAACCTTGCACCATATTCAGAAACGTTGCAAACTCAAAAGCAAATGCTAACTCCTTAAAACAAATGCAACGGCTATAACACGCTGCAAAAGCATACAAAATATTCATACAGATATTCAGAAAAACAAATGCAAATACAGAAACGCTTCAAGTGCAGCGTTTAACGGAAGTGCTCCAAATCTGTAGGGTTGCTTTATGTAGCTGTTTATTTACAGGAGAGAGTAAGATAGGCAGGTACAAAAGTTTGTAAATTGTATCATTGAACGACACAGAAAACCATCAGTATTACAGAAACACAGAGATAAAAGAGACTGGGATTTTGACACCCAGGACGAGACAGCAGAGAGGGGGTTCTGTTGCTGCAGCCCTGGGATGCCTGGAGCTAGTGCTAGCTCTGGGGCTAATGTTTTTTTGTACATGTTATAAAGTCGTGTTTTTTCACAATAGACTGTGGGGCACAGCCCCGGAGAAACTCTGCTCCAGTGGTGTTTATCGGTATGTGGTTTCATAATAAATCCATTTCCTCGTCTTTGAGTGTCTATCTGTAGAGACCTGAGTGTGGATTCAATGAGAGCAGCACCGATATGCCTGAAGCCAAGTCATGCACCTCGCTACGGTCCTACTGGGAGTCTTCTATACCGGCCACTGCTCTTAAACCTTTGACATTGACAATTGTATATTCATTTGTAAAAACAACTTGACCGAAGACCAGAGATCAAACTGAGCAACAAAGACTTTATGACTTTTCCTGAGACAAGAGGGGACATTAGTTCTCCTATCCATGGAGCCAACAATGCTCATAATTAATTCCCTAACTTTTGACCTAAATGTATTGTATTGCTTTGTAAATACAGTCTCCATTTAATTTTTTTTTCCACATCTTGGAAAAAAAACTACTACTGCATTTAGTTGTATTAAATTAAAATTCATGTAATATAAAAATAGTTGTGTGTAATAATAACCATATGTCTCTGGCCTTACAATCGGCCCAGGCACTGACCTTAGTGAATATCTACATGTTTGCATTTGACATGTGCATTCATGCTTGTGTACTTGTTGAGAATTTCCATCCATTCATATGCTTATGTTTGTCTGTGCATGGATGCATGTGTGCCTCAGAGTGTGTAACCTTAATGTGTGTGTGCACGTGTGTGTGTCTGTGTGTGTCTGTGTGTGTGTGTGTGTGTGTGTGTGTGTGTGTGTGTGTGTGTGTGTGTGTGTGTGTGTGTGTGTGTGTGTGTGTGTGTGTGATTATCTGAGTATTTAAGGACCTAGATCAGAATGTAATGTGCTCATGGCCCAGAGTAAAAATATCTCACCCTCTCCGCTCAGGCAGAAGCATTACTGTGTGCATGCACATACACAGAAAAACACACCCACAGTCTCACTCGCTCTCACTGCTGTGGTCCGCCTCTGTGCAAATATGACCAAATTGTATGCCTGCTAGTCAACTACAAAACAAAACGCAAATCAGAAAAGAGAGCAGTGTGAGGTGAGCAGCAGGTGCAGTTTAAAGGGAAAAAAAAAAATAGAAATCAGACTTTAGGGCAGGGGTCTCCAACCTTTTTTCATCTGAGAGCTACTTTCAAAAAATGAAAGTAGCCTTTATAGCCATCTTTCCAAGACAATGCACTGTATCGTATTGTACCATATCGTCTCTTGTTGTGCCATGCCATGTCATAAAGTTTCATGAATTTTTAGCCAAATGACAATTTTTACATATTTTTTAAACCTCACATTTTGTAAAAGCTCCTGTGAGGAGTTCTGAAATGGTTTGAGCTGGTTTTGCATTTTTATCTGGATATGAAACAAACAAGTGAACAATATGAGCTCAAATCAAATGAGAAATCTTCAACTAGTCCGTTATCATGGACTTAGGCATCCCCGTTTTGATCAGGTTTTTAATTATCCCTGTTTTTTGTGTTTTGCATCCTATCCCGATTAGAGAAACCCAATTTAGCTAGATTGAGAAATCTAAAAGAAAAAGGGATGCTGAGGCATGTATACTCTATACCCTGGTTTCTGACATCTGCAGACAACCTGTTCAGGCGCGGCCTCAGTCAAGTAACATATTGGCAAAACAAACATGACGGCGGCAACAAGATCATCTGTTATTCTGGATGACAAAGAAACTAAGTTCTGTGATTTCGCTATTAAAAAAAAATTAATATAATTGAAGGTTTAGACAGGAGAAAGCATCGATAAGCTGACCGTAAGACTGTGGTGAACAGGTTACAGGACGCCGGTTTCCCGTACGGAGGAGTAAGTCAGGTCACATTGGAGAGTAGCCTCCATTAGAAACATTACTACCACCCTGTCCTACAAGTCACGACTGCGTAGCATCACTCATTGCTCCTTTGTCCTATGCGGTGGCAGGATGACACCAGTCAGAGGGGAGGACATGTTTAATATTTCCTGTCATGCTCTTCTCCCATTGTTAGAAATTAGGTGGAGACGTCACATCTGCAACACGATGTTGGCAGTGGTTTAATTTTTCTCAGCTTTCTAAATTGCTGAGGTTTGCGTTGTTAAAAAATAAACACCACAGGCGCCTGCGCAAATAAGCTGTAGTAATCAGAAACTGGGATATTAGTATTTATGATGTATACAGGGATATATATAACCAGGTTTCTCTGTGTGCATGTAAACTCCATATCCCAACTATGATCAAAACCAGGATATGAAATCAAACCGGGACCAAACTTAAGTCCACTTAAACGTTCTCAGTGAGATGAATGAATGTTTCTATAAAGTTTTCATAATTGCCTTTGGGATTGCCACCAGTCACTCCAAGACGAGGTGATTAACTGTGCTCTGCAGAAAACGCCTATATTTACATTTTACATGACAACAATTCACAGGAAGTGACACATTTATCTGTTAAAATAAAGCAAAATGATTGATTTGTTGCAGAACAAAAGAATGCACGTTCAGGACCGAATCAGCAAAGAGGGAAGACTTAGCTTATTGCTTTATATCCACAAGGGTCACTGAGATCTACACAAAATGAAAGGTCCTCAAAAGAAGAGAGAGAGCCAATGAATATGAAATGAATGTTAAAACTTACCTTTTACCACTAGCCATTATACCGTGAGGGCATGTTCTTATAATGTTTACACTACATTGGTGAAATACCACTTCCCCTACTTTAGAAGTTACACAAATAAGTGACACAAAGAAACTGCCACATGAAAGCTGTCTGATCTTTGCGTCAGTGGAAGCATCACAGAAAATAAGAAGCTCATTTAGCCACCACTAATCCCGTCCTACATAGGAAGCTCTGTGTGCCCTGCATAGCCTTGATTCATCTCACCCACTATCTCGCTTAGCTCGCTCATTCAGTAACAGAAGCAGGCTGAGACCTCCATTTATTTCTGTAACAGTTTTCTTTTTTTGTTGTTGTTGCCATACTTCCACCCATAGGGGTTAAAGGGGGCCACTGAGTCAGGTGACTTGGATGGAAGCAGGCCCCTGTGCCCTAAAGGAAAACGTCTGCACCTTTGAGATGGATGCACAGGACGCAAATGTAGTTCAACCACAGTGTGCGTGCGTGTGAATATTAGAGGTTGTTAAAATGATAGTGTTATATGAGTTGAATGAAGTTTGTCAGGATGTGTGAATGATTGGCGCTGGGTACACTGAAGCCAAACATGCAATGCTTAAAGCCTAAATCATGGAGATAGCTACTGGATAGTAAGAAGATCCGGGCAGAAAACTGGTGATTCCAGAGACCAGGGATAAAGAAAGCTGTCATACTAAGGAGGGAGGCCTTAACTCAGCAGACAGGTGCCTGAAGAAGAACAGGATTTTGGCTTCTGTGTTCAGGGGAAATGCCATTTATACAACGTCTTTGGAGGAAGAGCAGTTAAGGAATCCCAAACCTTTCCTTTCTCTAAATGTCAAACAATACTTTCATAAAGTGGGCAGTATTATACTGTATCAATCTAAAAAATGAAAACTACATAGGCCTACTATATTAATTTTAATCACATTGTAGTTTTTTTTTTTTTTTTTTTTTTTTAGATTGCAAAATGTTTAAATCACTCCACTTTTGGTATAGTCATATAAATAGTCCTACAATGGGCTTTTTTTTGACCTTTCCATTTTCTTAAGCTTTCATCTGTGGTGCAAACTGTCTCCACCTCTGTGCTCTTTATGTATGCTGTGTCTCGTTTAAGTAGACGTGTACAGGAGACGACAGGCTAACCTTTCCCTGTCTGAGTCACAGATGGCAGACTGTCGTCCCGGGGTTGAGAGGGGGACGGAGGTCCAGCTGTGACCTGATGGGTTCAGCTGCCTGATAATCTTAAAATCATATTGTTACTTTAATGTTACTGCAGACCTGAGTCAGTGATTCAAGGACAGATTTTTTGTTCACCTGCGTCCAGCACAATAAGTTATAAAGTCAACAACATTGACACATCATCAGTTAACATTAAGAAGCAGAACATGTAAGCAAAAAATGTGCTTATTTATACTAACAGCAGATAACCCCTCTGAAAAATGTGGCTCTTTACTGAAGGCAGTTCGGTGCTTTAGGTTATTTTTTTGTACTTAATAATTTGTAATTACTGCAAGGGAAAGTCAATGAGAGCTAAAGGACGAAACAAAAACAGAAAATGTTCAAGGCGTAAAGCTAAAAGAAGCTAAAAGGTATTCAAATGCTCGTAGAGGGGAAAATGATTTCCTTTATAGTGTGCCTATTTTTGTTCAAATGTTTGGAAATAAGATTCAGCCTTGTGTTAAAATGTTCCCTGAGCCTGGATTGGTTTAATGTTGTTCAACCCAAAGTAGTTGTACAGTCTCTGAAAAAATCAAGATTACTCTGCAGTATAGAGCAGGTTGGAATATCTGTGATATGTAGAAGTTATTTAAGAATGTCTACATTTAAAACACATATCCTCAGGAGGACTGTGACCTTATAAATGTACTGATAGTGTCACCAGCTGCAAATTAATATGTCATAGTTATAATCAAACGCTTAATTTGTGCAAAAACTCTTAGAGTGCTTCAAGTCATCTGCCTCACCAAAAATAGACATCACAGTGCTGAGATGTTTGTTTGGGTGGTTTAGTGTCGTCTTTTCACGCTGTTATGAGAAGTGTAATTTTTTTCCCTGCCTTATATCGCCTTTTCAAAAGAAATTGAGGGATTTCAGTGCTGAAAAACAGGATCTCTGTCACCAATTTATCTGCATCTCCCCTCTGTCACCTGTTGATTTTGAGTGTGTGCGAGTGCATGCATGCGTGTTTGTTTGTGTGTGTGTGTGTGGGTGTGGGTGTGGGTGTGTGTGTGTGTGTGTGTGTGTGTGTGTGTGTGTGTGTGTGTGTGTGTGTGTGTGTGTGTGTGTGTGTGTGTGTGGGTGTGGATGTGTGGGTGTGGGTGTGTGTGTGTGTGTGTGTGTGTGGGGGGGTGTGTGTGTGTGGGTGTGTGGGTGTGGATGTGTGTGTGTGTGTGTGGGTGTGGGTGTGGGTGTGTGTGTTTGGGTGTGGGTGTAGGTGTGTGTGTGTGGGTGTGGGTGTGGGTGTGGGTGTGGGTGTGTGTGTGTGTGGGTGTGGGTGTGGGTGTGGTGTGTGTGTGTGTGTGTGTGTGTGTGTGTGTGTGTGTGTGTGTGTGTGTGTGTGTGTGTGTGTGTGGGTGTGTGTGTGTGTGTGTGTGTGTGTGTGGGTGTGTGGGGGGGTGTGGGTGTATGTATCTTGCTGTGGTTGTAAGGTTGATGTGTTCGTAAAACAGTGAGCATTGTGGAAACCCCAGAAACATGTGTGATTGTGCACTTTGCAAAGAGGCACGGACCCAAACAGGAACAAAAAAGGAACTAAAAAGCCTTTTATGGAGATTTTGTTTGGAAAAACCTTAAAATTAAAAATATTACACCTTTAGACCCCTGTTTCCCACAACATGAAATGCTATTTGTTTTAGTGGCTATAGCTACAGCTATAACTATTAGACTTAAGAAGCTACAGGAGCTTGATGAATGTATAAGACTCGCCAATCACTCACCCAGATCTGGGGTGAACAAAAATATAACGCATGAAGTAAAATATCCACTGTTGTTCACTGCAATCACTCCACAGAAAAGCCAATTTTTCTTTGCACTTCCATATGTCCTTCAATTTTGAAGTACCAGTGGTTTTCGCTTGGTTACAACCTACTCACTGAGTGATAAAGTTAGCACTAGATTACACTAGCTAGCTACGGACCAGACGGAACAGCTAGCAACAGTCTCTTATAACCAGACAAATCTGTGCTTCTTGTTTTTGATTGGAGGGTCGGTTTTCTTGTTTTTCCTCTTTTTTTCAAACCTACTGGTTCTCGCAAAAATGGAAGAAAATATTCAGGCTGTGTTTGAACTGGACAGGCAGAGCAACTGAGAGCGAGCCTAATCACCTTAAGAATTCTTCTCAACCTTTTGTGAATTGTATTCTTTAGTTTAGTCATATTAAAATCAAGGTGTTGCAATTACTGAAACATACAAAGTATGAATAAGAAGCATTTGGGCCACATAAGAGGGGGAAACAAATCAGAGACTTTGAGATTAAAGTAATATAATTACGTGATCTAAATGGGAAATTTATAAGAATACATTTATGAATTCAAGAGAATAAAGTTGTAAATTTAGGAGATCATAGTCGTAAACTTACTAGAATAAAGTTGTTATTTTATATCAGTAGCAGCCACCTGTACGGAAATGAGGAACGTGGAGCATCTTGTGAAGTAATAGTATAGGTTTCAAAAATAAGGAAATACTGCCTTGTGTAGTCTGTTACAAAGACTGACTGAGTATTATCTCTCTGTGGAATGAGTTGCCTTAAAACAACACTTTAACAATGTCTCATAATATCTGATAAGTTGTGTTGGGGCATTACTTATGCAGATATCAAACTACACATTATTTTGGCACATCATCTTCACAGTATCATAAATATCAGGACCCTGAAAAGATACTTCAAGAAACTGGGGCTTTTCCGAGAAAGAACCACACTGACTTGGAGGAAAGTGGCTCTTTTGTGGCAGAGAAATGAGAGAAATGGCTTCGAGTGGTTCCCCTTGCATCATTTTTGCACAGTGGGATGGCTGTGTGTGAATTAGGCATAGAGTCGAATTGAAATCAATTTAAGAATTTCTTATAGTAAATTAAGGACTCTATTCTCATAAAGTTCCGATTTTGTAGTATGACTCATGTAGTAAGACTTTGATCTACAAATTTTATATATCGTGGCCGTAACACTGCATCGTAGAAACCAACTTGTCAAATACTCGTACTTTTTTGGCACATGTTTAACTTGCACATGTCAAAAATACACTTTACTCTACAAACCAAATGCAACGGAATGTCGTTCTTAGCTGCACTGTAAAGTACAAGTTTGAATGACAATAAAGAAAGTCTAAGTCTAAGTCTAAACCAATGAGCAAACCAGACTGGTGTACAGTAAAGTGCTGAAGATGACATCATAGGAGAGTGGGTCAGTCCTGGGTTTGGACTACAGGAGGACCATGACTTTTAAATTACACTCATCATGGACTCATCCAATGTGACTCAATAGCCTGAGTTTGGCTTGGGTACACAAAGCACTGGAGTTGATACAGTATTTGTAAAACTAGCCGGTTGAACCACTGCAGTGACGATGCACCAGTGCATAAAAAATGCATGTATATCATTTGATTTGCATCATGTGCTCAATCAACTGTATTATTTTGCTCCTCTTTCTCTTTCTATTTCTCTCTCTCTTTCTCTCTCTCTCTCTCACACACACACACACACACACACACACACACACACACACACACACACACACACACACAAGCAGTGAAGACTTTGGGCACATCTCAAAGGACAGCTTCTGCATGAGTTGGTCCATGGTGGAGAGGAGGGGACCTTACAGCTGTTTGGAGCGGAATATGCCAGCCACTGACAGTGTGCCAAACCAAGCGCACGCACGCACGCACGCACGCACGCACGCACGCACGCACGCACGCACGCACGCACGCACACACAGCTATACAACCGTCCTCTAGAATCTCCTGCAGACGTGTGTGATTATGAAACTGCCTTCTCTCTGTGCACAACCAGTACTGAGTGAAGATACAGGAAACCTCCCAGTCTGCTGCAGCCATCTTGAACAAAGTTAACATGACCTTTTAATAACCTCACTTGTCCACATGACCAGTCAGCCATGTAGTCAAGGATTCATTATCATGGGCTACATAAATGCCAGTCGCTGCTTTAATTTCAGTCTTTATGCCTTAGGGTGTGTAATAAACCTGTGACAGACTTGTAGTTCAATTACGAGTCATGAATTGGGAAAATACTTGCTGCAGACGTTTGATCAAAGATCGTGCTAAGCAGAAGAAAAGACTCAAGACATTTGCATGTAAGTCTTTCTTCAGCTGAGTTTGATTAAGGTTGATTCTGCATCTGACATTTTTATCAAATGTCAAAGTTTGGGCCAATGCAGGATGCTGTAAGTCCTTTATAAAACTATGTGTAACATTTTTGTAAACAAGCTGGAAGATGGGAGTTCATTCATGGCACAGGCCTGCAATATAAGATGGACTTAGTTTTAAACTTACCACCATTCATGTACCTAAACCAAGTATTTAGTTGCCTAACCTGATCATACTATCGTTGAAATTTAACTGACATGAACACATTCTTTCCCCAATTCTACTGTATAATAATGTTGTCATGTGATGATTTTGTGGGAAGCCAAAATGTTCAAACACAGGCACTAGGTGTTCAAAAAGAATTCTGTCATTGAAACAAAATCGGTTTATATTATTGCAAAAGAGCATTTCTTTCATAGTCGAAATGTTGTACTACTGTTTCTGATAGAAAGTTACATAAATATTTTGTGTCTCCAGAGGGAGAGTTGTGAATCTCGGAACCGACAACACTTGTGCGCTGAGGTCAAATAAAAATGCGGGTCTGTAGAGTCAGAAAGAGTTTAGCTTGAAAGATAAACTGAAGCTTGCTTCTCATCTCTGCTTCATTCAGCTACCATAGACTTCTACGAGCATCATTCATCTATCTCCAAATGATAGATGAACGTCCTCAACTTGCATTGTGGAAAATGTATGCAACAGGCTTTGGCAAGTAAGATGTATGAATGTAATAAACAGACGGCTTCGCTGGTTCTGTTATGTTGATTATGTTGATTATGTTGATTATGTTATATAGGAGGAAAGAGAGTCCATTGTTAGTTTGAACATTTGCTAAACGTAGAGGGTTTCTCATCTGGACCTTTATAGAAGGCAAATGAGAATGTATTTTATGTGCTTACAGTAGATGCATCTATGCATTATAAATGTAGTTATACCAACATGTAGATCTCCCAAAGATTAGAATTTTGGATAAATCTTGTTCTTGTTTACCCTTTATTAAATAATTGTTGTATATTTATGCCTCTTAAAAATATTCATTGTGTCAACCACTGCTTCAGGATTTATCCACTTTTATTTTATTTTTGCGCTTGACCTGTCTTACATGAATAGTAGAAAAAGGCTTTTAGCCATGAGGACCAGTACAACTACATAACTGGGCTGCTGCAGAATAATTAATCGTTAATTGAATTGTTTGCACTTTTATGGGTCCACTGGCTACGGAGAAGTTGGTGAGGGGAAAAAAGACTGCAGGGAAAAGGTCACTTTTATAATAATGCTATGAAGATGTGTGTGTGTGTGTGTGTGTGTGTGTGTGTGTGTGTGTGTGTGTGTGTGTGTGTGTGTGTGTGTGTGTCTGTACATGGTAATAATATAACGTTAACAGTCATTTGCATGGGAATGTATCGGACTACATCTGAGTGAACACTTTCCAGTTGAGTCTTGGACCAATACAGCACAGGACAGGGTGCAGTCGTGCTAGGTAACATATTCATACATGCTGCCCTCCACCTTACACACACACACGCACACGCACACACACACACACACACAGCAAAAATAAGACACATAAAAGAAGCTTTGTAGGGAGTGTTATCTTTATCAGACAGATGGTGCTTTGGATCAACTGCTTGTTCTCTGGCCCCCAAA
This sequence comes from Labrus bergylta, assembly GCF_963930695.1. Lineage (NCBI taxonomy): Eukaryota > Metazoa > Chordata > Actinopteri > Labriformes > Labridae > Labrus > Labrus bergylta. The sequence goes on along the minus strand of NC_089199.1, from coordinate 17,486,192 downwards.
TATCACAGTAAATCTGGTCACACACACACACACGCGCATACACACACACACAAACAGCCGAAAGGAACGCTAACTGGAACTCACCTTACTGATAGACATATGTCTTTTCTCAGCTAAAAGGTCATGTGTCTCAAAGTTGATTGTCAAAAAGGACATATAGCTGTTGCTGTTTTTTTTAAACATGTTTTTATGGAGCAGTGAGTGCTCTGCTGCAGGAGGATTCTCTGCACATTTGATGGAATTTATAAAAAAGTGGGAAAGACAGACACACGCACGCACTAAACACACTACAGGCACCACACACCACACACACACACACACACACACACACACACATACACACACACACACACACACACACACACACACACACACACATCCTATCTGTACCCTTATGGCTACAGTAATTTCTCTAAACTCACATCAAAGAAAATCACTTATCTCCCTCTGCCTTTAGGCTTCTCTGCACTGTACAATAAACACGACAGACTATAGTCTAGGCTACAAACGGCACACAGACATGGAGAGGTAGTAAAGCTTTGATTCAGTCAGAGGACACCCCGCTCTTATTGATGGTCTATGTTATATCATTTCACTTGTAAGTAAAACAAGAGGGAATTTATAGTGGACTGGCACAAAACGCACATGGATGATGGCACGGCGCATCATATTACGCATAATTGAAAAAGCTACACAGCAGCGTCCCTTATGGTTCTCACGGAGCTATGAATCCTGACATAAACTTGAGTCGTTTAGTCACGGTGAAACGGATCAAAGCCCGAATGATTGCAGTTAACGTCCCTCACCGTGTGGCAGTAAGTAGCACACACTAAGAACCCAACAGATGTGGTCAAGTTGCGCCAGAGAGATGCATGAATGTATACAGTCAAAACCTAATGATTGCAACAGACACTTATCACATCATATGGGCAAATATTCATTAACGTATTGACACAAATAATTAAGTTCTTGCACGCACACGAAATAAAGTTTCAACTCACCCATTCCAAGACACGGATAAATCCCAGAGGTAATTTGAGCACTTGAAATGTCCCCACAGATGCCAGCTGCATATGACACAGAGGGAACATCAAAGCATTGTGATGTCTGTATCCAATTAACTACACGTTGGATAATTTAATAGGTAAACACGCACATTTGCGAGTCATAATGGTCTAAATATTCGCTGGTCCACTCACCTGATCAGCGGTGTCCATTTCTACAGCAGGTTACTTTCTTTCTTTTTCTTTGATTGGATGTAAACAATCTCACACCGCAAGCCAAAACCAGATTGATGCGTCCGTCGCGCCGAGCAGTCAGGGCACTCGGCTCTGATGCCGACTCCGACCGGAAAAACCCGAGTCTTCTTCGTTTTTTTTTTCTTCTTTCTGTTGAGGAATAGCCCCCAATATGCCATGGAGACAGACGGGGATTGGCTTCTTCAAAGAGGAGTGACGCCTTCATTTTAGTTATTGGACAGAACTTGTCTTATGTGACCAGTGTGGGGTTTTGTCTCCTGTTTTTCAAGTGCACCCTCATTGGGTTTACTTTAATTGGTTATAGCAAGTTGACAAAATGTATTTTCTAATTTGAAGAGGTTTTTTTGAGTTGGCTGTACTAGTCAATCTAATGGTGTCTCGTTTTTTGTTTTGTTTTTAATTATAATCATATTTATCTTTCATTGAGGCAGTGTTTCCCTGCATTTGTTTTTACAATCTGTCTGTCATGGGGTGAACTTGAATATATTTTCCTCTGTTTAGCACTTTCAGAAATGCCCCGAGTCTGTAATAATTATCCTTTCCCTTCTTCCTCTCCTGATATTTATTCAGAAATTCTAACTGGACACTTTTATACATTTTTTAACAGTACAGGTGACTTCCAATTAGGTCCTTTTTTAAAGATAAATTCACTTTCCTGATATTTGATCCATATCTAGTGTAGACATGTGAGTGATTTCAATCCCCATGTCTGATTCCCTCCAAGAAAATGAAGAAAAAAAACATGGATATTCCCTTATAGCTACTTCTTCAAATTAAAGTGTGTTTGTGTATTGACAGAAAGCCTCTCCAAATTGAGGTATGGCTCAAAAGCAGCAATTTATTACATGACTTCCTTTGTCCAGACTTGTATTATGCAATCTGTGACAGCTAGAGAACAAGTGTAGGCTTCATTCAAGCGTGCTCACAAAACACTTACATTCACACACGGACACACACACAAACAAACACATACACACAGGTGACTCTGACTCTGTCTGATGTTGCTTGACAATCAGAATGCTGTTTTTAGGTCTCTTGAGAGAACTGGTGCAGTTTGTCATTTAATGAGTTTGCCGAGGCAGAGAGAAGGGTGAGAGAGAGAGAGAGAGAGAGGGAGAGAGAGAGAGAGAGACTAAACATGAGAGTAAACAGGGCTTCCTTGATTCTGCTTCACTGATGACAATTCCTGTAACGCCAAGTGCAAACTGCTCTGACAGCGTGGCTAATTTTACAACATCTCTTACATCGTTCCTTCACTTTCACTCTTCATTCCACACACACACACACACAGACAAACACACACACACACTCCCTGCCTGAAGGGGCTCTGCCCATGGATTAAGGCTTTGCTGCGTCTCTGATTGGCAAACAGGAAAACAAAATGACTTGAGCAAGAGTCCTGAATATGAAGTATGATTTTGGACCTGTTTAATATAAATATCCGAGACATATGTACTGGAATTAGTGTAATTTGACCTGAATGCATAGTTAGAGAAAATGTATCATGCAGACGCTAGATTAATGTCAAAGAATTGAGTGTATTGAGAGTACAACTTGTTACACATACTGACAGGTGTCTTTACGCATCTCAAGAAACTGGAAAGCAGACCCAGAGTTGAACCCACCTCGGTACAGTAGCTGAAGGCCTGAGTAAGTGTATGTGTGTGTTCATATGTGCTGAGTGAGTTTGTATGTTTGAGTGTAAGTAGAAAGAAGAAAGTGCAGAAAATGAAGTAGAGCAGCACTCCATAAGCAGAAAAAAACATGGGTGGTAAGATTATGTCTGTATTTCAAATTCTTTTTTAGCTGCAAAAAAAAAGAAAAAAAAGAAAAAGAATAACAACACACACGCTCACAGACTCAGACTTTAAGGGTTTAAGGGTTGTTGGTCCCATTCAGTATGTGAGTGTTTAGGGCTGACCCACGGTCAATTTGTCAAATTCATGAAGAATCTTACCTGTATGGAAAGCTGTTTGAGCATTTATTCGATATCCTTGATATTAAGCTTCAGTTTACAGCACTTGTTCTGTCTTTGGTAGCACTAGTTAACTAATAGTTCACAAAAAACTTTACTTGTTAGTAGGGCTGTCAATCGATTAAAATATTTAATCGCGATTAATCGCACGTTTTTTTATCTGTTCTAAACGTACCTTAAAGGGATATTTTTCATGTTTTTAATACTATTATCAACATAGGAGTGGACAAATGTGTTTATTTTCCTTGCAACAATCCAAAACAATGACAAATACTGTCCACAATAACCATAAAGGTACTGCATGCTCAAAAATATGCTGGCATTTTGACCTGAATGTAACATTACTTAGTAATACTAACACAATGTAGTGTCCAACTTAACACAAGGTTAACTAAACATCCTGTTTTTTAAGCAGCACAACACAAAGCGATTGACCTCATGCATCACAAACAGACACACATTGTACAACAAGAACTTTGGTCAGTTAAATTTTCCATTACTCAAAGATCATTCCCTGGACCCTTCGCACTTATTATCTCACACAATGTAATTGTGTCTAACCTCACATGGGGGGAAATAAAGGCTCAGAAAACATCTCCTTCTACGAAGTGAGATCAAAAATAAATTAAAACAAACAAATAAAGTGTGCATGTTACAGTAGGGAGTGTAATACAAAATGAAGACTCAGCCTATATATAGTGCATTTAGGCTATAGCTTATACTTAAATTTCTTTGGATTAAACAGTTAAGCTATACTTCTACCTCTTTGCTCTTCTGTATTCTTCTTGTATTCAGCTGAGGTTAAGCAACCCTGTCTCCTTCCTTATATATTTTTTCCTGACAAAAGGAACATAGAAACACTACAAATGCAAAACAAGATAAAAGAAAGGAACTACAACATACAGTACATGGGTTGTCCCCATTACTTCTTTTTCTTTGCACTGAGCCAGTTGCTCAAACAGACAAGCTTGTTTACATTTTCGGATGACAGGGCAGCTCGCTTCTTCTGAACAACATGCCCAGACAGTGAAAATAACCTTTCACACGGTACGGATGTGGCAGGTGTTGCCAAGTACATGCGTGCAAGGCAGGCCATCTCGCTGTGTGCCCCTTCATGTTTGGACCACCACTACTGGGGACAGTCCTCCATGCCAATAGTGGGCTCTACCCTGTAGCGCTCCACACATTTCTCAATACAGTCCTCCTCTTCATCAGACGAAGACTCTGGGGCAAGCATGAGAGCTGCTCTCTTCTTAGTTGGCTCAGACATCCCTGGTTGTTCCGGTGGTGCAGGCCTCTCCCTCTCCCTGAGCAAGGCACTGATGCGACGCCACACCTCAGGCCTGTCAGCTCTGCCCAGACACTTGAGGTCCATAAACCTAGGATCCAGTGCCGTCGCAACCCTCAGCCATGTGATGTTAGTTACTCCCAGAAGTTCAGCTATGTACCTGCAATAATAGAGAAAAGCACTTTAAATTAGTTACATTAACTCACCCAAGGGCAAGTGAGTTCACTCTCTCTCTGCTACATCCAGGCTAACACACACACACACACACACACACACACACACACACACACACACACACTCACACAAGCCCTCTCTTTCCACTTCTGACACAGACCCACTTTGATTTCGAAACAAACACACAATAAACAATATAATCAATAAATTACCTGCAGTGGTCCAGCACTGTCTCCAACTTCTTCAGTTTCTCCAGCTCAGCTGTTATTGGCATGGTGACGTTGGTTGCATGTAGGGCCAGTGCATCCCTCAGTGGTTCCTTATTTCTCTGAACACGCTTGATCATCTCCAGGGTACTGTTCCATGTTCCACGTCCTGTGTGAGTGACTCTTTCTTGTGATGATGTGCAATTTGCTGCTGTTCAAGCTCCGCTGTGTTTGCTGGGCTATGCTGGGCTATGCTTGAAATGTCCCACAACTTTTCTGCATTTTGCCAATGCGCTGTCAAATGGACTGTTCTGTAGAGAAACTGTGATGGCTCGGTGGAGGCTATGTGCGACGCAGGGCATATGCTCGAACGGGAGCTGCCTGGCCACTGCAATCATGTTGCGTGCACTATCAGTGGTCAGTGTGCTAACTTTATGTCCAATGTTCCACTGTGTGGCTACTTGCATAAAGTGCTCCGCAACCACGTCGGCAAAGGGCCTCTCCTCTGTCTTCATAACAGTCAAAGCATGCGACCGGAGTTCCCACTGTGGGTCAAAATAATGTGGGTGCTGTGACCCCGAGGTAACTGTGATTACTGAGGGAAGTCCAGTAGTCTCCGGTGAGCGCAATCGTGTTTGTTTGTCCCTACGCCTCCTCCACTTTAGCTTTCTCGTCTTAATACAAGTTGCCTATCTTGGTTACAGTGGTGGCTCTTGAAGGCAATTCATATGTGCAGTCGTTGGATGCAATGCAAATTATTTCAAGCAGACCCTCGTCTTCCACAATGTTAATTGGCCTACAAGCTGTAGCCACCCATTTAGCTATCGCTATTGAAAGTTTGTTGTTTGTAGAGTTGTCCAAGCGTCTCCGTTGCATACTATCCAGCCTTGGGGCGAGGGGGGGGAGGTCTCTCTGCATCAGTGGTATGCTTGGCCAGCAAGTGGTATTTGAGACTCGACGTGCTCCGGTGGTAACTTAATTCACATCGACAGTAAATGCAGATAACTTTGGTCTTGTTGAGAGAACCATCTGGCAGGGCTTTGAAGCTGAACTTGCCATTTAAAACACCCTCTTTATTCATTTCTGCTTGTCAGCCACTATGTTACTACTGCATCAATTCCTGATTTCCCATACTACGGGGCGGGCCGAAGGTCATACATAGAACGTGCGCGCATTAATAGCGCGTCAAATAAATTAGTGGCGTTAAGGGGAATTTGCAGTAATTCGTTATTATTGCGTTAAATTCCACAGCCCTACTTGTTAGTTAGATCCAACATATCCTAGTTAGGTAGTACGATATATTTTGAAATAAATAGTTAACTAGTAAGTAGTAGTATAAGTAGTTAACTAGTAAAACTCAAAACCACTTACTAGTTAACAAGTAAGAACTAAAATGTCCACAAGTTACATTAGTGATGGCTTTATGAACCTAACCTTAACTAGTAATGCTAGTGATGGTTTAATGAATCTCACTAGTTAACTAGTAAGAGCCAAAATGAGACTCGTGATTATGAATTGAGAAAAGGTGTGTAATAAAGCTTTTCCATACTGACATTGGAGCTATAAATGAACAAAGCACTGCATGACAATGTTTCTTCAACTAGCAGATATTTTGCACCTTACTAGTAAAACATTTTTTTAGGTTCAGGAAAATTAGTTTCGATATCAAAATTATCTTATAAATGCTCAAAGGGCTTTCCATAAACACACACTTTCAATGAGTCTAAATTGAGTTGTCAAAGGCTTTATTTGGCTCAGAATTAAGAGAGAGTAGAGTGGAAAAGGCTTGAGGAAACATAACAAAGACTGGCACAAGAGTCATTGAACCTTGCATAACTGTGAATTTCTTCTTCAAACCAAGAATCGGTTCTGCTGTGGACTGTACCAACCTGAGGGATCTTTGCTATTTTTAGGAGAAGTTTATTTTGTGTTTGTTTAGTGGGAAGGTCATGATTTCAAAACTGCTGCAGAGTCTATATTTTTTTTATTACACAACTGTAGCTCCAAATGACATCACCAGCCTCAGTCGCCTTCTAGTAGTGTTTTAAAGTAGAAATCATTTAAGTTCAAAAAAGAAAAAACAATACTGAGAAATTTAACAAAGCCAGCATGGACACTGCCAAAAAAGCACACTTTTAATTTCATCTGACGGCGACACGATCAAGGTAATCATTCTTGTGGTTATATCTTCGCAAATGATTCACATCAAAGGCTTGTCTAACATATCTACAAATATCTAACAAACAAAGTGAACTAACTGTTCAGTGATGGTGTCAACAAGTTCAGAAATACTGGGGAGGTAGGTGGTGTCATCAGGATCTGCAAAGTTGGAACTGTTGTCACGGAAACTCCAAGAGAGGTCATTTTGTAGGTGGGTTGTCAGGTGATGCAGTTTTCCACTTGAGTGGCGTAGACGAGAAGAGTGGAAGAACTCAGGATGCTGTGCTTCTCACAGCAACGCTCCTGGTGGCTACTGTAGCTTGAAAACCTGGAGAATACATGTGCAAATAACAATACAATTGTTTGTGTGCACTGTATGCAGAGTTGCAGCTATGAAGTTAGAAAATAAATCTTAAAATTTTAGCTGCACTTTGACCATCAATGTTGATTTTGTACAGCCCGTATGGTCTTTTATCTTGCATGAAAACATTAGTAAACTGTATGTCAGTAAAATGCGTAAAATACTGTATTTATTCAGTCACATTTTTTTTTAGGTTTTTACCACAGTAACATCAGCATGGTGCTCATAAAATTACTGTGACAGACACAACATGATGGATATTACAGATAATTTCTTCCTATGTGTTGTACTTATTCAAATCTTTGAAGGATATAATTTAAGCAGTGTTTTCTTTGATGTACATATAGTGCATATCTAGAAAGTTTGCCTTAACGTCATAGACATTCACAAAGAACAAATAAGACCTTTATAGCTCAACACCTACCTGTAGTTTTTCTGTTGCCTAGTGTTCTCCAAGACAATTGTGTGGCCACTGTCCTGTCCTGTGTTGTCTCACTGGCACCCGACTCTCTTGTTGTTGGAGGAGACTATGTGAAAACAGATAATAGTTTAATTTGCTTGTTAATGAAATATACTGACACGTATAATAATCTCTAAACTGCAGTAAAATAACGTGAAGTACTCGGTCTGAGAACCGCGTAAAGGCAGCCAGACACTGGTGCGGTGGCGGTCACAGACGCGCCGTTTCAAGCCGTCTCTGTCTGGTTATTTAGACACATCATTTACAACATCAACAATAGCCGTGCTACTAGCGGAGATCCGCGGCTGTTGCAGCGCGGTTATGTAGATCTTCCTCCAAAATAACGTTACCCGTTGATATGGCCGATTATTATTATTATCTTACACACAGATGAAAGTTCTCTATCATATTTGATTGGATAGGGATGCTAACTTTAATCTTACACCACACATTCCCTCTCTCTCTCCCAACCAAGAAATGGGAGGCATCCCTTCACCTAATAATCATAAACTTGACCACATTAGATATGAAAATCATGCTAGGCTACACATTAAAATCACCTTATATTATTCATTTGCCAACAAAAACTTTGATATAGATTAACCATTAACTTCACTGTCCGTGAAGGAGCCAGGTGTCTGTGAGGCGGGCAGGTGACGGGGTGAGAACGTTGAGATGAAGGGCCGATCTACGTACATACTGACCCGGAAATCAGTCAAACATAGTTCTCAGTCTTTTCACATGTTTAAAGTTATCTTCTTGCAACATATTTAGCGTGCTTGGAGACATATTGCTGATTTTACTTTACAGGGACTTTAACAACGGGATCTAGCCTACGGTGCAACCGTGCCGGAGCCGAACACACGGGATGGGAAGTCAGACACCGATACAACATTAAAACACCCGGTTTATTTTCAGAATAAAACTCTCTGTTTTGACGGTTCAGAAAAACGACCGTTTGTGTGTTTGTTTTTAAGGTTTGTATTGAGTTTTATACCACGAACATCGTATTATCTCGTGCTGCCGCGAGTGAATCTGTAACATTACAGCGGAAATTCCTTAGTCTCCGTACTCCAGCTGTCCAGCTGTGCTCTCCGTTTTGTGGACTTAGATCACAGCCGGTAGGTGTTGACATATGACGGTGCACGGACCGGAGCGGACACGCAATGCACACATATCTGGTAGAAGTTTGCCATTTTTGGGCACCGGTAACTAGGGATGTAGGTTACTACTTGTCCTGATTGGCCAGCTGTCAGAAAGGCACTTGACGTCACCCAGCGCTTTTCTGAAAAGTTGAAATAATTCAACTGAAAAAGGCGTCGGGCGCAGTGTTTTTTGAAGTCTTTTTCCAGACACAGAGGATGTGGGTACAAGACACGATCCGTATGCGGCAAAACTACAGGGAACATCACACTTTTGGTAAAGATTTTCAACTTTATTGCCCGTAGCAGCCACACAAAAAAGGCGGAGCGCTCGGAAAAAAGATGCTGGGTGATGGGCTTTTTCTTTGGGCAGCCGCATGCTCCTGCAAACACCCTCTACTCGTTGAGAACAACTGAAACAGATGCTGGCACTTTTTTTTTTTTTTAATTATAGGTACACAGGGCCTATTACAGCTGCTTGTAATTCTTGTGTTGTTTGTGCTGCCATTGAAACAAGAGTTCCATAACATCCAGTTACAGAAGCTTCTTTGCCCATATCAGTTTGGACAATCAACTGTGTAGGAGTAATTTTGAGTCTGTGGTTCAACAAAATATATTGTTTGCTTTGCGTATTTGTAGTGTATCTGTTCTGTATTGCTACAGAAACGACATTTCCATGGCGTTCACTGAAGGAAGCAAAGGCATCTACAGACCCATTAGGGTGCTGTTTGAGACTGTTTGAGATATGAGTCTGTTCTGAAGACCTGCTGGCACACCCCATCTTACAAGAGTAAGATTGCTTTGGTGACTGAACTACTAAGGCTTCAGCAGAATAACCTGCTCCCATCAGAGGTGACTGTTGAATCTATGACTAACCTGCTTTTGGAGGAAAGCAAAAACACCTTGCGAGTGCAGTTCTGGGAGTTTGGATTGCAGGATTTTGACAAGGATAAAGCAAGGCCTCTTCTCATGCTGGTGTGGGAGGTAAATACCAGCATGTTAATAAGAGATGTTGAGTTTGAAGCCTGCAGACTGCTTGAATCACCAGAGGCCATTCCTCCCGCTTTTCAACACCCAAAGATCCTCAGCAAGGCTCAGGAATATGCCAGAATCCTGGTAGAGCAGCAAAGGGATGCTCCTGTCCCCAAGATGTTGGCTCCACAAGAGGTGGTGATGGATATAATGCCCAAAGTTATTCAGGGCTTCTGGAAGCCAAACAAAAAAAACCTCTCGATACATACCCTCCCAGCAGCTCAACAAAATAGCTGTTGGGATCACAAAGGCTGTTCTCGATAGAGTCTCCACTGCTCTTTTTACCACCTCCCATCAGGTCGCCTTCTCCAAAGCCATGAGAGATTAAAGAGTCCTCTCCATTGATAAGTGATTGAAAAAGTGCGGCAGATGCACCCTCCAGACATTATCAGGGAAAAGCTGAACTGCTTTGAGGCAGAAGTTCTGAACATGATCACTGATGTTGCTGTTGCTGCACATCTGTGTGTTGTTTGAGCCTCAGACTGACTTAGACCTGCCAACCGATCAACCTTTTGCGATCACTGCCATCCAGGAAGTCAAACCTGCTGAACCAGCTCCAAAACCAGAGGTAACCCTACAAGCTGAAGGTACTTCTAAAGCTTCAGTCCTGGGATGTAAGGTATTGATTGTGAAACCAAGCAGAGAACCACTAGATGAATCTCCTACAATTACTGCTTTCCCAGAGGACTTGACAATCAGCATTCATGCTCCACCAGCAGAGCCAGCTAAGCAGTGTGCTGCACCAAACTCTGCAGCAATTTCTTCTCCACCTGCTTCCAGGGTATCTGCAGGTTTCAGCAAGTCAAATTTAAGACTTTTTAAGACCTTTTTAATGCCACCTAATGAAATTTAAGACCGAAAACACTATAAATATAGGCTATGGTTGGGGGATCCTGCTGTATTACAACTAGGGTTGCCACCTTCCAAGCAGAAAAATAAAGGAGACCCCGCAGCGGGGTGCAACTCAGTAGGGGCCTGACCACCACTGGCCCAACGGTGGGGTGGGGCACCAGTTGTGGTCAATCATGATTTAAAACGTGGTTTTAATGAAGTAATAAGGGTAACCCTAACCCTAAAGTTTTAAGTGCTTTATTAACAATAATAATTTACAAAAAACGCAAAACTTCATTGTAAAGGCAGATACAGTAATGTATGCACAATGAAATGCACCTAACACGACTTCAGCAGATGATTACTACTAGCTAGGCCTATTTAATTTACAACTTAACTTAAACTTCAAATAAAGTTATTAACTTAACATTAATTCATTAACAGAGTATTATTGAAGTGCTTTTGACACTGCTGTAACATAGAGGGGAGCAGTAAGATGACAGATTTTTAATTAAATAAACAGTACGAATTTAATAGTATTTTTATTCATTTATTTTGTCCTTCTGTCTGTCGTTTTAGTTGTTTTCTCATGAAATCATGAATGATACTATTAATGTGGTTTTGAACTATTTTCTTATTGTATTAATTAAGTGTCTACTGTCGATATATTGATGTTGTATTGATGATACATAGTGTGAATACAGATTTAGCTAAAATAAATGTCATCTTTTTGTTTTATGTAGGCCTACTGAAAATGTTCTCACTATCCAAACTATACTGGAATAACCTATCTATAAACATGGGAGAAAATATATTAAGTAGGCCTACAATACTTTCCTTTACTTTATATTAATTTTTACTGACACTGTCTAGCCAGGCATTACTTTCTACTCACGTCTGTATTTCTGCATCCGTTCACGTTTCAATGGTGCACGGTGCGGGAATCAGAGACACCTGACATGTTTCCTACTGACTCCTATGACTTTCTCTCACCCAATCACTGACGAGCTCTCATTGCTTACGCCAAAAAAGAACCAAACAAACCAACGGACGCTCTGAGGAGGCGGGAACTAGCCGGCTGAATGATGCTGAGTTCAAGACATCTTGGAAATACGGGACAAACCGCGTCCCATACTGATTCAAAACGGGACGCAATATCAAAGTGTAAAATACGGGACGATTCCTTATTTTACGGGACGGGTGGCAACCCTAATTACAACCCAAGCATAGAATGTGTGTCACTCAATAAGACTCATTCAAGTTTACTTTTTGTCTGTTTATTGAACATAAACTGATACTCAGTGCTCTCTGGTTCAATAGCTGTATGTACAAGTGCAGTTTAACTGCATGTTTCCGACCAAGTATACAAAAATACAAAATATGCAAAAAAATATAGTACATTTAGTCAAACAGTAGTGTGCAACTGGAAACATCTAACAAAAAAAACTACTGGACCTACTAAACACACACGCATGTCATGATGAGCCTCAGTTCTGTGGCCTTAATCTCCAGGGGTCTTATTTATAAAAGAGTGCGTAGAATCTATACTACAAATGTACGTGCGCCAAAAACCCGGAAATGGCGTGCGCACAAAACGATTCAGATTTATAAAACCGATTTATAAAACACCTGCACGCAATGTTCCCTTTATAAATCACGATCCACCTGGAAATGTGCGCACGTAGATTAGTCCCATGTTCCGCCCTCTACACGCCCACAATCAACCATAAACGGTCAATGCAAAGCAGCTCGTGAATAAAAATCCAAACAAACAAGGGGGCAGATCAGAGGTTTCCAGCGCTGGATCCCGGAAGTTTAGACAAAGAAACCAAACTTTCTGACCCAGAAACGGAGGAGTTTGTGAATGAAGTGAAGGATAAAATGGACATATCGGTAGTTTACTGCAGCAGGAGGATCACAAACTGAAGAAAAAATAGAGAGTGACACCACGTCGCTGCTGCATTCACGCCGTCCTATGTGCCAAAACATCCAGCATTCATCATTACGCACGAGAATATCTACAATGTTTACATGTTTACAGAACCCACACTGACTTATACATATTATCAGAGAGGTCACGTCAGTCAGCAGTCTCCCTCACTCTACCATACCAGTAATCAAAAGTTTGATCAACGAACAAAAACGTTTGATTGTTGGCCCCTTTTTTTCATGGGAAACTCCGTCTGCTCTGTGAATTATTATGAGGATATATAGACCTAATGATCGTGTCAGCGATGACCTGACTTAATGTCCACACTTGAATTATTTACAGAATAAATACGTGCAGCTTATGAAGATGTGCTGAGTAACGAGAAGGCAAAATGTGTGAAGCCACTGCCGTGTCTCTGCGCTCTGTGCGTCTTGACGTAGTCATCTTTATTAAAACTAAAAACCACACTTGATGATAAATGCTTGATACTGAAAGATATTAATGAAAACTGGAGGCTCTATGGTCTTTGTGTTGGTCTAATTTTTAACTGTAATCAGTGATTACATTAGTGTACAGTTCGGTCCTCTGAGGTCCGTCCGGGATAATGAAGGCGAGACGGCGCTGATACAATATGTATGTGGCGGACTTTTATTTTTTATTTTTATTTTATGTTTATATATTGTCATAATGAAAGTTACTTATCGGAAACAGCTCACTACATGCGCGATTATAGCCTAACTAGAACCATCGGTTTGAATGATTATGATGACGTGGATCTGTCAGTAAAGTTTGATATTTAGTGAAATAAAATGTGAAAGAGACATCAATATGTATCTGCAGGCTTCAATTCACCACTTCACCGTCTGTGTCGCCAATTTCCCATGCCTCCAAAATGAACGTACGCCTGGGTCAGAGTTTGCTTACCGGTGTGCACATTTAACGTCAGGGTTTTTTTTTTATAGATCACAAACTTTGTGTGGGGAAAGGCGTACGCCAGTTTCAGATCCCGTTTTGTGCGTACGCAACGGTTATAAATGAGACCCCTGGACAGAGCTGGGAACTGGTGCTTTGATGGAAAAGAGGAAAGTCTGACAGCTACTTGTGGAGAAAGTGGAAAATGACAGGAGGACAGACTGTTAGTGCAACAGTATAGAAACAATTGCCATTCTACCCCTTCGCTTAAGCTTCTTTCATATTGCAAGACACCATGGAATTACAGCACAGAGACTAGGTCAGCCACTTATCCATCTCATCCCACAATGCATTACGTTGCAACTCCACAGCAATTACTGCTCAGCTAGAACGGCTGCCAAAGCACATCCACATCTTCTGAGGCTTATACAGTTAATGATACAAACAAAGATATATAGGTTGTAGAGAGGGGAAAAAACTTGATGCAGTCAGTGTTCCTGTATTTTTTCCTTAGAGGCATGAATAGGTGAAGGGCTGCTTTATGTAAGAATAAAAATAGCTCTGAAAAATGTGAGGATAGAAAAAACTTTTCCATGTGAGTAAAGCATATCTAGGACAAAGCAACCAAAAAAATCTCACGTTTTTTTAAAGTGTCAGGCAAATCTGACCGTGCTGAGCTCACTCTCTGACGACAAAATGCCACAGTGGACTGATTCTGGAAGGATTCATACATTTCACTCTCGCTTGTTAATTAAACCCATCCTCATGCCTGTACGAACACAAAGCAATGAAACATGATTAGATGCCAAAACAAAAGACGAGCTTTGGAAACGTTTCTGGGGAAAATGGCATTAGCCGTGGTCTCATTCTGTACCAGTTAGACAGTGTACATAATCGGGATTAACTTTAGCATGATGGGGAGTTGCAGAGAGGGAGAGAGAGAGAGAGTGTGAGAAGGGAAGGCATATGGGAAAACAAAATTCAAAGTAACTCGTGCCAGTAACAGATAGCAACACTGCAGGAGTAATTAGCTTGTAATGAATGCACAATAAGTCATTTTGATTATGTGTACACTCCTTTAGCTCTATCAGGAACTAGAACTTTTGATCTTGAGGTGTGTCTTTAAGAAATCCTGTTAAATATAAATATGAGAATATTATATCACCCATGCAGAATATTTAGTTTTATTTTTGATGGGTTGTTGCTGTTTTTTTTGCTACATAAATGCCTCAACATTTATGGTATGAGATAGTTAACACACATTGGCCTACTTTGTACTGCATGTTCAACAGATTTGTGGACATGGATATTCCACCTCTTAAATATTGCCCCTCAAAATAGAAACAATGATCCCTAAATGATGGTAACTTAGCGAGATAGCCTGTGTTTCAAAAAGGGGATGGGGAGCTGGAAATATTCTGGTGGGTGCTTTAAAATAGAATCTATTGATGCTATTAGTTTGACTGATAATAACTAGTTATTGATCATTATGGAAATATCATCTCTATTTACAAATTCTGCAGTTTTATGCTGAATCTGTAAACAGCACAATTCTGGATTTTGGTATCAGAAGTGTTGGGGTTGTATTAAGTCAACTTTGGTTATATTCTTTAAAAAATATATTTAATTATTAATAATATAAATAACAATATCATTAGACTATGTTCAATCAACTCTTGGGGGCACCACCCTGTAATCAGGGAAATATAACCAAAATATCACTCAAATCAATCTCAAATTAGTTATTTAATTACTAACATTATTAATCAATAATAACTGTATTTAATAAATTGAAGTACACAAAGCCCTCGCATCCAGTTTATATCACAATGCAAATACATCAGTAATCACAAACAACTGCTCTCTTAAATTATAACAGAATTTATTTAAACAAAACAACATCAATCCAAAATCAATGAACTTAATCAAACAATTAACTATTACAAACTAATCTAAGCAAACAAACACTATCAAGCGAAACGTGTGAATGAGGTGTAAATGTGTAGTTGTGGGTGTTTGTGAATTATAAGGACACATTTTATGAATACACACCACACTATAAGGACACTTTGAATTAAGAGGACATGTTGGGAGTCCTCATAATTCGGACACTGTGAAAGGGGTTCTATATATAGTAGAAGCTCAAATACAACATTTTAGCAAAAATCCTTTTTATTCATAATTACTTGAAATTGTGTATAATCTGTGTATTGGAACAGCGCCCCCTGTAAATTGGTTCCTGGAATTACACCTGTCCATTAATAATTCACATGTGTATAAATCACAGCTTCTGATTTGCTGACAGCAGGGTACTCTGTAATGTATTGTTTAGTTATTACTGTTTTAACTAAATTTAATTTCAGATTACTTTGGGAGAATAATGAAGGCAAGTATAGACAGATAATAAACATTTTATCTAAAATTGTTAGTTTACAAGTTTAAAAAAGATCCAGATCATTCCTCTTCCTGCATTGATGCAGATGCATCATGGGATAATTTCAATGCCTCATGTGAGGACACACAAAAGGTTCTAAAGGTAAGCCAGTACTGGTGGTTGTTGAAAGTGCCTGAAAATAGCATTCACTCAATGTAACTAGCTTACTGTCTGTTGAATAAAATGGCTCTATGCCGGCCCCGCCCCTTTCTGGGTGAAATCATTCCATCTGAATGAATGGCGGTTAATGGACAAGTTGGGGTCTTTACCGATTTAAAGTCTTAAAAAATAAAAACCGTACTTTAAAACTGCAAGTATGAGCCTAAATCTGATGACCAGTGATATAAACATTTAAAAAATGAAATTTCTGAACAGAGATCGGCATCATAACGGAATAAAATTAACCATGAATGTGAGTGTCTGTTCAATCTCTCTCCGTCAAACTGCTCAAACGAGTCATCAGAGGATTCATAAACTGACTTTAAACACCTGATGAGTAATTATTAACCGTGTTACCCGAGAAGGATCTTTATTTTTAAATAATATTTATTTGTAATAGTTTCTAACAGTGTTCATAGCTGTAATGGAGTGGTTACAGATGTTTATTTTAGAAAAAAGGGGACATAAACTCTGAGTTATCAGCTGATTTAGAAAAGAATAACACATGTAAAGTCACCTGGATGATATTAAAACCTTTTGTATTCATACGTGAGTGTAAATATGATGAGTGGGGCGAGACGAGGTGTTATATCGAGCTAGCAAACTTTTTATTTTGACATTTATTTTTCAGTAAGAGGATTTGGCGTAGTGTTCCTTCGTTTAGAGACATTTTCACTAACATATTTATGGGATGTTGTAACGTTGTTAATACGTCAGTGAATGAATGTGTCAAGAATCTGAACAGACTTCTCTTCTGTCACGGAGCGATCGCTGCTTTAAAGCAGGAACATGACAGCGGTCCCACAATTTACCACTTTAATCCTCTCTAGTTTCAGTCCAAACACACACAGAGCTCTTCTTTTACCCTCCTTCGTCTTTTGTAAATGAAAACCTGATACTAAATTGTGTTTTTAAAATAGTTTGAAGTCCAAAAAGCTTCGCGATTGAGTTTAATCGCATGGCTACCAGTGTTTTCTAATCTACCGCCGAAGCATTCTCGGGGCTTGTTTTCACCATAGACTGTAAATATTACGGTTTTCACCCAAACGGGGGCGTGGTCAATCTGACGAGTCGGAAGAGACGTTCGACTGCTCTAATGAATTAGCCATTAGCATTAGCGGCTAGCGCTAGCCGTTAGCGCTAGCTAGCTTAGGCATCATTAGTCAGCATTTATCTGACTCTTTTCAGCAAGACACGATTTTAAAATAATAATAATACAAAATGGTAGTAGCCTATCTGGCAGATAAAATAACCTCTGAAAGGGTGAAATTAATGTTTAAGATGAGAGGATACTAGTGAATGTGGTTTTCCCAGGAAAGACTTAATTGCTCCTTAGCTGAATGTTAATTATTCTAGTATGGATATCACTGATTAGATAAAAATACACATTAAGAACTGATTGAAGTTGCTTAGTGCATTGCAAAGGAAAGTGACATTATCTTATGCAAACATATAGCCTTCATATAATGTTATAATATCTATTTGAATAATATTATGATCAGTGAAAGTGCACAATTTTAGATTAGTCATAATATGTAAATAAAAATGGAGTGATAAATTGTGACTTGACTTGTTAAAGCTGCTCTATGGGATTGTTGCCTATCCTATCCTAGAGTTGCAGGAGATGACTACCTCAAGGTCCCAGAGGAGCGAGATCAAACCACAGGACGAGGCTGCATTATTTTCATCCGTGTGAAGATAAAGATGGGTTTACTCCAGCGGAGTTTTTAATATTCAATTTAACATCCGTGATATGTAACGTACATAATATCGGCTATAATATAGTTTTTTTTATATACTTTTAGTTAAAAAAACCTGGTCAGACCATACGATCGCTAAAATAGCCTAGTGTTGCGGGTCTTAAAAGAAGCAGCTCCCGGAGCGGACCGGAGGCCGTACCTCACCTGAAATAATCCCAGATCGTGGAGCGAGTGGCTTCTTTCATTGGTTCAGCCGAACTTTGCGTGGAAATGACCATACACCCATTTTTCTGCCATACGTACGTTTGATAAGTGAGGGCCATTGTCCTCACACAACTTGAACCAGAGTTGTATGTATACAGTTAGTATGTATACTAACTGTATACATACTGAGGACTAACTTTTTCATAGAAAACAATGGGCTAATGTATGACTTAACATATGTTTACAGTCTATGGTTACGACGCGGAATACACGCAGCGGCAGAGTAGGAGCTCTAACAATAAATGTTAAGACAAGTTTAGTAAAACTGAAAATCCAAATCAATTGTCTAAAATGTGTTTAAATGAATGGATTTAGAGGCTTATCTTTCCACTCTTAACAATTTTAGGACAAGTGTAGTGTGATCTTAAAGTTAAGAAGAAAATTAGGACGAAATTTAAGAACTTTGATTTCAAGAATCTCATTTAAAGTTTTTTTCTGAGGAAGAAACATAAGAAGAAAGTTAAGAAAATAAATATGAACTTTTTTCAAGAATTTGAAATCTTCTTAACTTTTGTCTTAAGACTGAAGTTAAGAAGTACAGAGCCCCTCTGGTGACATTGGTGAAAATTTTATCATTTGTGGCCACAAAAATAATCATACAGTTGGCATCAAGGGGAACGGCCACAAACCGTCACATCCAGTTAGCGATGAGGGGAAACGTAATCAAACCGCTAGACACAAAGCTGAAGGGCTGCTGTATGCCCTTCGTCACGACAAATAAACTGTTGTGTTTGTTTAAAAACTTCCAAACCCCATGCTGAACCTCTGACTTGATTAGATGGCTGCTAGTCCATTTTCACAGAGAAGAGTCCCAGTCAGTGACAGTTACTGACACATGTAGGACAGGGTCAACACAATAAACTTGAGCTTCACATTTATTGATGTACACATTGATTGATTTATTGATTGATTGGTTTAAAACAATTTAGAGTGTCTAATGTTTGATTGAAGGGGAAACCGAAGCACTCGGAGTAAACCCTGTCAGATGTGGTAAGGAGGGCAAGAAGACAGAGGTAACCGCTGGGTCGCCGTGTCGTCTTCTGCACTCATATGTTAGTGAAGTCTTTAGGGAGGTGTTTGGTGTCACGGGGTCAAGGTCGGATAAAGAACTCAATGAGTGGGAGAGGGTCACAGATTTTGGGGGAAGATTCAGATGTCAGATGGTGGGAGTTCATTATTCTAACAGGGCTTCACCTGTATGTAAGTGGTCTTAACCTGTGGTTCTCTCTGTGACAAAGGCAAGGGCTTAACAAATGACATATACTGTGGGTCGGGTTTTTTGGAATCCTGTGTAAGCGGTTCACATTTCTTGGACCTTAACATACTATTCGCCTTTTCTTTCACGACCCGATAGGACAACTTAACGATTCCTGGCTTTGCTTCGGATTCAGCTTGACTTTTTGTTGTCTTCTCCAATTGTAGTCTTAGCTGTTCGATTACCATCTTCTGCTCTTCGACTACCATCGTCAGCTCTTCGGTTTCCCTCCTCTGCTCATTGCTGTCCTTCAAGAGGTAGGAGTTGTCGGCAAGAGATTTTTTCACTTGTTGGGCCAGTTGCAGGTCCTTCCTTTCGAGCTGTTTCTTGTAGGTCGCAATAGTCCTTTGAAAGGCATCTTCCTTTTCTTGTAAACAATTTATCATGAACTTGTGGCACTGTTTGTCTTCATCCAAGCCCACTGTTTTATTGTTGTCAATGTAACGACAAAAGAGACCCATGACTGTTTTTCTCAGCATTTGTGGATCATCCAAATGAGGCTTGCATGAATATATGTCACTCTCCATTCTCTTTATTACGGTCTCCAGTCTCTGGTTTACACCCTTGAACCTATTTGTTTCTGTCTGTTTGGCCTTCCCTCTCAAGTGCACACTTTTAGATTCATTCTGCAGATACAGGTTTTCTCGTAATGCACTACTCAGCTCCAGATCCCTTTCTTTGAGACTGTTCTCACCCTGTGTGCAGTTGTCCTGTATCGTCTGACAATGAGTGACAAGAGCATCATTCAGTGCTCTAAAGAGAGAATTCTTTTTTTCCAACTCTAACACTTTCTTCCCTATCTTTGCTTTTTCACTTCTAAGTGCGAGTATCATATATTTTTGGTCTTTGATTGTGATTGCGTCCTTTTCTTTTTTTTTCTCGAAAACGTCAATCTTATCCATGAGATGATCCACTGTGTTTCTCTTGTCCAGTTCTTGTTTCATCTCTTTTAACTGTCTCTCAACATCTAGTTTTTTGCCCACTAGAATATAAGTGTCTTTGTATATTGCTTCCTCTGTTCTGGCTTTCTCGCCTGCAATGACCATTTCATGATTTGTTATAACATCATTCAAGCGCTTCTCCTCTTTTTCGTACTTTTCAAGCAGCTTCATTTTCTCTTTCTTCTCTTTCTCCATCTCGATCACAAAATCTTTCTTCTGCTCTTTGCACATTTCGGCTGCTCTCTGCACTTCCACCTCCATCTTTTTGTTACACTCTGCCAGCATGAATTCTTGATCTTTATCATGCTTCCTCTTCTGTCTATCTAACTCTTTCTTGTGGACTTCCTCCTTTTGACTCAGCAACAGCTTTGCTTGTGTAAATTCACCTTTTATTTGTGAATCCTGCCTCTTTAAGAGTTTCTTATTTTCCTTTTGTTCCTTTTGCAGGATAGCAATTTTCTCATCTGTGGCCTTCAATTCCTTCCTCTGTTGAACGAATTTAATGCCCATTTCTCTTTTTTCTGTAAGTAATTTGTCACATTCAATGGTCTTTTTTGCAAGTTCTTTTTCCAGGATTTCCTTTTCTCCATCCTTGATGTTGATTAACTCCTGCATCTGTCTTGTGGTGTAGCTCATTTTCGCTTCCATTTTCTTTGCTTCCATTCCTAAAGCCTGTTCCTCAAGTTTTGACAGTTTTAGTGGTTGTAAACTGATCCTGTATTTAGCTCTCTCAAAACGTTTTGATGTGTGTGTGTCTCTCTCATAACCTCCGTGTTCTGTCACGTGACGTCATCAAAGCGCTTTGATGACGTCACGTGACGTCATCAAAGCGCTTTGATGAAGTCACGTGATCTGATCACACGAAAGTGCAGACTCGAAACTTCCTCCCATTTCCTATTCCATTCCTATTTGACCTTCCTAGGTCATGTAAAACTGGAGATATGATACTTTTAATATATTTAGTCCGCATACATTTTCTTGAGATTTAGCGCGGTCGTTGCGTTTCCTGGTATTTCTTAGAATGTAGAATGTTCTGATGGAAAAAGTGTTGCTTTGGTGGATGTTTTGGTTTGTTGTTTCGCTATTTTGTTATTTTACTATGAAATATCTTTGCTCAGTGCTCTCTTTGTAAACCAGCTTTTAACATTTTACATCCACAGAGAGGAAGATGACCAGCCTAGGGACCCAACAATCAATGTTGATCCTGTGAGGGGTCTTCAGTGGAGATCCATTCCTCCTACAACGAGGGCTAGACAGAGCGCAAAGCGTCGTCGGGAAAGATCTGCAACAGCTCAGGCAACACAGCCAGACCACTCACACACACACACACACACACACACACACACACACACACACACACACACACACACACACACACACACACACACACACACACACACACACACACACACACACACACACACACACACACACACTGTTCAACTCCATGCCAAATTTCAGCCTCCTATGGCGAAAATATTATATTTCAATTTGTTTTCCCATGTCTTACCTACATTGGAAATGCTGTCATGCTTTTTATTATTCATCAACCAACATGTGTGACAAGGTTAGACTGACTTGTGTTTGTTTTCTCTCATGTTTTTGTTGTTTGAAATGTGTTTGGTAGATAAAATACAAAAAACGCACCTGCTTTTTTTTTGTAAATATTTGAATACCAAATGTCCTTTATATATTTCCATTTATTATTTTGATAATTATTTTTATTATTTTAGCTTTGTCACTGCTCAAAACAGTTCCCAGGAGACTTTTTGGAGCAGTGGCATAGCTAGAATACAAAAAACGCCTATGTACAAGCCTGTTGTTGCTGTAAAAAATTAAATCAATTCTTATTGTTTTCCAAATTTTCTTTTTATACATTTGAAGTTCATTTTTATCAATTCAAAACAGTTCGTCCAGCACTCTGTGTATTTTAGAATAAAAAAAGTAATCAATTTAAAAAAAACAAATTCTCTATTTTTTTGTGTGTGTTTGGGTCCTGTGTGTTGATACAGTATCTCTAGGTGACTAATGAATGGTCAAATCATAAAGGTGAGGTTGTGCTGAAAAAAAAGATTCCAGGCACTTGTATGATAAACATTTTTGATGTAGTCAGATATAAGCAAAATGACAATTATAGCAAAACGGCCAAAACAGCCTCAGACCTCAGGAACTTTTGGAGAAACCCTAGACAGCCTTAGCAGTGGACGGCAGGCTACTAGCTAAGGCAACCCATTGCACTGAACCATTAACACTGATTCTGGTAACCACCGTGAAACTATCACATTAAATGTCATAACGGCCCCATCAACACCTCTGCTTCTGGCTCACCCGTGGCTGTCCAAACACAACCCTCAGATAGACTGGTGGTCAGGAAGAATAATGAGCTGGAGCACCCTCTGTCATTCTGTGTTTGCAATCCGCTTTATCTCCTCCAGGAAATGTCCCAACCTTCTCAGCCACTCAACAGGAACAACCAAATCTGTCAACCATCCCTGAGGATTATCACGATCTTGGTGAAGTTTTTAACAAGAGTAAGGCTTTCTCACTGCCCCCACACAGGCCATATGACTGCACAACCTCTGCCTTCCAGCCGCCTATACAACTTGTCTAAGCCTGAAAGAGAGGCCATGGAGAAGAACATCAGGGAGTCCCTTGTTGCAGGTATTATCAGGCCTTCCTCTTCCCCAGTGGGAGCAGGTTTTTTTTTTTTGTTTCAAAGAAGGACTCCTCTCTCCAACCCTGCATAGATTTTAGAGGCTTAAACAACATTACTGTTAAGAATAAGTACCCTCTGCCTCTCATTGATTCTGCTTCCTGCAGCGTGTGTACGCGTCGAGCGACTAGAGGAGACCCTGTGAGGGAAGCAGCAGGCGTGAGCAGTCGCAGATGATGGGGACAATTTGCTCAGTGTTTTATTTTGTTGGAACTGACTGACTTTTAGGCTCATATGTTTGCTGGACATTTAGCTCTCCCTTGATTTATCTGACTTGTATTCCTCTCTTTTAGCCCACTTTTAGCATAGGCGATTTAGGACAATTTTATTCTTTTATTAATTTTGAAGTAGGTTTTAATTTGGTGCAATGTAACGATAAATAAATCAGTTTTGCACTGTCAACATTGCTTTCAACCCGATAACCCAAACGAAACCTGTCAATATTAAATTCTTTACTCTTTTTAAATGACCACATTTCACCCCCTTTTACAGTACCTTACCTAGGCTCAAGTTGAATGATCATAGTCATTATCCAGGTAAGGGGACACATGATAATTTAGAATTTGGCTAAACTGATGGAGATAATATGAATGAGCAAAAAAAATCACCACCGGATAAATAAAGACCCAATGTGAAAGAGATGCTACGAGACAAAAAGTTGTATTTTACACCTAAAGTTTCTCTCCAAAGAAAAACTGAACATTGCAGCCTAGAAGAAGTTGGAGGGGGATTGTCATATTAGGCTGTATTAGTTTAACTGTAGCTAGGATTTAATCCAGTCGCATCCCATTAATGAAGGGGTACAGATTTATTAACGTAAAATCATTTCTTACCCTAAAAGGACATCAATAGAGTACATCTTATGTTATATTCAATACATTACATTAAATACATTATAGTGTGACTCATAACTATATACTGTATTACATTCAGACTATGGGCCTACATTGAAAACTCTTGATCCAAATAAACCTAGTCTCCTATAATCTCTGGAAAGAATGGGCTCCCTCTGCTGGAGAACAACATCAACTGCAACCATTAACCCTCCCTGTAATATCCCCGTGATTTTAACAGAAAGGAAGAAAAACATTCTCTCAGCCCTTAAAACTGCAAATCTCTGTACCCTAAACCTGTAACCCCTCCAAACACCTCTACCATCCCAGATACACCTATTAAGTTGGCACTACTTAATGTGAGATCACTCTCAAATGTGAGATCAGCTGTATCCCTTTTCCTACAGAATGCATTTTTTATGGTGATATTCTGCAGTGCAGCGTGGACCTGCAGAACATACACTGGCAGCCCTGTGAGTTTACTATTTATTTGTGTCTTTATTTAGCTACAGTATGAATGAAAGGGTGTTGAGAGAGGATGCATTAATGATGAGTCCAGTCTTTTAGTGAAAGAAAGAAAGAAAGAAGCCACTAGAGAAAGGACACTGATCTCATCACTTTGATACAAAAGTACAGCTCTTAACAGTCCACTAAACTCTACCTGACTTTTGCTAGAGCATTTGACAAACAGTGTTTCCCTGAGACTACAATATTTATCCACACATACCCGTTTTTGTCGCTCTCAGACAGAAACATAGAGTATGATAATGGGTTACAAATTGAATGGAAACGTTTTCGCATGTGATGCATTAAAGCTGTTTCAAATCAAATGGTTTCTGCTATCAGCAGCAGGAGAGAGACATGTATAGCAAGAGTTCTGCTGTAGTTGTCTTCTCAATAAAAGCCAGTAGAGGGAGACATCAGTAAACGTATTCCCAACTCATAACCGCATGATGATTCTTTTTTTTTAAGATTTTTATTTTTGGGCTTTTTTTAATTGAGAGATAGGACAGTGGATAGAGTGAGAAATCAGGGAGAGAGAGAGAGTGGGGAATGACATGCGGGAAGGGAGCCACAGGCTGGATTTGAACCTGGGCCGCCCACTTGGAAGACTATAGCCTCCATATATGGTGTACGCGCACGAACCACTGAGCCACCAGCGCCCCAACATGCATGATATGACTCTTGTTTTAATCATCAACCTCTCAAGCAAAAAATGTATATACAAATTGAAGTTAAGATACCATCGCTTTATCAGATGTGTACCTTTCATTTGATTTGTATTGTAGGCACTTCACAGCCCGGAAGTGAAGTGAAGTGAATTGGAGGGGGGGAGAAGTTGAGTCAACACAAGGCTGTTTCTCAGACTTGTGGCGCTTCTGGTCTCGTGGCTCTCAATAGCCACAGACAGAGATTGCGATAACAGGACAGACGCAGACAGACAGACATAGTGAGGATATATGAAATGAAACTAGCAGGGAAGGTTGATTTTCTGCCTCTGTCAGGAAAAAACAAAGAAGGGAAATAACTGAAACGACCTTCAAAAAGACTTTTGCCGCTCTTCATAAGAGATTTATTAGTTTAGTTTATTTGAATCTGGGACAATGTACAAAATAACTTATTAGTCTCAAGAGAGAGATGCTTTGTACCAGATATAGCTAACTAGCTCATCTCCATCTGTAGTCCCTGGGCAGATGATGGCAGATGTAAAATACAGATCAACCAGTCATCTATCTATCTATACACACACATGCACACAAACTTTATAAGAGAGAAAAAGAACACAGAAGAATATGCCGGTGTTAAAACATTATGTAAGTATGAGCCTAAATCTGATGACCAGTGATATAAACATTTAAAAAATGAAATTTCTGAACAGAGATCGGCATCATAACGGAATAAAATTAACCATGAATGTGAGTGTCTGTTCAATCTCTCTCCGTCAAACTGCTCAAACGAGTCATCAGAGGATTCATAAACTGACTTTAAACACCTGATGAGTAATTATTAACCGTGTTACCCGAGAAGGATCTTTATTTTTAAATAATATTTATTTGTAATAGTTTCTAACAGTGTTCATAGCTGTAATGGAGTGGTTACAGATGTTTATTTTAGAAAAAAGGGGACATAAACTCTGAGTTATCAGCTGATTTAGAAAAGAATAACACATGTAAAGTCACCTGGATGATATTAAAACCTTTTGTATTCATACGTGAGTGTAAATATGATGAGTGGGGCGAGACGAGGTGTTATATCGAGCTAGCAAACTTTTTATTTTGACATTTATTTTTCAGTAAGAGGATTTGGCGTAGTGTTCCTTCGTTTAGAGACATTTTCACTAACATATTTATGGGATGTTGTAACGTTGTTAATACGTCAGTGAATGAATGTGTCAAGAATCTGAACAGACTTCTCTTCTGTCACGGAGCGATCGCTGCTTTAAAGCAGGAACATGACAGCGGTCCCACAATTTACCACTTTAATCCTCTCTAGTTTCAGTCCAAACACACACAGAGCTCTTCTTTTACCCTCCTTCGTCTTTTGTAAATGAAAACCTGATACTAAATTGTGTTTTTAAAATAGTTTGAAGTCCAAAAAGCTTCGCGATTGAGTTTAATCGCATGGCTACCAGTGTTTTCTAATCTACCGCCGAAGCATTCTCGGGGCTTGTTTTCACCATAGACTGTAAATATTACGGTTTTCACCCAAACGGGGGCGTGGTCAATCTGACGAGTCGGAAGAGACGTTCGACTGCTCTAATGAATTAGCCATTAGCATTAGCGGCTAGCGCTAGCCGTTAGCGCTAGCTAGCTTAGGCATCATTAGTCAGCATTTATCTGACTCTTTTCAGCAAGACACGATTTTAAAATAATAATAATACAAAATGGTAGTAGCCTATCTGGCAGATAAAATAACCTCTGAAAGGGTGAAATTAATGTTTAAGATGAGAGGATACTAGTGAATGTGGTTTTCCCAGGAAAGACTTAATTGCTCCTTAGCTGAATGTTAATTATTCTAGTATGGATATCACTGATTAGATAAAAATACACATTAAGAACTGATTGAAGTTGCTTAGTGCATTGCAAAGGAAAGTGACATTATCTTATGCAAACATATAGCCTTCATATAATGTTATAATATCTATTTGAATAATATTATGATCAGTGAAAGTGCACAATTTTAGATTAGTCATAATATGTAAATAAAAATGGAGTGATAAATTGTGACTTGACTTGTTAA
Organism: Labrus bergylta; assembly: GCF_963930695.1. Classification (NCBI taxonomy): domain Eukaryota; kingdom Metazoa; phylum Chordata; class Actinopteri; order Labriformes; family Labridae; genus Labrus; species Labrus bergylta. The sequence goes on along the minus strand of NC_089199.1, from coordinate 17,458,923 downwards.
AGCTGCTCTATGGGATTGTTGCCTATCCTATCCTAGAGTTGCAGGAGATGACTACCTCAAGGTCCCAGAGGAGCGAGATCAAACCACAGGACGAGGCTGCATTATTTTCATCCGTGTGAAGATAAAGATGGGTTTACTCCAGCGGAGTTTTTAATATTCAATTTAACATCCGTGATATGTAACGTACATAATATCGGCTATAATATAGTTTTTTTTATATACTTTTAGTTAAAAAAACCTGGTCAGACCATACGATCGCTAAAATAGCCTAGTGTTGCGGGTCTTAAAAGAAGCAGCTCCCGGAGCGGACCGGAGGCCGTACCTCACCTGAAATAATCCCAGATCGTGGAGCGAGTGGCTTCTTTCATTGGTTCAGCCGAACTTTGCGTGGAAATGACCATACACCCATTTTTCTGCCATACGTACGTTTGATAAGTGAGGGCCATTGTCCTCACACAACTTGAACCAGAGTTGTATGTATACAGTTAGTATGTATACTAACTGTATACATACTGAGGACTAACTTTTTCATAGAAAACAATGGGCTAATGTATGACTTAACATATGTTTACAGTCTATGGTTACGACGCGGAATACACGCAGCGGCAGAGTAGGAGCTCTAACAATAAATGTTAAGACAAGTTTAGTAAAACTGAAAATCCAAATCAATTGTCTAAAATGTGTTTAAATGAATGGATTTAGAGGCTTATCTTTCCACTCTTAACAATTTTAGGACAAGTGTAGTGTGATCTTAAAGTTAAGAAGAAAATTAGGACGAAATTTAAGAACTTTGATTTCAAGAATCTCATTTAAAGTTTTTTTCTGAGGAAGAAACATAAGAAGAAAGTTAAGAAAATAAATATGAACTTGAACAAGAATTTGAAATCTTCTTAACTTTTGTCTTAAGACTGAAGTTAAGAAGTACAGAGCCCCTCTGGTGACATTGGTGAAAATTTTATCATTTGTGGCCACAAAAATAATCATACAGTTGGCATCAAGGGGAACGGCCACAAACCGTCACATCCAGTTAGCGATGAGGGGAAACGTAATCAAACCGCTAGACACAAAGCTGAAGGGCTGCTGTATGCCCTTCGTCACGACAAATAAACTGTTGTGTTTGTTTAAAAACTTCCAAACCCCATGCTGAACCTCTGACTTGATTAGATGGCTGCTAGTCCATTTTCACAGAGAAGAGTCCCAGTCAGTGACAGTTACTGACACATGTAGGACAGGGTCAACACAATAAACTTGAGCTTCACATTTATTGATGTACACATTGATTGATTTATTGATTGATTGGTTTAAAACAATTTAGAGTGTCTAATGTTTGATTGAAGGGGAAACCGAAGCACTCGGAGTAAACCCTGTCAGATGTGGTAAGGAGGGCAAGAAGACAGAGGTAACCGCTGGGTCGCCGTGTCGTCTTCTGCACTCATATGTTAGTGAAGTCTTTAGGGAGGTGTTTGGTGTCACGGGGTCAAGGTCGGATAAAGAACTCAATGAGTGGGAGAGGGTCACAGATTTTGGGGGAAGATTCAGATGTCAGATGGTGGGAGTTCATTATTCTAACAGGGCTTCACCTGTATGTAAGTGGTCTTAACCTGTGGTTCTCTCTGTGACAAAGGCAAGGGCTTAACAAATGACATATACTGTGGGTCGGGTTTTTTGGAATCCTGTGTAAGCGGTTCACATTTCTTGGACCTTAACATACTATTCGCCTTTTCTTTCACGACCCGATAGGACAACTTAACGATTCCTGGCTTTGCTTCGGATTCAGCTTGACTTTTTGTTGTCTTCTCCAATTGTAGTCTTAGCTGTTCGATTACCATCTTCTGCTCTTCGACTACCATCGTCAGCTCTTCGGTTTCCCTCCTCTGCTCATTGCTGTCCTTCAAGAGGTAGGAGTTGTCGGCAAGAGATTTTTTCACTTGTTGGGCCAGTTGCAGGTCCTTCCTTTCGAGCTGTTTCTTGTAGGTCGCAATAGTCCTTTGAAAGGCATCTTCCTTTTCTTGTAAACAATTTATCATGAACTTGTGGCACTGTTTGTCTTCATCCAAGCCCACTGTTTTATTGTTGTCAATGTAACGACAAAAGAGACCCATGACTGTTTTTCTCAGCATTTGTGGATCATCCAAATGAGGCTTGCATGAATATATGTCACTCTCCATTCTCTTTATTACGGTCTCCAGTCTCTGGTTTACACCCTTGAACCTATTTGTTTCTGTCTGTTTGGCCTTCCCTCTCAAGTGCACACTTTTAGATTCATTCTGCAGATACAGGTTTTCTCGTAATGCACTACTCAGCTCCAGATCCCTTTCTTTGAGACTGTTCTCACCCTGTGTGCAGTTGTCCTGTATCGTCTGACAATGAGTGACAAGAGCATCATTCAGTGCTCTAAAGAGAGAATTCTTTTTTTCCAACTCTAACACTTTCTTCCCTATCTTTGCTTTTTCACTTCTAAGTGCGAGTATCATATATTTTTGGTCTTTGATTGTGATTGCGTCCTTTTCTTTTTTTTTCTCGAAAACGTCAATCTTATCCATGAGATGATCCACTGTGTTTCTCTTGTCCAGTTCTTGTTTCATCTCTTTTAACTGTCTCTCAACATCTAGTTTTTTGCCCACTAGAATATAAGTGTCTTTGTATATTGCTTCCTCTGTTCTGGCTTTCTCGCCTGCAATGACCATTTCATGATTTGTTATAACATCATTCAAGCGCTTCTCCTCTTTTTCGTACTTTTCAAGCAGCTTCATTTTCTCTTTCTTCTCTTTCTCCATCTCGATCACAAAATCTTTCTTCTGCTCTTTGCACATTTCGGCTGCTCTCTGCACTTCCACCTCCATCTTTTTGTTACACTCTGCCAGCATGAATTCTTGATCTTTATCATGCTTCCTCTTCTGTCTATCTAACTCTTTCTTGTGGACTTCCTCCTTTTGACTCAGCAACAGCTTTGCTTGTGTAAATTCACCTTTTATTTGTGAATCCTGCCTCTTTAAGAGTTTCTTATTTTCCTTTTGTTCCTTTTGCAGGATAGCAATTTTCTCATCTGTGGCCTTCAATTCCTTCCTCTGTTGAACGAATTTAATGCCCATTTCTCTTTTTTCTGTAAGTAATTTGTCACATTCAATGGTCTTTTTTGCAAGTTCTTTTTCCAGGATTTCCTTTTCTCCATCCTTGATGTTGATTAACTCCTGCATCTGTCTTGTGGTGTAGCTCATTTTCGCTTCCATTTTCTTTGCTTCCATTCCTAAAGCCTGTTCCTCAAGTTTTGACAGTTTTAGTGGTTGTAAACTGATCCTGTATTTAGCTCTCTCAAAACGTTTTGATGTGTGTGTGTCTCTCTCATAACCTCCGTGTTCTGTCACGTGACGTCATCAAAGCGCTTTGATGAAGTCACGTGACGTCATCAAAGCGCTTTGATGAAGTCACGTGATCTGATCACACGAAAGTGCAGACTCGAAACTTCCTCCCATTTCCTATTCCATTCCTATTTGACCTTCCTAGGTCATGTAAAACTGGAGATATGATACTTTTAATATATTTAGTCCGCATACATTTTCTTGAGATTTAGCGCGGTCGTTGCGTTTCCTGGTTTTTCTTAGAATGTAGAATGTTCTGATGGAAAAAGTGTTGCTTTGGTGGATGTTTTGGTTTGTTGTTTCGCTATTTTGTTATTTTACTATGAAATATCTTTGCTCAGTGCTCTCTTTGTAAACCAGCTTTTAACATTTTACATCCACAGAGAGGAAGATGACCAGCCTAGGGACCCAACAATCAATGTTGATCCTGTGAGGGGTCTTCAGTGGAGATCCATTCCTCCTACAACGAGGGCTAGACAGAGCGCAAAGCGTCGTCGGGAAAGATCTGCAACAGCTCAGGCAACACAGCCAGACCACTCACACACACACACACACACACACACACACACACACACACACACACACACACACACACACACACACACACACACACACACACACACACACACACACACACACACACACACACACACACTGTTCAACTCCATGCCAAATTTCAGCCTCCTATGGCGAAAATATTATATTTCAATTTGTTTTCCCATGTCTTACCTACATTGGAAATGCTGTCATGCTTTTTATTATTCATCAACCAACATGTGTGACAAGGTTAGACTGACTTGTGTTTGTTTTCTCTCATGTTTTTGTTGTTTGAAATGTGTTTGGTAGATAAAATACAAAAAACGCACCTGCTTTTTTTTTTGTAAATATTTGAATACCAAATGTCCTTTATATGTTTCCATTTATTATTTTGATAATTATTTTTATTATTTTAGCTTTGTCACTGCTCAAAACAGTTCCCAGGAGACTTTTTGGAGCAGTGGCATAGCTAGAATACAAAAAACGCCTATGTACAAGCCTGTTGTTGCTGTAAAAAATTGAATCAATTCTTATTGTTTTCCAAATTTTCTTTTTATACATTTGAAGTTCATTTTTATCAATTCAAAACAGTTCGTCCAGCACTCTGTGTATTTTAGAATAAAAAAAGTAATCAATTTAAAAAAAACGAATTCTCTATTTTTTTGTGTGTGTTTGGGTCCTGTGTGTTGATACAGTATCTCTAGGTGACTAATGAATGGTCAATTCATAAAGGTGAGGTTGTGCTGAAAAAAAAGATTCCAGGCACTTGTATGATAAACATTTTTGATGTAGTCAGATATAAGCAAAATGACAATTATAGCAAAACGGCCAAAACAGCCTCAGACCTCAGGAACTTTTGGAGAAACCCTAGACAGCCTTAGCAGTGGACGGCAGGCTACTAGCTAAGGTAACCCATTGCACTGAACCATTAACACTGATTCTGGTAACCACCGTGAAACTATCACATTAAATGTCATAACGGCCCCATCAACACCTCTGCTTCTGGCTCACCCGTGGCTGTCCAAACACAACCCTCAGATAGACTGGTGGTCAGGAAGAATAATGAGCTGGAGCACCCTCTGTCATTCTGTGTTTGCAATCCGCTTTATCTCCTCCAGGAAATGTCCCAACCTTCTCAGCCACTCAACAGGAACAACCAAATCTGTCAACCATCCCTGAGGATTATCACGATCTTGGTGAAGTTTTTAACAAGAGTAAGGCTTTCTCACTGCCCCCACACAGGCCATATGACTGCACAACCTCTGCCTTCCAGCCGCCTATACAACTTGTCTAAGCCTGAAAGAGAGGCCATGGAGAAGAACATCAGGGAGTCCCTTGTTGCAGGTATTATCAGGCCTTCCTCTTCCCCAGTGGGAGCAGGTTTTTTTTTTGTTTCAAAGAAGGACTCCTCTCTCCGACCCTGCATAGATTTTAGAGGCTTAAACAACATTACTGTTAAGAATAAGTACCCTCTGCCTCTCATTGATTCTGCTTCCTGCAGCGTGTGTACGCGTCGAGCGACTAGAGGAGACCCTGTGAGGGAAGCAGCAGGCGTGAGCAGTCGCAGATGATGGGGACAATTTGCTCACTGTTTTATTTTGTTGGAACTGACTGACTTTTAGGCTCATACGTTTGCTGGACATTTAGCTCTCCCTTGATTTATCTGACTTGTATTCCTCTCTTTTAGCCCACTTTTAGCATAGGCGATTTAGGACAATTTTATTCTTTTATTAATTTTGAAGTAGGTTTTAATTTGGTGCAATGTAACGATAAATAAATCAGTTTTGCACTGTCAACATTGCTTTCAACCCGATAACCCAAACGAAACCTGTCAATATTAAATTCTTTACTCTTTTTAAATGACCACATTTCACCCCCTTTTACAGTACCTTACCTAGGCTCAAGTTGAATGATCATAGTCATTATCCAGGTAAGGGGACACATGATAATTTAGAATTTGGCTAAACTGATGGAGATAATATGAATGAGCAAAAAAAATCACCACCGGATAAATAAAGACCCAATGTGAAAGAGATGCTACGAGACAAAAAGTTGTATTTTACACCTAAAGTTTCTCTCCAAAGAAAAACTGAACATTGCAGCCTAGAAGAAGTTGGAGGGGGATTGTCATATTAGGCTGTATTAGTTTAACTGTAGCTAGGATTTAATCCAGTCGCATCCCATTAATGAAGGGGTACAGATTTATTAACGTAAAATCATTTCTTACCCTAAAAGGACATCAATAGAGTACATCTTATGTTATATTCAATACATTACATTAAATACATTATAGTGTGACTCATAACTATATACTGTATTACATTCAGACTATGGGCCTACATTGAAAACTCTTGATCCAAATAAACCTAGTCTCCTATAATCTCTGGAAAGAACGGGCTCCCTCTGCTGGAGAACAACATCAACTGCAACCATTAACCCTCCCTGTAATATCCCCGTGATTTTAACAGAAAGGAAGAAAAACATTCTCTCAGCCCTTAAAACTGCAAATCTCTGTACCCTAAACCTGTAACCCCTCCAAACACCTCTACCATCCCAGATACACCTATTAAGTTGGCACTACTTAATGTGAGATCACTCTCAAATGTGAGATCAGCTGTATCCCTTTTCCTACAGAATGCATTTTTTATGGTGATATTCTGCAGTGCAGCGTGGACCTGCAGAACATACACTGGCAGCCCTGTGAGTTTACTATTTATTTGTGTCTTTATTTAGCTACAGTGTGAATGAAAGGGTGTTGAGAGAGGATGCATTAATGATGAGTCCAGTCTTTTAGTGAAAGAAAGAAAGAAAGAAGCCACTAAAGAGAAAGGACACTGATCTCATCACTTTGATACAAAAGTACAGCTCTTAACAGTCCACTAAACTCTACCTGACTTTTGCTAGAGCATTTGACAAACAGTGTTTCCCTGAGACTACAATATTTATCCACACATACCCGTTTTTGTCGCTCTCAGACAGAAACATAGAGTATGATAATGGGTTACAAATTGAATGGAAACGTTTTCGCATGTGATGCATTAACGCTGTTTCAAATCAAATGGTTTCTGCTATCAGCAGCAGGAGAGAGACATGTATAGCAAGAGTTCTGCTGTAGTTGTCTTCTCAATAAAAGCCAGTAGAGGGAGACATCAGTAAACGTATTCCCAACTCATAACCGCATGATGATTCTTTTTTTTTAAGATTTTTATTTTTGGGCTTTTTTTAATTGAGAGATAGGACAGTGGATAGAGTGAGAAATCAGGGAGAGAGAGAGAGTGGGGAATGACATGCGGGAAGGGAGCCACAGGCTGGATTTGAACCTGGGCCGCCCACTTGGAAGACTATAGCCTCCATATATGGTGTACGCGCACGAACCACTGAGCCACCAGCGCCCCAACATGCATGATATGACTCTAATCATCAACCTCTCAAGCAAAAAATGTATATACAAATTGAAGTTAAGATACCATCGCTTTATCAGATGTGTACCTTTCATTTGATTTGTATTGTAGGCACTTCACAGCCCGGAAGTGAAGTGAAGTGAATTGGAGGGGGGGAGAAGTTGAGTCAACACAAGGCTGTTTCTCAGACTTGTGGCGCTTCTGGTCTCGTGGCTCTCAATAGCCACAGACAGAGATTGCGATAACAGGACAGACGCAGACAGACAGACATAGTGAGGATATATGAAATGAAACTAGCAGGGAAGGTTGATTTTCTGCCTCTGTCAGGAAAAAACAAAGAAGGGAAATAACTGAAACGACCTTCAAAAAGACTTTTGCCGCTCTTCATAAGAGATTTATTAGTTTAGTTTATTTGAATCTGGGACAATGTACAAAATAACTTATTAGTCTCAAGAGAGAGATGCTTTGTACCAGATATAGCTAACTAGCTCATCTCCATCTGTAGTCCCTGGGCAGATGATGGCAGATGTAAAATACAGATCAACCAGTCATCTATCTATCTATACACACACATGCACACAAACTTTATAAGAGAGAAAAAGAACACAGAAGAATATGCCGGTGTTAAAACATTATGTAAGTATGAGCCTAAATCTGATGACCAGTGATATAAACATTTAAAAAATGAAATTTCTGAACAGAGATCGGCATCATAACGGAATAAAATTAACCATGAATGTGAGTGTCTGTTCAATCTCTCTCCGTCAAACTGCTCAAACGAGTCATCAGAGGATTCATAAACTGACTTTAAACACCTGATGAGTAATTATTAACCGTGTTACCCGAGAAGGATCTTTATTTTTAAATAATATTTATTTGTAATAGTTTCTAACAGTGTTCATAGCTGTAATGGAGTGGTTACAGATGTTTATTTTAGAAAAAAGGGGACATAAACTCTGAGTTATCAGCTGATTTAGAAAAGAATAACACATGTAAAGTCACCTGGATGATATTAAAACCTTTTGTATTCATACGTGAGTGTAAATATGATGAGTGGGGCGAGACGAGGTGTTATATCGAGCTAGCAAACTTTTTATTTTGACATTTATTTTTCAGTAAGAGGATTTGGCGTAGTGTTCCTTCGTTTAGAGACATTTTCACTAACATATTTATGGGATGTTGTAACGTTGTTAATACGTCAGTGAATGAATGTGTCAAGAATCTGAACAGACTTCTCTTCTGTCACGGAGCGATCGCTGCTTTAAAGCAGGAACATGACAGCGGTCCCACAATTTACCACTTTAATCCTCTCTAGTTTCAGTCCAAACACACACAGAGCTCTTCTTTTACCCTCCTTCGTCTTTTGTAAATGAAAACCTGATACTAAATTGTGTTTTTAAAATAGTTTGAAGTCCAAAAAGCTTCGCGATTGAGTTTAATCGCATGGCTACCAGTGTTTTCTAATCTACCGCCGAAGCATTCTCGGGGCTTGTTTTCACCATAGACTGTAAATATTACGGTTTTCACCCAAACGGGGGCGTGGTCAATCTGACGAGTCGGAAGAGACGTTCGACTGCTCTAATGAATTAGCCATTAGCATTAGCGGCTAGCGCTAGCCGTTAGCGCTAGCTAGCTTAGGCATCATTAGTCAGCATTTATCTGACTCTTTTCAGCAAGACACGATTTTAAAATAATAATAATACAAAATGGTAGTAGCCTATCTGGCAGATAAAATAACCTCTGAAAGGGTGAAATTAATGTTTAAGATGAGAGGATACTAGTGAATGTGGTTTTCCCAGGAAAGACTTAATTGCTCCTTAGCTGAATGTTAATTATTCTAGTATGGATATCACTGATTAGATAAAAATACACATTAAGAACTGATTGAAGTTGCTTAGTGCATTGCAAAGGAAAGTGACATTATCTTATGCAAACATATAGCCTTCATATAATGTTATAATATCTATTTGAATAATATTATGATCAGTGAAAGTGCACAATTTTAGATTAGTCATAATATGTAAATAAAAATGGAGTGATAAATTGTGACTTGACTTGTTAAAGCTGCTCTATGGGATTGTTGCCTATCCTATCCTAGAGTTGCAGGAGATGACTACCTCAAGGTCCCAGAGGAGCGAGATCAAACCACAGGACGAGGCTGCATTATTTTCATCCGTGTGAAGATAAAGATGGGTTTACTCCAGCGGAGTTTTTAATATTCAATTTAACATCCGTGATATGTAACGTACATAATATCGGCTATAATATAGTTTTTTTTATATACTTTTAGTTAAAAAAACCTGGTCAGACCATACGATCGCTAAAATAGCCTAGTGTTGCGGGTCTTAAAAGAAGCAGCTCCCGGAGCGGACCGGAGGCCGTACCTCACCTGAAATAATCCCAGATCGTGGAGCGAGTGGCTTCTTTCATTGGTTCAGCCGAACTTTGCGTGGAAATGACCATACACCCATTTTTCTGCCATACGTAACTTGAACCAGAGTTGTATGTATACAGTTAGTATGTATACTAACTGTATACATACTGAGGACTAACTTTTTCATAGAAAACAATGGGCTAATGTATGACTTAACATATGTTTACAGTCTATGGTTACGACGCGGAATACACGCAGCGGCAGAGTAGGAGCTCTAACAATAAATGTTAAGACAAGTTTAGTAAAACTGAAAATCCAAATCAATTGTCTAAAATGTGTTTAAATGAATGGATTTAGAGGCTTATCTTTCCACTCTTAACAATTTTAGGACAAGTGTAGTGTGATCTTAAAGTTAAGAAGAAAATTAGGACGAAATTTAAGAACTTTGATTTCAAGAATCTCATTTAAAGTTTTTTTCTGAGGAAGAAACATAAGAAGAAAGTTAAGAAAATAAATATGAACTTTTTTCAAGAATTTGAAATCTTCTTAACTTTTGTCTTAAGACTGAAGTTAAGAAGTACAGAGCCCCTCTGGTGACATTGGTGAAAATTTTATCATTTGTGGCCACAAAAATAATCATACAGTTGGCATCAAGGGGAACGGCCACAAACCGTCACATCCAGTTAGCGATGAGGGGAAACGTAATCAAACCGCTAGACACAAAGCTGAAGGGCTGCTGTATGCCCTTCGTCACGACAAATAAACTGTTGTGTTTGTTTAAAAACTTCCAAACCCCATGCTGAACCTCTGACTTGATTAGATGGCTGCTAGTCCATTTTCACAGAGAAGAGTCCCAGTCAGTGACAGTTACTGACACATGTAGGACAGGGTCAACACAATAAACTTGAGCTTCACATTTATTGATGTACACATTGATTGATTTATTGATTGATTGGTTTAAAACAATTTAGAGTGTCTAATGTTTGATTGAAGGGGAAACCGAAGCACTCGGAGTAAACCCTGTCAGATGTGGTAAGGAGGGCAAGAAGACAGAGGTAACCGCTGGGTCGCCGTGTCGTCTTCTGCACTCATATGTTAGTGAAGTCTTTAGGGAGGTGTTTGGTGTCACGGGGTCAAGGTCGGATAAAGAACTCAATGAGTGGGAGAGGGTCACAGATTTTGGGGGAAGATTCAGATGTCAGATGGTGGGAGTTCATTATTCTAACAGGGCTTCACCTGTATGTAAGTGGTCTTAACCTGTGGTTCTCTCTGTGACAAAGGCAAGGGCTTAACAAATGACATATACTGTGGGTCGGGTTTTTTGGAATCCTGTGTAAGCGGTTCACATTTCTTGGACCTTAACATACTATTCGCCTTTTCTTTCACGACCCGATAGGACAACTTAACGATTCCTGGCTTTGCTTCGGATTCAGCTTGACTTTTTGTTGTCTTCTCCAATTGTAGTCTTAGCTGTTCGATTACCATCTTCTGCTCTTCGACTACCATCGTCAGCTCTTCGGTTTCCCTCCTCTGCTCATTGCTGTCCTTCAAGAGGTAGGAGTTGTCGGCAAGAGATTTTTTCACTTGTTGGGCCAGTTGCAGGTCCTTCCTTTCGAGCTGTTTCTTGTAGGTCGCAATAGTCCTTTGAAAGGCATCTTCCTTTTCTTGTAAACAATTTATCATGAACTTGTGGCACTGTTTGTCTTCATCCAAGCCCACTGTTTTATTGTTGTCAATGTAACGACAAAAGAGACCCATGACTGTTTTTCTCAGCATTTGTGGATCATCCAAATGAGGCTTGCATGAATATATGTCACTCTCCATTCTCTTTATTACGGTCTCCAGTCTCTGGTTTACACCCTTGAACCTATTTGTTTCTGTCTGTTTGGCCTTCCCTCTCAAGTGCACACTTTTAGATTCATTCTGCAGATACAGGTTTTCTCGTAATGCACTACTCAGCTCCAGATCCCTTTCTTTGAGACTGTTCTCACCCTGTGTGCAGTTGTCCTGTATCGTCTGACAATGAGTGACAAGAGCATCATTCAGTGCTCTAAAGAGAGAATTCTTTTTTTCCAACTCTAACACTTTCTTCCCTATCTTTGCTTTTTCACTTCTAAGTGCGAGTATCATATATTTTTGGTCTTTGATTGTGATTGCGTCCTTTTCTTTTTTTTTCTCGAAAACGTCAATCTTATCCATGAGATGATCCACTGTGTTTCTCTTGTCCAGTTCTTGTTTCATCTCTTTTAACTGTCTCTCAACATCTAGTTTTTTGCCCACTAGAATATAAGTGTCTTTGTATATTGCTTCCTCTGTTCTGGCTTTCTCGCCTGCAATGACCATTTCATGATTTGTTATAACATCATTCAAGCGCTTCTCCTCTTTTTCGTACTTTTCAAGCAGCTTCATTTTCTCTTTCTTCTCTTTCTCCATCTTGATCACAAAATCTTTCTTCTGCTCTTCGCACATTTCGGCTGCTCTCTGCACTTCCTCCTCCATCTTTTTGTTACACTCTGCCAGCATGAATTCTTGATCTTTATCATGCTTCCTCTTCTGTCTATCTAACTCTTTCTTGTGGACTTCCTCCTTTTGACTCAGCAACAGCTTTGCTTGTGTAAATTCACCTTTTATTTGTGAATCCTGCCTCTTTAAGAGTTTCTTATTTTCCTTTTGTTCCTTTTGCAGGATAGCAATTTTCTCATCTGTGGCCTTCAATTCCTTCCTCTGTTGAACGAATTTAATGCCCATTTCTCTTTTTTCTGTAAGTAATTTGTCACATTCAATGGTCTTTTTTGCAAGTTCTTTTTCCAGGATTTCCTTTTCTCCATCCTTGATGTTGATTAACTCCTGCATCTGTCTTGTGGTGTAGCTCATTTTCGCTTCCATTTTCTTTGCTTCCATTCCTAAAGCCTGTTCCTCAAGTTTTGACAGTTTTAGTGGTTGTAAACTGATCCTGTATTTAGCTCTCTCAAAACGTTTTGATGTGTGTGTGTCTCTCTCATAACCTCCGTGTTCTGTCACGTGACGTCATCAAAGCGCTTTGATGAAGTCACGTGATCTGATCACACGAAAGTGCAGACTCGAAACTTCCTCCCATTTCCTATTCCATTCCTATTTGACCTTCCTAGGTCATGTAAAACTGGAGATATGATACTTTTAATATATTTAGTCCGCATACATTTTCTTGAGATTTAGCGCGGTCGTTGCGTTTCCTGGTATTTCTTAGAATGTAGAATGTTCTGATGGAAAAAGTGTTGCTTTGGTGGATGTTTTGGTTTGTTGTTTCGCTATTTTGTTATTTTACTATGAAATATCTTTGCTCAGTGCTCTCTTTGTAAACCAGCTTTTAACATTTTACATCCACAGAGAGGAAGATGACCAGCCTAGGGACCCAACAATCAATGTTGATCCTGTGAGGGGTCTTCAGTGGAGATCCATTCCTCCTACAACGAGGGCTAGACAGAGCGCAAAGCGTCGTCGGGAAAGATCTGCAACAGCTCAGGCAACACAGCCAGACCACTCACACACACACACACACACACACACACACACACACACACACACACACACACACACACACACACACACACACACACACACACACACACACACACACACACACACACTGTTCAACTCCATGCCAAATTTCAGCCTCCTATGGCGAAAATATTATATTTCAATTTGTTTTCCCATGTCTTACCTACATTGGAAATGCTGTCATGCTTTTTATTATTCATCAACCAACATGTGTGACAAGGTTAGACTGACTTGTGTTTGTTTTCTCTCATGTTTTTGTTGTTTGAAATGTGTTTGGTAGATAAAATACAAAAAACGCACCTGCTTTTTTTTTGTAAATATTTGAATACCAAATGTCCTTTATATATTTCCATTTATTATTTTGATAATTATTTTTATTATTTTAGCTTTGTCACTGCTCAAAACAGTTCCCAGGAGACTTTTTGGAGCAGTGGCATAGCTAGAATACAAAAAACGCCTATGTACAAGCCTGTTGTTGCTGTAAAAAATTGAATCAATTCTTATTGTTTTCCAAATTTTCTTTTTATACATTTGAAGTTCATTTTTATCAATTCAAAACAGTTCGTCCAGCACTCTGTGTATTTTAGAATAAAAAAAGTAATCAATTTAAAAAAAACAAATTCTCTATTTTTTTGTGTGTGTTTGGGTCCTGTGTGTTGATACAGTATCTCTAGGTGACTAATGAATGGTCAAATCATAAAGGTGAGGTTGTGCTGAAAAAAAAGATTCCAGGCACTTGTATGATAAACATTTTTGATGTAGTCAGATATAAGCAAAATGACAATTATAGCAAAACGGCCAAAACAGCCTCAGACCTCAGGAACTTTTGGAGAAACCCTAGACAGCCTTAGCAGTGGACGGCAGGCTACTAGCTAAGGCAACCCATTGCACTGAACCATTAACACTGATTCTGGTAACCACCGTGAAACTATCACATTAAATGTCATAACGGCCCCATCAACACCTCTGCTTCTGGCTCACCCGTGGCTGTCCAAACACAACCCTCAGATAGACTGGTGGTCAGGAAGAATAATGAGCTGGAGCACCCTCTGTCATTCTGTGTTTGCAATCCGCTTTATCTCCTCCAGGAAATGTCCCAACCTTCTCAGCCACTCAACAGGAACAACCAAATCTGTCAACCATCCCTGAGGATTATCACGATCTTGGTGAAGTTTTTAACAAGAGTAAGGCTTTCTCACTGCCCCCACACAGGCCATATGACTGCACAACCTCTGCCTTCCAGCCGCCTATACAACTTGTCTAAGCCTGAAAGAGAGGCCATGGAGAAGAACATCAGGGAGTCCCTTGTTGCAGGTATTATCAGGCCTTCCTCTTCCCCAGTGGGAGCAGGTTTTTTTTTTTTGTTTCAAAGAAGGACTCCTCTCTCCAACCCTGCATAGATTTTAGAGGCTTAAACAACATTACTGTTAAGAATAAGTACCCTCTGCCTCTCATTGATTCTGCTTCCTGCAGCGTGTGTACGCGTCGAGCGACTAGAGGAGACCCTGTGAGGGAAGCAGCAGGCGTGAGCAGTCGCAGATGATGGGGACAATTTGCTCAGTGTTTTATTTTGTTGGAACTGACTGACTTTTAGGCTCATATGTTTGCTGGACATTTAGCTCTCCCTTGATTTATCTGACTTGTATTCCTCTCTTTTAGCCCACTTTTAGCATAGGCGATTTAGGACAATTTTATTCTTTTATTAATTTTGAAGTAGGTTTTAATTTGGTGCAATGTAACGATAAATAAATCAGTTTTGCACTGTCAACATTGCTTTCAACCCGATAACCCAAACGAAACCTGTCAATATTAAATTCTTTACTCTTTTTAAATGACCACATTTCACCCCCTTTTACAGTACCTTACCTAGGCTCAAGTTGAATGATCATAGTCATTATCCAGGTAAGGGGACACATGATAATTTAGAATTTGGCTAAACTGATGGAGATAATATGAATGAGCAAAAAAAATCACCACCGGATAAATAAAGACCCAATGTGAAAGAGATGCTACGAGACAAAAAGTTGTATTTTACACCTAAAGTTTCTCTCCAAAGAAAAACTGAACATTGCAGCCTAGAAGAAGTTGGAGGGGGATTGTCATATTAGGCTGTATTAGTTTAACTGTAGCTAGGATTTAATCCAGTCGCATCCCATTAATGAAGGGGTACAGATTTATTAACGTAAAATCATTTCTTACCCTAAAAGGACATCAATAGAGTACATCTTATGTTATATTCAATACATTACATTAAATACATTATAGTGTGACTCATAACTATATACTGTATTACATTCAGACTATGGGCCTACATTGAAAACTCTTGATCCAAATAAACCTAGTCTCCTATAATCTCTGGAAAGAACGGGCTCCCTCTGCTGGAGAACAACATCAACTGCAACCATTAACCCTCCCTGTAATATCCCCGTGATTTTAACAGAAAGGAAGAAAAACATTCTCTCAGCCCTTAAAACTGCAAATCTCTGTACCCTAAACCTGTAACCCCTCCAAACACCTCTACCATCCCAGATACACCTATTAAGTTGGCACTACTTAATGTGAGATCACTCTCAAATGTGAGATCAGCTGTATCCCTTTTCCTACAGAATGCATTTTTATGGTGATATTCTGCAGTGCAGCGTGGACCTGCAGAACATACACTGGCAGCCCTGTGAGTTTACTATTTATTTGTGTCTTTATTTAGCTACAGTGTGAATGAAAGGGTGTTGAGAGAGGATGCATTAATGATGAGTCCAGTCTTTTAGTGAAAGAAAGAAAGAAAGAAGCCACTAAAGAGAAAGGACACTGATCTCATCACTTTGATACAAAAGTACAGCTCTTAACAGTCCACTAAACTCTACCTGACTTTTGCTAGAGCATTTGACAAACAGTGTTTCCCTGAGACTACAATATTTATCCACACATACCCGTTTTTGTCGCTCTCAGACAGAAACATAGAGTATGATAATGGGTTACAAATTGAATGGAAACGTTTTCGCATGTGATGCATTAACGCTGTTTCAAATCAAATGGTTTCTGCTATCAGCAGCAGGAGAGAGACATGTATAGCAAGAGTTCTGCTGTAGTTGTCTTCTCAATAAAAGCCAGTAGAGGGAGACATCAGTAAACGTATTCCCAACTCATAACCGCATGATGATTCTTTTTTTTAAGATTTTTATTTTTGGGCTTTTTTTAATTGAGAGCTAGGACAGTGGATAGAGTGAGAAATCAGGGAGAGAGAGAGAGTGGGGAATGACATGCGGGAAGGGAGCCACAGGCTGGATTTGAACCTGGGCCGCCCACTTGGAAGACTATAGCCTCCATATATGGTGTACGCGCACGAACCACTGAGCCACCAGCGCCCCAACATGCATGATATGACTCTTGTTTTAATCATCAACCCAAGCAAAGTACGATGCTGTTGTAAGACAGGTTAAATATATATGTTACTGCTGCTGGTTCTGTCTTGTCTGCATGGTGTCTATTGTACTCAAGCAAAAAATGTATATACAAATTGAAGTTAAGATACCATCGCTTTATCAGATGTGTACCTTTCATTTGATTTGTATTGTAGGCAACATTTTTTTTTTCAATTATTTTATTTTAATTCATTTTATCCCAAACAATAGACACCATGCAGACAAGACAGAACCAGCAGCAGTAACATATATCTTTAACCTGTCTTACAACAGCATCGTACTGACGTTCACATTCCCCCCCCGTCCCGAGCCCAGTGCAGAGCAACATCTATTTGTCATACAAGAATAATAATAATAATAATAATAATAATAATAATAATAAAAATAATGAGCAAATGATGAAAGAAAGAAAAAAATAGAATTAAAAAAATATATATATTCTTTTTGTTGCCCTTTTTTAATTTATTTTTTAAATTGTTGTTGTTGTTGTGTGAATGTTTTTGTTTATTTTTATTTTTTGTAGGTGACATTTTGATACTGAAACACCAAAGTGGCAAAACTGCTTTAAAGTGAAAGTTCTGCATTTTATTGAATCCAAATTACAAAGAGTAAGCATTAAAGAACACTTACAGTATCAAAAATAGTCATGATGCAGAACTGAGGGATAAATGGGGTTAACCTATGATGGTACTGAAGTACAGAAATTAAATGAATGTACCTACTTCCCTTTGATGACTGAAAGAGGGAAACATTAATTTGAAGTTTAACTTGTAAAGCTGCTGCATGAAGCTACTACAGTCTATAGCAATAAAACATTCTTAGCGAAACATGGAATTATGAATAGCAAAGGTGGAAATAAACGGAGCAGTATGCATGGAATTGATAAATAAAGCAGTTGAGAATGTCTTTACTGGTAACTTCCACAGCGTAAAGTGTGACAAAACCCTGTAATGCTCTGAAATCTGCTGTGTCTTTAAAACCCACTCTGTACTTGGCTCTTTGCCCAGAAAGTTCATTTCCCTTTTCCCATTCAGCCACATGGACTAAGCTCCAGCACGCAGAGAGAACAAGTATTTTCACTCGGAGAGAGCGGCACCTCCAACTGCAGTCTGAGCAACAACTCCCAAACAGGACTTTTACGGACCTCTTTCACTTTCTGAGGACTTTAAACATCCCAGCAGATCTGTCACAGCCCGTCAGCCCTCCCAGAAGTCAAGGTATGATTTACACTAAATGTGACAGCCGGTCTGTCTGTTTGTCAGGTGCCCCGTTACTCCTATCACAGTGTGCTCAGTGGAGTATGTGTGCTTTAGTAACTGTGTGTTTTCTGGTATTGATCTGCTGACTTTTGTACAAATGTCAGAAGATTCATTCAATGTGTTATGTTTGGTTTAAAGAGTGCTTGCCGCCATGTTTGAACTTTTGTATTTTTGCATTAAAAGACAGAAAAATCTATTTTCACAAATCTCTAATTCCTGTCACAAGTAGATCTAGCAGTTTTTTTGTGGTGAAAAGTAACTGTTCAGCTGTACATGTTAATCTACTTGTGTTCATTCATGCTACTCTCGTGAAAACTCTTAAGACAAATGCCAGGTTTTAAAAAAAGTTTTCCCACATAACATTCGCCCTGGAGGAAGAGTTCAGCACAAATAAATGAATGGAAAGAACTTAGAATAAGGTTCAGACTAAAGTTTCCCACAGCAGGCAGCAGTTACCAGGCTGTATAAACAGGATGCTTGTCTGCACACACGCACACACACACACACACACACACACACACACACACACACTTGCCGGTTGATGCTCTGGTTGAGTGAACATGCTGAGGTACCAGCACTGCTATCAGTGCTGTTGATGTAACGAGCAATGTGACGTCTTTGTCCATAAAGTGAGCGCCTTGTTGTGTATATCTGGCTCGGAGGCTGCATCATGTGACTGACTGTGCTGCTGAGGTTTCTGGAGGATTTTTCTCAGAATATGAGGTCATAGGGAGTGAGACACACCCAGAGGCCCGGGCTCTGAGCAGGAAGGGCCGAGGGTGGAAGACGTTGAGCTCTGACTGAGTAAGAAGAGTAGGAAGCAGTAGTTGTGTTGGAATTCCCATTCAGTTTTGGGGCACAATCATTTTAGCATGGATGTGGTGTTTATACTCAGACACATGGCAAGAATGCTCACTTCACTTTCCTCTCAAATATAGAAACAAAACCCCCTCTGAAGGCTTTAAAATAATTACATAACATACTTTTTTGCAAGAGTTTTCTTCCTGCACATAGTGTAATTTCCTAACAGGAAAAGGACCTTATCAAAATGGGTTTGAACACTTGGCAAAATAAAAACATTCACATTGGAATGTGTCTGGAATGTGGATCATTTCCTCTCAGCTCAAAGATCAAGCTGGATGACTTTTGAACCCATGGAGGCATTTAAACCCCAACATCCTGACTTCTCACATGAGCATTCATATTCAAGACAAGTGTATGGTTTGTACTAGAAGCTCTTCTGTTGGCTTACTGAGCCCGTATTCTGTGTTGTGACTTATCGTGGCTCAGTCACCAGTGTAGACACACATCGCTGGGAGGGCCGAGTGCAGCCCGGAAGTGAAGTGAAGTGAATTGGAGGGGGGGAGAAGTTGAGTCAACACAAGGCTGTTTCTCAGACTTGTGGCGCTTCTGGTCTCGTGGCTCTCAATAGCCACAGACAGAGATTGCGATAACAGGACAGACGCAGACAGACAGACATAGTGAGGATATATGAAATGAAACTAGCAGGGAAGGTTGATTTTCTGCCTCTGTCAGGAAAAAACAAAGAAGGGAAATAACTGAAACGACCTTCAAAAAGACTTTTGCCGCTCTTCATAAGAGATTTATTAGTTTAGTTTATTTGAATCTGGGACAATGTACAAAATAACTTATTAGTCTCAAGAGAGAGATGCTTTGTACCAGATATAGCTAACTAGCTCATCTCCATCTGTAGTCCCTGGGCAGATGATGGCAGATGTAAAATACAGATCAACCAGTCATCTATCTATCTATACACACACATGCACACAAACTTTATAAGAGAGAAAAAGAACACAGAAGAATATGCCGGTGTTAAAACATTATGTACATGTTTCACTGAGGTGGAGAAAAGTTGTCGAGATGACAAATGAATGCTGCCAAGAATGGTTCTTTAAAATCCATTTTCTTGACTTCATGGGAGAAAGAGTGGATGTTAGTGTTTACTGATTGCATCAATGTAGGCTACAAAAGCACAAAGGCATCAAGGTTTTGTTTGAAAAAAAGGGCTGGTTCTGATCATCAGAAACGTGCTCGTGTCAACCTTAATCTGATACGTCTTTCATCAAGATTACTTTCATAGATTGGATAGATTTCCCTTTTTTTTCCTGATGTCTCCACCACGTTTACTGTCCACATGGCTTTGACAAAACATTTCACTCAGTGGAGGGGCGCAGACTACAAAGAGAGGACTCCTTTTTGTGGAGCTTTTGTCTTCACTTTGTAGCACTCACATGACTGCTTTTGTGAACACGATATATTACAAAAGGTCAATGATATTTCACAATAAGCTGAAAATACAATACAATAAGCTGTGGTCAGCATGGGGCAATGCAGCACATAATCTCTTTACGCACGCAAATGCAGTTCAAGATTTTAAATAGTGCAACCAACATAATATTTCCTCGCTGTACCAAAATTACAGACTTCAGTTACAACCAGCCTAGCCCAGCCCCAGAGCACGATGGAAAGTAGTAGAAATGTAGAAAAGAATGACGTCTTGCCTTGTGTTGTAGGGAAAAGATGAGTGATGGTGATGGAGTCTCTTTCCTAATATCACTCAGTATCACTAGACAAAAGTCTTTACAGTCTACCAGTTGATGTCAGGCTCAACAAGAGGAAATGTGTGGAGAACTCCCCTCCATCCACAGGGCGGCACATGGGAGTAAGAGATTATACTGTTAACACTTCATTTCCAATCATATTCAGCTTCGAACGCCGAAGAATTGTGCAACCCAAAGTCGTCAAAGCATAGCTGGTTCCTACTGTTTTTTTTTTAAAGAAATGAAGCCACAATGCCACAATGCCTTATCACACAACAACTAATCTGAATACCAGAAGTAGCTTCTTAAAAGCTGATCCTGAACTCTTACCAGTTTGGTCTCCAAAAGTTGTAGCCCTTAAAGTTCCAAACCCTGAGAAAAGTCCAAAGTAGTCCAGAAGACTAAATCACATTAAACCTATAACATTCATTTATTATGTGTTCTGTGCTCAGTTTATCTGAGTCTAATTCATTTAATTTAATTCAGTTACATTTGCTATTTTATTGAACCCTTTTTTATTCAGTTTTTTTAATCCATGTTACAAATGTAGCATTGTAAGCTTAAAACATTTAGCTTTATTTGATTACATTTTAATTATATGATAAATCATTTTATTTTGAGACTGACAGTGTGTTCACTTTGCATGGGTGTGATGAATGCTATTTATAGAAAGTCGATGCTTTCCTTACCTATAACATCAGATGTATCTTGTCATCTGTCATGACATAAACCTTATCTATAAACCTGAAACAATCTTCTGACAACAGAAACATGCACCTGTTATCTACAGATAGGAATCACTCCCTTCTTTTTTTTTTAAATGCAGGACAAAACTGTTTTCACAAGCCTGTGTGATTGGCTTCATGTGTGTGATGCAATGTGTGGTATGAAAGTGGGTGACTCCTGCCTGCTCCTTGAACTTTGACCTACATAGACAGGGTGGAAGACAAGGTTAGTTTTAGAGGGAGAGCAAATTCTAGGTTGTTTTAGCTTTCAAAACTCTCACCCCTCAGGTCTTTTGACTGATTCAGTTTTTCTTTTTTCATTTTTAAAACATTGATCTTGATGTGATGATGTACACTGCTCAAAAAAATAAAGGGAACACTAAAATAACACATCCTAGATCTGAATGAGTGAAATATTCTTATTAAATACTTTGTTCTTTACATAGTTGAATGTGCTGACAACAAAATCACACAAAAATTATCAATGGAAATCAAATTTATTAACCCATGGAGGTCTGGATTTGAAGTCACACTCAATATTAAAGTGGAAAAACACACTACAGGCTGATCCAACTTTGATGTAATGTCCTTAATACAAGTTAAAATGAATTTGCCAATCTTGGTGTTCTCTGGCAAATGCCAAACGTCCTGCACGGTGTTGGGCTGTAAGCACAACCCCCACCTGTGGACGTCGGGCCCTCATACCACCCTCATGGAGTCTGTTTCTGACCGTTTGAGCAGACACATGCACATTTGTGGCCTGCTGGAGGTCATTTTTTTCACCTCCATGCTCTGGACACTACGCTGACAGACACAGCAAACCATCTTGCCACAGCTCGCATTGATGTGCCATCCTGGATGAGCTGCACTACCTGAGCCACTTGTGTGGGTTGTAGACTCCGTCTCATGCTACCACTAGAGTGAAAGCACCGCCAGCATTCAAAAGTGACCAAAACATCAGCCAGAAAGCATAGGAACTGAGAAGTGGTCTGTGGTCACCACCTGCAGAACAACTCCTTTATTGGGGGTGTGTTGCTAATTGCCTATAATTTCCACCTGTTGTCTATTCCATTTGCACAACAGCATGTGAAATTGATTGTCAATCAGTGTTGCTTCCTAAGTGGACAGTTTGATTTCACAGAAGTGTGATTGACTTGGAGTTACATTGTGTTGTTTAAGTGTTCCCTTTATTTTTTGAGCAGTGTAACATGGCGAACCTATGGCTCCCTTTGTAAACTCAAAGTAGATCATTTTCCATGTTTATTTTGTTGAACGATAACATGCTGTAAACTTTTGTTTTATTGGCATCACGGCAGAGGCTAGCTGAAGAATCTCAATGACTTGTCATTTCTATGACTCCGTTTCAACTCAGAACCAAACGTCTAAGAAAACATGCTTCCACTTGCCTGGGGGAAAAAAAGTTGCCTTTTTTTCACTGCAAGCTAAAATTAGGAATGTTCTCTGTGTGGGAATAATATGCACTGACACTGATCATGTTATATTAACACTCCTGTGTCGAGTTGGAAAATGACATTTCAACAAGGCCAGCCAACAGAAGAGATTGAATCACTCGTTTGGTATCATAAGCATGTAAGAGGTTAGGGAGGGAACTTAAATAAGCAGATTTTGGCCTGAGGGACTTGATGCATGTTTTGCTCAATGACATCTGAAGAAATTACATTAAGAAGAACCTGCACCTGAAAGAACAGTGGCCCAGTGTTTGCTTGAATGCTCCTGCAGTGTGTGGAAACTGGTCAAGCCAGATCTCTAATGAAAAGAAAAAGCCCTGAGCCACATCTACACCCAATGTTTGAATTCCCAATTTATCTCATGACTCTCATCGTCTTTTTACGGCTGAGACTTTCTACCCAACATAACCAGGCACAGAGGACACAGGCTGATCCCACCCAGTTTTATAACTCTACAGTATCGGCTGCTCAATGTGTAATTGCAGTAAGAGCAGCTCAAGCGAGGGAGGAGACTTTAAAGAGGGAGGGACGGTAGGATCCACCTGTCAGTAGAGAAGAAACCTGACAGCACAGTGACTGAATTTACTGACGAGTCCAAGAGGAACGCAGGAGCGTATGCCAACTCGCTAAAGGGAACGTACTGCTGTCATGTTTGGTTGTTGACTGTAGAGAGAGAAGATCAAAATGGGTGGAAATATAAGTCAGAGGAAGAACAGCAGGAAATCCAGCTCAAGGAGTCCCGACAACAGTGTCATGTGAGTCCATTCTCTCACCTGTTTGATGCTGACTTGATTTAACAGACACTTGAAGAAAATCTGTTGACACTCACTGTTTATTCAGTGACTTCAAACAGAAGTGGAAGTTGTTATTCCTCTCTCACGTTCGTAGATAGTTACACACAGTAAAGAGTGAGAATATGAAACATAGTATACTCTGTTGTAAGCTACAATAACTGAGCTTGTAGGCACATTTGCATTCTTTTTCCGTTCGGTGCGACAGTGGCATCTCTTCAAGTGTAAGCTTGCACACACATGCAAATATTCACACACCCTCGAAATGAACCCACAGATAAAAGACTGCACACTGATGGACTGTTTGATGTGTTTGCTCACTGCCCTTACGCAAGTATGTGGATGAGTCTCTCCATGTGCTTTAGAACAAACAAACCAAAGACTGTAAAAGAGGATGTGATGTTGGCAATGAATCAAACGAGAAAGTTTTCAAATTTCACTCTGCAACATTTACTATAAAAAAAAAAAGAAAGAGAGAGAGAGGGTTTTAAGAATGTTACACACAGTAGTTTTGATTGGTTTAACATGACGAGTTAGGGGGTGGTTTAAACAGATCCAAAATAGTCTCTTTCATAGCACGATCTCATTATGAGAAATATCGCTTCACTGTTCACTGGAGGCAGTTCATGTTGTGTTGTGAGGCCCGGTGGCCGCTCTGCCCTCTGTAGGTTTAGACTACAGACACATGGACCATCCTCACACACAGCTGGTCTTCTTTTTGGACTTCAAAGTTTTTCCAACAGTTCAAACAAGACGTTCTAGAAATTGATTGTGACATCATTGTGGTCACGTTCAGTTCTCTTCAGCAATGTTTCCTCACGCTGAATGCTGAGCTCAGCCTAACTATCTTACATTCTGACTTAGTTTGCAGACAAAAGAAAAAAACTCTTTTCCCATATCAAACATCCCATCTTATAATTCCAATATGAATATGTACAGCGTAATCTATTACTAACTTTGTCATTCTGTTTCAAAACCTGGTTGTGTGTCTGCCGTCCCGGTCTCCTCCGATCTGACCCAGGATTTGGCTGAGCTGTTCTGCTGTGTTTTAGGGGACAGTAGGTCAGGCTGGCACGTATCAGCAAATCTCTCTCGTGCTTTCTCCCAGTTCTTCTGAGACTTTGATTTGGTCAGAGAGACACTATCCAGGGACACGGCAGCAGCGGCCCCCAAACCTGACTGAGACTTCCTGATTTTCAGTTCAATCTGTCGAGAAATGAATGAGAAAATAATGAGACAAATACATTACACTGTTTCAAAATACATTTAGTCCAAACAGATTCTTCAATAAGACAAAGGCAAATGGACTTACCGGGGCTTTCATTCCAGTCCCCCCTTTACCCAGTCCCTCCCCTTTCTTCCAGCCCATCTTTTCCAGCATTTTCCGTCCTTTATTGACTTCACTGATCTCCCTTTAAGACATCAGAGAAAATAATGATCAATTCATCCGTTGTTTTCTTCTAAAGCCGTAAAACATTGACAATATACTTACTTATGAACGGAAGCGGGTGCATCATCTCGCTGGAAGACACCCTCACTGCCCACCGTCTGTCTCCTAGACTCTGCTCGGTCCTGGTATTTTGGGTTTTTCAAGGCTTTGGTCCCCTCAAATTCGCTGCTCTGTTTACAGCAAGCACAGAGGTGTTTGGCTTTGTGAGGACAAGAAGTGATTTCACAACTTGAAATTACTGCTGCTAGACAAGATAACACTGACCTGCAGGCCATATTTAGCCTTCATCTGCTTCAGCTCCTTTTGTCTCAGAGCTTCTTTATCTTCTTTGGTGAGAGTGGGGCCTGTAGGGGGATACAGAGGAAATAGAAATCTCACAGGGAGGAACAGTTTATAAATTGAGAAACATTCCAGGCTTTTCAAACAGTTTAGCAACAATATATTTCTACAGGTCTTTAGATGGTTCACCTGTTGTCTCCTCTCTCCTGTGCTTGCTGAGGTGAGCCATCACCTGACCAGGCTCACAGCCATCACAGGTATCAGTCCCAGAGTGTATGTGGAAGGACAGCACGGTCTCTCCCATCTTCACCTCATCCCCGTGCATCAGTGCATGTGGCTCACTATTTGTTTTTGGCTGTAGAGGAAAAGATTTGTTGAAGATGTCATTTCTGAGTTAAAGCTTTATGGTTTTTTAATAAGAGTCAGAAAAGAGAGACAAATAGGCCACCTGTAAGATCCTGTTGCCGTTGATGACGGTTCCGTTCTGGCTCCCCTGGTCCACCAGCATGTAGCCCTGCAGCTCCTGGTCGAAGTACACCTCTGCATGGAACTAAAACCAAACATTTCATAATTAGAGAAATATCACATAACTCTGTAAAACATCATTTAATTGTTAATCCCTGTAGAGAAATTAAAGAACAAGTGGATACCTTGCTGACTCCCATCTCTGGTATTCGGACTGCATGGTCCATGTCTTTCTCTCTGCCACAGAAAGAAAGCAGGTTGTCTTCAAAGCAGCTGGGTTAATGTTTCTCAATAAGGCAACTTGTTCCTAAACCCCACATTACCACTTTCGAGTGGTAGGATCAAACCTTTAGTTCAAAACACAAAAGAACAAACCTGCCGATGGTGGCTGGAGAGTCAGCTGTGATGATGAACAGAGTGCCCACCTGCAGCACTGGAGATCTGACCACTGTCACTCTCACACAGGGCGGCCAGATGTCTTTGCCAGCTACAAAAAAAGAAGCCCACATCATAATCAAAGGTGCGCTTTCAGAGTGCAACTGATTTAAGTGCTTTAAGCTTCCTACCAGATTAGGTCACTGTACCCAAGAATTAAAAGTTAAGATGTGTGCTCTGACCAAGCTCTGAATTGCTCCCCTCACCTTCCTGTATTTGAGTCTCCATTTCTAACTCGGGGCTTCTCTGTGAGGGCGAGCGAGAAGTTGATGAGACCGAGGGAGTAGACTCCCACTCCTCCCTCTCTGACTCTGTGATTTCACCCTCTTCCGGTTCACTGCTCCCCTCAGAGTCGTCGCTTTCGGTCAAGCTCTTTTTCTTCCGCTTTTTAGACTTGGATTTCTTTTTTTTCTTCCTTGATCCACCTCTATCTTCACTGGGTGAACCGTGTTTCTGTTTCTTTCTCTTTGAAGAGGATTTGTCTTTCCCATCACGGCGATTTGAAGTGTCTCTTCTCCGTGGTGCCACATCTGGGCTGCGAGACCTTCGCTTCAGATTGCGTGGTTCTATGGTCCTTTTGGTCATTTGTTTTTCAACCCACTCAGTTTCTTCTTCTTTCATCTTAACCTCAATAAATGCCAGTTCCTGCCATCAGACACTCAACAGTGAGATCAACATCCTCAGTGATGGTCACTGACAGTGGGCTTGTTGGCTTTGTAGTTCCCATATTCCATTTCATGTCTGATACTGTTTTGTGCACGGTTTCAGTCTTCATTCACTTTAGGCCCTCACCAAATGTAGTGATTTAATATGACTTTATATTATTTTTGTAAGTACAGATTATGAAATCCAAAAAGTTCTGGGGACTTTTTCACTGGGGAATTCGCTGAGAACTACATACCATGGGGACTTTTTTTCAGTCTGCAATTGCACCGCCATGATACCTACTCTGGCACAGGAGCTAAAAAGGTTCCTCTAAACGTGGTTCTAGGAAAGTAGTTCATAGTTTCTGCGGTGCAAAATCAATAAAAAAGCTGGAGGGTTCCAACAGTTCCTAGTACTATGAAAACATTCCTGGGAAAAGCCTATTGAGTCGTTGGGGTTCGTTACACTACATAGATTTTAACAGGTTTGATAACCTATGAAATAAATTAGTGAATAGATCATTTAAGTTCAACCTTACTTTCATAGTTTGCATGATCACATTGTGTTGCAGTGATCACAGGCTCAGTATTGACCGCATGACAAGCCTTTAATCATATTTACATGTTTAAAGTGTTGCTGTGTGCATAACTACTGTATGTTGACATAAATCTGATGGATTATGGCCAGATTTTAAAATGGTTTCTATTAAAAGATGTACCTCTGTGGGAAGCAGTTTTCCAGAAAGAAGAAATCTTCATTTTAGCCAATGAGTTAGTCACCTCTTGCACCTGGGTCAGAGGATATTCTTTTAGTCAACTAGCTTTGAATTTATACAAAAGAAAAATAAGCAAATATTTGAAGACTGAGACCAAAACAAGCATGCAGATTTGACACATCACTGTTTTTTAGGGAAACTACAAAGTCAAAAGCCAGCTGTCGACAATCAGTATAAAATGTATTTTTGAATGCAATTGTTAAAGATTAATGTGTAAGATACCTTATCATCCTGGTGTGAGTACTTCTTGGACCCTTTCTTAAACTTTCTGCCTTTCCTTTCAACGCCGCTGTTGTCTTCAGAAGGCTCTGCAGTGGTTTGTGACGCAGGAACCTCAATCCGGGAATGAAACTGGTAACGTCCACTCTCTGCATCACAGTAGTAGTAAATGCCTGTGTTGGCATCATAATACAGCTGACTGGCCTAAGGTTAGAGAAAAAAAGAAAGTGTTCAGTCGTAATCCACATTTTCACTTTAGGCGGGGTGATTTTAATGAGAAGGGTGTATGTGACAAACCGAGTCGTAGTAGAAGCCTGTGCTGTGGTCATAGTACATGCCAGTGGTCTCATCAAAGACAAACCCAGTCTGTGTCATGGCTTGTTCAGCGGTGGCCCTCAAAATATCAGCTATGGATCCTCCATCACCATCCTGAAAGAGACAATTGCATGCCCGTTTATCACAGGCTCTAGTCCTTGAATTGCCGAGTTCAGCTAACACTCTTGCAGCTTTGACATGTGTCATTCCCCACTCCCTGTCCCCAACTTCCGACTCTATCCACTATCCTTCATGGTGGAAAAAGGCTTCAGAGCCAAACATCTTCAAAGAAAATTCCAACACATTTATAGAAGCAATTTTAACATTTATATAAGCCCTTCTTCAAGGGACTAATAGTATAACTAACTCTTTAAACAAACCTCTGCTGAAACCGCAACACTGTTTCCAGCTTGTTCTGACACAACTGCAGCTGCATTAGTTGTCGACACCTCAGCTGCCTCACTGCCATCATCAGCCACCACTGCTGCCTCTGTGCTCAGGACTTCCTGACTGTATGAGGCCTCTGTGTCCTGGGTGCATGAGGCCTCTGGGTTCTCAGTATAGCCGCCATAGTAGTAGTTGTAATAATCTAGAAAGGAAAATTGATATATTTTGAACATCTTACTCCTTTTCTGGCTAAATGAGACATTCATTAGGTGTAGAAATGTAGTTTAGAAATTAACACACCAGTTTCTGTCCATACATATTCTTCTGTTTGAGTTTCACAGTCGACTCGGTCCTTATCTTTCTTCTTCCGTTCATGAATCTCAGCACTCAGCTGGTCAACCTGAAACAACACATTTCAAATGAATTCGATAAGCAAACTTTCTTGAAAACTTCACAGGAAAAACATAACAGAACTCAGACTGAATTATTTCAGGGTGTACTGCAGTGTGACAAAGCAGACTTGAACAATAAAGCTGGAAATAGAACAACTTTCTTTAGTTCACACAAATACACTTTAATTCAATCAGTGTTAAGAAGAGCTTTCTGAAAACGCAGCACATTTGATGAACATGGATATTGGTTAAAATATATTATGAGGCTGTCTTCTTTAAAAGGTAAAACATCCTTCCTATATTTCTGTATTGCATTTAACCCCTTATGAACCAGGACGCAGTCTGAGATCCTCTGGCAGAGCACTACTGGCTGTTCCAAGGTCCAGGCTGAAAACTAAAGGGGACGTGGCTTTTACTGTCAAAGCCCCCAGACTTTAGAACAGCCTGCCAGAGGAGATCAGACATGCAGAGTCAGTCCCTCGTTTTATTTCTCTACTAAATATATTATTTTACAAAAAAGCTTTTACCCTATGGTTTCATTTTGCATTTAATCTTGCATTCTATTAGTCTCAGTGTTTCCCCTAGGTTTACAGCGTTGTTGGGGGGGGGAGTGGGGACATGCCGACATGCTGACACGACGACACAAACACTTGAAGGAATCTTGGTGTTCATGTGTTACTTTTAATGACAGCTGTCCTTTTCTATCGGAAAGGTATCCTTAAATGACTTCTTTCCCTGGTTTCCAACTCTATCCACTATCCTATCTCTACAATAAAGGCACAAAAAGCCCAAAAATAAATATGTATATATTGGAGGCCGGGGGCCGCCCCCCCCCCCCCAATATAATGGTAGGGGAAACACTGCAGTCTGCTTTTATTGTCTGTTTTATTTTACTGCCATGTTTGCTTTTATTGTCTGTTGTAAAGCATAATTTTACCTGTATTGAAAACTGTTAGTAAAGTATTGTTTTAATTATACAACCTAAGACTTATAACAAAGTGAGATGTGTCAAGATCTGCTAAGCATTTTTGTAATATCTGACAATACAAAATAAAGTTATATTGCATAGCATACAAGGTAATATTTCCATTTTTACCAAACTGATTTTTTTTTTTAAGTTGGAGAGATTTATAAGCTCTAGGTCTGATATTAAGAGTGTTTATATTGACACAAATGAAGGGCCTTTTCGCCCCCTTTTGTGTGCATAAACAAACACACTGTCTTGAAAAGCTCTGAGCCACCTGCATAAAGAGGCCCGTCTTATTTATTATATAAAGGTAGTCGTGCGCTGACCTGTTTCCTCAGGTCCTCGTTGTAGCTCTCGGTGCTCCTCTGCAGCCTTTCTGACTGGTTCAGTTGTTTGTGTAACTTGTCCAGCTCGGCCCGGCACTCACTGAGCTCCTGCACTAAACTCTCCACTCTCAGCCGGAGATCAGCGAAGTCAGTCTGCTTTTCGCCATCCTCCTTCTCCATCAGTTCAACTGGAGACGAAAACATTCAACCGTATTGCTCAGGCAGCGAAATAAAGTCTTGCGAAAGACGTAGCACTTGGGCAGCAAAACTTATAGTTCAGTTTATGAATGAATCGTTCAACGCAGGACACTAAACCAAGCTAACATTATCATTAGCTTCGTAACAGTAAGGTACATTAACTTTTGCTTCGTTTTCGTCTCCTCCTCGGCAGCCCGGCACATGAACCGACCTGAAAGTTGAAAATAGACATTTTGTAACTGCCCTGTGTTTCCAGCAGAGCTGAGTACATGTTTGTTGATAATAAGACAGTTACAGTTAAAACTGATGTTATGTTTACTGTCCCGCCTGTTCGCAACCGCCATTTAGCATTACAGCTATCTACGTCACAGCGGAAGTGCTTCTTCCTCTGGTTTGGCGGACTTGTGTAAAATGTGCACAACTCGGGAGTCGGAGAGCTCTGCTGCCCCCCCCCATCGAACCAGTCGAAACTTTATTGAATCTAGTTGTAGCTCGAAATTTGGACATAAATTATTTTTCAATTTCTAAATTGTTTCTGAAAATAACTATGGAGCCCGGCAAGCGTCACAAAACTACATATTGTACTTTATCTGCTCCTACTGTTGACACTTGACTACCTAATTGTTTTTTTTTCTATTATTAAGGAGGGCATTGATGACATTAGCCTGTAATGTATGCTCGTATGAGGGTTAGCTTAGCTTTGTATTGCCATTCAGAAGTGTAATTGGCTTCAAACTGTCTTTTTATTGTTCAATTTTCTTAGATTTCCAGCTGTAGCTTATCGAAATATCTGCAACTTAGTAGCCTAGCCTATATATGTTTTACAGATTTATTTTTTTAACTCTTAATTTATTATTCAAATCATACAAATAGGTAAGCAGCGTTTTCACAATCGCATTCGTTATTAACATGTAATTCTGCTTTATCACCACTAGATGTCAGTGTGGCACGTTGATTCTGCTATTTGCTCCCAGTATCGATTACGACGAGTCCTTTTTGTCCCTTATAGTAGGCAAAAATAGGACGGCTGTATGCTAACATAGTCTAAGTGTTGAAAACATTGTCTCATTTGCTTTTTCTCCATTGGCCTTCCTCTATTTCTTCTGTTTCTTAAACACATACACAAATTCCTCTGCTCATTTTGTCATTTACTTCCTTCCTCTGCATGTGTGTCTTATTTACACCTCCAAAGGGCTGGTGGTGGCTCCACAATTGGCCTTTGAAAACGAGTACCGTCTCTAACTATGGAAAGGATTTTTTAAAGTAGTGTTAACAGAGTGTAACTATATCGGGTTTATGTGCTCATGTTATCACTGCATTCCTTCTGAATCATATGTGAAGTTACAGAGAATAACTATTGTCACTGGATGTGAGGCCTGACATTGAGGCTTAAAATAAATGTGTCTTGAGTCTTATTTTACAGAGACAGGCAGAGTTTGAGCAATTCAGAATAACTTCACAATAGTAGAAAAGAGCCAGATTGCTTTTCTTTCCTTTCAATATTCATGACTTTTTTTTTGTCCTCCCAGTGTGTTTGAAATCTGAGATCTTTTGAGTTTTGTTTGGCTTTTGGTGGAGCATCAGGCTCCTTGGCAGGAGTTGTAGTGGTGGTGGTGGTAGAACAGCTTTGAAGTATATGGGGCTTTATCTTGAAACACACAGCTGCTTCGTCAAGGTACCTACTGATGTTTATTGATGCCATTTTTAGACTAGACAAGCAGATGTAGAGCTGCTGTCTGTGAGCATTGTTACTGTGTTTTGAACTGGGTGGAGAAAATTTGTGTTGCTCATGTTTCTTTTTCTTTTGATTTACTCTGAGTAAATAGTTGTGATTTTCTGTTAGAGATGGTAAAATGATCCCTTTCTTATGTAACCTACTGGCCTCTGGCTAACCACTGGTGCAGAGAGCACTTCAGAATAAACAGCAACTCAGTGGAAACAAAGAGTTTAATGCTCTTTTCATTGACAGACATGGAGAAAAATAACTTCTACAGATGCAGGAAAACAAACCTCTGTCAGACTTTCTCAGGTGTTGTTACTTCATCACTTATTTGAACGTGTTGATGAAGGATTATTGGCTGTCTATGCTGTGCATGTAGAAAATAATCTTTTGTTCCAATAAGCCTCAGCTCTCCTCTGTGACTCATGACTTCAGAAGCCTGGTGATTATTAATGACATACAAGAAAGAGATACAAACCCCAGAATAAAGGAAAAGGTTGACTCAGAGAGAGATGTGATAATGTCTTTGTACTACCTCCCGACTACTACTTGAACATAATAAATGCAAGCAGAGATTCCCTGTGCCTTAACTGTCGCCTCAAGCTCCACCAGACCCAGACTTTTAATAAGTGGGCAAAGGACGAACCCCACCCTTTCTGGTTCCATGTGGAAACTCTGAGCTTGACTGAGGCACGATTTTCTCTGCTTCTCTGGTGGAATTTGGGAGGAGTTTAGTTGCTGCATGGCCAAGCCAGACCTTGAAGGAGCTTCTGGAGGGGGGAAGAGTTTTATAAAAACAATACACAGAGGATGCATTATCAGGCTCTATGAATAGGCTCACAAAACCAAAACTCTCAGGTACACAATCCCGGTGGACTTATTGTAAATGTACTAAATCATATTAGCCTAAATGCACACACTTTAAATACCTGTAAAGGACCTCAAAGTGGCAGTTTTTCTTTACTAATAATATCGATGTTAACGTCTGTGAATTTGCCTGTCTGTGAATTTGCATTTACTCAAATACACTGCAAGGCATAAAATATACAATTTTCAATTAACTTATCCATGTCATTAACCAATTTCTTGAAAGATGAGTTTGAATTTTTATTATTAAAGTATGTCTCTGATTCTGCAAGCTTAGGTTGGTTTAGGTTAATTTCAGGCAAAAGCTTGGTATTCTCTACTCTTAAGAGACCTAGGAACAACATGCATTGACCTGCCTTTGGATGTTGGGATGCACTGTGGCCCATAGGTGAACAGCAATTAAGAAAAATAATAATGATGAAATAAAATTAATTCTTCAAGTGTTTATTAACCAGGAACTACCAAATACTAATTAATCTGGGATTTGTATTCATTTGGCTTTAGGACATTTTGGGACCTCCAGCCCTGGATTTCTTAAAGATAAGACAAGGTTTTTCTATGCTTTTAAATGGTACATAGATCTGGATGTGATCCATATGACAATTACTTTAAATGCTGTCTTTGCAGTCTGAATGTCTTTGTATGATAGTGTGTGTAAAAAACAACAGCAATGGGCCCAATATGGAGCCCTGGGGAACACCACTGGTCAGAGGGTACTAAATTGAGAGCACTGATCACAAAAAAATGTAATTGTAATATCTGAACCAGATATTAGCAATAGATCATTTTTAGTCGTTGTAACTTGTAGCAGTTTTTTTCATGAAGTTTGTTTCTCTCACATGTCATAGATGATTTACATGAAAGTCCTCTGTTGACTAACTCAAGTTAATGTCTTTTGGCTTTATTTTGGTAGCATTTGTTTATTTAGAAACATTCTCTTGTGCAAAACATGGGAAGGGATGTGAGGCTTTCTTTCATTTCCTTTTCCTTGATGACTTCAAAAAAATTGTACATGTGTCAGATGGTACAATGGGGTTTAAGCTTCCATTATTATTGTATTCAAGGCAATTATTCCCTGTCAGCGCTGTGGTTTGAACTGTTACCTCAGACAAATTGAATCCAGCCAGGTAGATCTCCTGAGGCTACCCAACATAACTGGTTCCCCTGGTCATGCTTGCCTGCCACTGGATGGGAGGGACAGTTAACTGTTAAACTGCCTGGGGGAGCAGAGAAAGCTTAAAAATCCAGCCCCACATTCCTATCCCCTCTTTGGGCTATAAAGTGTGGACAGTGGAGCCCCAACAGTTCAGCTCCTCCTCCTCCTCCTGTGTTTGTTTTTTTGACTCCCTCCTCCTGCTTCAGAGTGCACGAGCGGTTTGACAGGGACGTACCATTCTCCGACCACAGGGGAGCTCACTTGGTTGAGTGCGGAGAAGCTGTTTTTGTTTTTAGAGCTTCAAGCTTCCTGCCCCCCCTTGCTGTGCTTTCTGTCAGTGGATCGGCCCGAGGTGGAGGGGAACAGTTGGAGGGGGGTTTCAGAGGAGGAGAGAGTGAGAGCAGCATTTGGGAAGCCAGCTGATCAGAGCTGAGGTATTCTACGACTGAGGCAGAGGAAGAGGGGTGCGTGACTGGAAAAACAAGAGAAGATAGAGAAAGCAGCTGCAATTTCTTTTGAATTTATGAGCAAGCACATGAAAATATAGGCGCGGAAGAGACATGTTTTCTCCTTTTCATGAGAAAAATAGAACTCACACGAAGAGAAATGCTCTTGGGAAAGATGTGAAAGCTGTTGGCAGTGTGGGAATCTGAGGAAGAAACACACAGAAAAAAGGATCTGTCAGACTCACTCTGGAAACCCCATCTACTGAAAACTTGAATCAGCAGAGGGTTGAAGAACCTTCTTGGTAAAGAAACGGAGGGATGTCTTGGCTGTCACCAGTGTCATGGGCCAAATGGACATGGACAGCAGTACGAGGTGGAGAGGAAGAGGAGGAGGCCAGCGGAGAGAGGGAGCAATTTGGAGAGAGAGGAGAGGAAGAAGAAGAGGAGGAGGAGGAGGAGAGATCTCTAAGCTGCAGGCAAGTGTTGTGCTGGAGCCCCAGAGACTACTAAAACTGTGATTCACACTGTCTGGACTTGCATATTCACATGTGTGATCACGTGTGCTTGTGTTGTCCACCTGTCAGGTCGAGGAACCTCTTACATTCTGAATATTAGTTGAAAAGGGCAGATGGAAAAACGTGTCTGTTCCTTTTTTGCATCAAGGATTTGTGTTTGCATGCAGAAATGTCAAATGTCTTCTAGCTGATCTGACATGTTTCCGGCCTTGCTGTGGTTAAACTGTTCTGAATGTTTTCGCTGGTACATCCTCATTGCTGTGGCAGCACACACTCCCAACACTACAGCCAGGTAGTTTAATGATGTAATCATTGCTCACAAACATGGCACATGCCTTACTGTCTCTCTGCTCCTCGTGTTTGCTCGGATGTGATCTCAACCATTGTTTTCAACTCAGTAAACAAATCGTTCACACTTTCTAGGTTGATCAGCAGTTATTGAATCAGAGCCACGTGGATATCTGAACTACAGTGTGATGTGGCACCCTGAAGTGATCAGATCACATCACTTTCTGTCGCTGCACTACGATGTTAGAATGTAGTTGTACTGTTATTGAATCTTATTTAAAGATGGATGTGCAAATAACTCGTATGCTGCTCAGTGTTATACCTCAAACTGTAAAGGTTTGATGTTACAGGAAGGAGTTGGCTGCTTCATTTCCTCTTTCGATTACTCAATCTTTATACCCTAAACATGGTTGGCTTCAGCCCTCCAAACAGCTTTGTAAGGGAGCATCTGTCTCGCATGAAAGAACACATTAACTTTAAAGAGGTTTAAAAGGCTGTTAAACGCTGTCTTATACTCTGGTGCTCTAAATCTGACAGAAACTATGGTCTTGTACTTGCTCACATAGCACATGTCCTTGCTGTAAGTGCAGTTCTGTTTATTCAGGTGTTGTTTACAGTTACACTGCCTGTTAGAACTGTCTGAGTGTACATAGTTTCAGCATTTACTCCTCAGTTATGCAAGTATCAGTCCGTCATCCAACAGTCTAATGTTTTTGAATATTTGGAAACTTCATGCTCTCTTTCTCCGTGTCTCTCCTCCACAGCTCTGACTCAGAGGGTCATTTTGACACTCCTGAAGCAGCAACTCCTGTCCGCGCCCCTCCCACCATCCCAGGAGAGCTGGAGAACAACAACACTGATGCAGGCAAAACTGGTGAGGCCACTGCTGAGCATAAAAGA
The DNA here is from genome assembly GCF_963930695.1 of Labrus bergylta. Taxonomy (NCBI): domain Eukaryota; kingdom Metazoa; phylum Chordata; class Actinopteri; order Labriformes; family Labridae; genus Labrus; species Labrus bergylta. The sequence goes on along the minus strand of NC_089199.1, from coordinate 17,422,746 downwards.
CACACTCTTACAGAGAGAGAGAGAGAGAGAGAGAGAGAGAGAGAGAGAGAGAGAGAGAGAGAGAGAGAGAGAGAGAGAGAGATAAACAGAGGTAGAGTCAGCATACTCTCTGAGACGTAAACACGCTACCTTGGAGTTGCAGAAAGTTCTCATTATAATTGCAGAATCTAAAAAAGGTTGGAAGACGTGCCTTTTCAAGCACACATAACATAGTGTAGACGGGGGGGTCCCTTCTTTGAGTTGCCATGGAAACAAGAGTCTTTTAATGTTATTGTGAGTGAACCCACATTACATCATGGTGCAGTGTTTGTCTCTCTTCAATGAGAGGGAAAACAATTCTAAATGTATCGTACGCCTAAGCCATTGTTATTAGTTAAAGAAAATGTGATTTGAACTTTCGGGCATTGTAAATTCTACTTCTGTGTCTGAACTAGGAGTCAGGTTCTCCATGTCAGAGTAATTGGATACATGTGCAGTCTGACTGTTTTAGGAATGTACCAACCTGTTGCAGTTTAGCTTAAAAGGGGAATTTACCTGCCTTTTTTTAAAGCACTGTACCAATAAGAGAATATTGGATCTACTCATGGCTCATACAGATGTGTAATTTCAGTGTTTTATTACAGGCACCTAAGGCTAATGATTACCTAAACATATCCTGCATGCTTGGTATGTGAGCTGGTATGCACCCTAAGAGGATTTTGGGTGTGATGATGGCAGAAGCATCACTGTCATTTGAATCACTAAGAGGCGGAGCTTAAAGTAGAGTCAGTGTGGGAATGGCCTTTGCTCTGGAATTCAACAGGTTCAACAAAAGCTTTGGTTCCCCCCTGTTTTGTGTTGATTACTGATAGAGGTCACAGTGAAGGGAGGGACTGAACAAAGCTTGTTATCTGACTCTTTAAGATGTAGGAGGCCATTTGTTTATGTGGGGCAGTTCCTTATTTTCTAAAATTAAATTGTTAATGTTAAAAAAAAGAAAAAAAAAAAAAGAAGATTTTCCAAAAGTGCACATTGTAAAAGTTAATCTGTATGGAGCAATGAGGGAGTTCACTTTTGACTCAACCACAAACATCTGCTTCTGCTGCGGCTGTGAGTAAAATCCCGGCAGCGTTTCGTTAAAATGCCACTAAAGAAACTTCAACATGAACATGCTGATGGCTGTGTTTGTCTGAATGCATCCAAAGTCTCCGTTACTGCTTCAGCATCAGTGTGTATATTATTCAATTTAGATAAATATTATTACGATTTATTGCAGGGTTAGAGACTATGATAGAAACAAAAAGTTAACCTTAATTGATAACACTGATACTTGGGTGTTGTGTTGTATTTGTCATGTAGTAAAAGCCACTCCACTGAGGTAATACATGTACAGTTTATACTGTTTTGTGATGTTTTGGTTTTTAAAAAAATATTCTAAATGTTGCTTTCAGCTCAAGAACATCACAATATAAATGTTTGTTTGGCTGAAAAAAAAACAGCTACAATGCACAGGAAGATGCTCTAGATTTATACAACTTTATATATCCCAGTAGAGCAATTCAGTTTACAGCTCACCAAGCGACATAAATATACACAATACAAACAGAGTGGTACTAGTCATACTAAAAACAAGAAAGAAAATGATGAACAAAACAATTTGTTTATCAAATTTATATTACACCCCATGGTTGAGGTATTATTTCAAGGAAGCTAAGTGGCATGTCCCCGTGCTCTGACATGTTTTGCCTTTACAAACACAACAGTGAGAGAACAAAAACAGGAATCTTATACCTGCCTATTGAATATGCATGTGGTGGATTTAGTGAGAACATGTTTCTCTTGGCATGTCGGATTGCAGGAATACTTTGAGGGTGACACTCTGGCGACACACTAATCTGAAAGGAAGTAGGTAGAAACACAGCAGGCCGTGCTAGTATCCTAGCAACATAATATTACAGGAATATGGGAGTATGACAGCCGTATTGAAATATGGTGATGTATCAAACTGTTCCCTGGAGGCAATAATTACACAACCACCACCTCTGTCCCCTGTTGTTCACAAAACAAATAAATCATATCTCTCTTTTTACTCTCTTGAGAAATACTTGGTTTAAATGTTGTAGCCCTCATAGTAAGACATCACCATGGCAACAGCAGTTACTGGATCAGTTGGCTGGCTTGTAACCAATCAGACATCACCTACATCTGAGTATAGATTGATTGGAGAGATGATCATCAGCAGAAATACTGTACATGCTGATTTAAATATACTTTACTTTATACTTTATTTCAGACCCATAGGTCCATATCATTATAAAAATGAATATATTTTCTGGTTAATGTTTTATTATCTAATTTCTTTGACCAGATGTGGATCAGGAGGAGCACCTGATAGTGACTGCTCCTTTCGAGGATCAGGATATTTTTCTCAGACACAACATGGGTCAGGATGAGCCGACGGTCCCCATGGGTGGCCCGCTAGAAGTAAACATCCAGACACTGGAAGCGCAGCAAACAGAGAATCTCCCAGAAGCCTCGAGCTCTGTGCCAGACCCTGCTGCTGCATTCTCAGTGAAGGAAATGCCCGAAGCGGCTAACAAATGCAGAGTGCCAAAGTCTGAGCCACACCAAGCACCAGTCCCTGTCCTAGTTGCAGATCCTGTCACAGATGTGACTCCAGTTCTTGCTTCTGCTCCTGCTCCTGCTCCTGCTCCTGCTCCTGCACCTCCTCCTGGTCCTGCTCCTCCTTCTGCTTCTGCTCCTGCTCCTGCTGCTGCTCCTGCTCATGCTCCTGCACCTCCTCCTGGTCCTGCTCCTCCTTCTGCTGCTGCTCCTGCTCATGCTCCTGCTCCTGCACCTCCTCCTGCTTCTGCTCAAATTCCGGAGCCAGACCTAATCCAAAGCAGTGAGCCTGAGTCCAAACCAGCTTCAGAGCCCACTGTTCAGAAAACAGAACCAGTTTGCATTGACCTGGAAAAATCAGAACCTGTTCAAAAGACTAAATCCAGTAAGTCCAAGCCCCCATCGCTGAAGCTGAAGACCTCTATGAATGAGCTCGCCCAAACCAATGAGGAAGAAGAACTTCCTGTTCCCCAGGCCTCGTACAAATTTAACCCTGACCAGCTGGATGACAGCTTTAACCCCTTCACAAGCGGTGGATCTAAAATACAGAACTCTCCCCCGCCTTGCGGTCCGAGCTCTCTCCCCAGACTAGAGCCTCTCGGTAGCTCATTGTCTGACTGCGAGGCCAATTCAGCAGCTTCAGCAGAAGCAGAGACGATGGAGTCATTATCGGAGCCAAAACCTGTGATGCTGGAGTTTGGTCTGGACAAGGAGACGGTCAGCAAGCCGCCTCCGAGGAACTTAGGTGGCAAAAAGAAAATCAGCAAACTTGCAGTTAAGAAGCAGAAGCCCAAAGGATCAGAGGCTTCCTCTAAACCTGCACCAGAACCCACAATTTCAGAAACAGATTCTCAACCAGCACCAGAACCGGTATCAGAACTTCCCCCAGAGCCTTCTTTGCCAGTTTCAGACTCTGCCGCACCTTTGAACCTTGACGACGTTCCAATTCCTAAAAAAGGAACATATAACTTTGATCCCAGTCAGTGGGACGATCCTAACTTCAATCCATTCGGTAGCAGTGGCAGCTCTCCTGGGCTACCTAAGGGCTCCTACAGTTTTGATCCTGATCACTTGGACGACTCTGTGGACCCTTTTAAATCCTCCAAAACTCTTAGCGCAGAGGACTCGTCCAGTAGTGTCCCACAGCCGGAGGTAAAAGTGAAAGATGGAGGCAAACCGACAGCAGGGGAGAAGAAAGTGAGGCAAATTCCCAAGAAAAGCAAAGAGAGGACAATCAAGTAAGTCAATGTTTTGTTGTGCTTCTGAACTTTCAATTCCGTTTCATTTGCCCCCAAAAATACAAATGCACATTTCATTGTTATCTATATTCTCTTTAAATTTGCTCCAGAACTCATTATTTCTTTGGATGATTGTTATGGTTGGATGCATACTACACAATGCTTTAAGCACATGCCAGACACTTGCACATTGATGCAATTCCCATACCGGTTATATATAGACTTTCAAAAGGAGCTTCTAGCTGTCGGTGGTCGGCACTATATTTAGTTTTTCCAGGTCCATCTGCATCTTGTGTTTCTTTTCAAACTTGAAACTATCTGCTGAGATTCTAACATGCTGAGCTGAACCCTGTAGTCACTCACACACTCTCCTTTCTCTGTTCTTCATCTTCTTCATCAATACCCCCCTCATCCTTCATCCCTCCTCTTCCTGTCTGTTGTGCAACCCCCCAAAACTCTGCTTTCGTCCTCCACTCTTGGCCTCAGGACATCTGAACAAGTCAAGTTTCTCTGTTTTCTGTTGTAAGTACTCTCTCTCTATAGACGCTCTTTTTTTTCCCCATTGCATGCTTGCTTTCCATTTTACACTCATCGTGGCACGTGCTGCGTTAGAACTGCAGTGCTTAGGGAGAACGTGAGGGAAATAAATGTCTGCCTCTGTGTCACCTCACCTCAAAAAGCATCCCCTGCTACATCTGCAAGGTCATTTGAACCGTCTTGTGTCCCTTCCAGAGGTCTGGCACATATATCTGTTATAGATATGAGAGGGAAGAAATTAAAGTATCTAAGGAAATGCTAAATCTGAATCTCTGAATCTCTATATTCTGACGGTTTTGTTGTTATCATGTGCTTGCCTTGTAGGAATTCCTGTAAAGTTCAGAAGTATGACGAGAGCCAGTCCTTGGTGCTCGATGTGTGCAATAAGGTACCGTGTGACTTTGTGTGAGAGTGTTGTGTCAGGCCAAAATGTTTCACCTTACTGCAGTGACGCCGCAATGTCCATTATTCAGCAGCTGTCGCACACTTTGGCCTCGCTTCTTTACACACACACACACACACACACACACACACACACACACACACACACACACACACACACACACACACACACACACACACACACACACACACACGAACACACACATAAACATGGTAACACAAGCTGACAGGAGCATCAGCAGTGTCTCTGCAGTGCCTGTTTGGCATGATGACAGATCTGTGACTTATCCATCTGCAGTCCATTATTAGAGAGCTGCTCCTGTGTGCCCTCCACATTATCACCTCTGATAAGATGTAATAGATACAAGAGTTGACTTATTGTTACACAGATTGTCAAGGCAAACTATTGTTGTGACCACCCCACCATTATAAAAAAAAAATTGGTGATATCTCAACGATTGTTTTAAGTGACTTTTATGTATAAAAAGTACTGTATACACTCAATGCTCATCAACATTTCAGCTCTACAACTGTACTATTTTCTTTTCTTTTAAAAAGAAGAAGTATTTTCATTTACTCAGCATGATTTTTTAAATGAAAAACCCAGGATTGATGTTAAACCTGTTGAATCTTGTCTCTAGGAGGAGGACGAGGTGGTGGTTCAGACGCCAGAGATCACTCAGCGGGTTCATCACGCCACAGATGAGGAGAAGCTTGCTTCCACAGGCATCATGGGTCCAGCAATAGACAGCGAGGAGGAGAGAGAGGAACCTGAATGCTTCAAAGCATCTGCCACGATACAGCCGATCATTGAGAAGTCTGTTTTGGATGGTATGTGCTGGAACCCTTTCATGTAGAGAACGAGTGTTTAGAGCTCATTTAGACTTCAGTGGAAGGACTTTCTGTTCTTTGTTATCTGTTCATGAAGCACTGCATGTTTTATGATGTGAAGCAAACAGCACAAGTAGACTAAATGATACTGATAACATGTGGTCTGTTTGATTCCTTCTAACTTTCTAACTTTATGTTTGATTCTTTTTAAGACATTTTCTTTTTATTGAGTATTATTTTATAGATAATCTATTTAGGTTAAGTGTTTGCATGAGGTGTTCAGGATGTAGCCATGGTCAGAGGAACAAAGAGACAAGAAAAGTCAGCACACTAAATGTCTTTCAAGTTTTCTCTATCTGGGTAAGAGCAGCGTACAAGACAGCAATGGACACGTTTCAGCACTAGGCTTTCAGTGTGCTGACTTTTCTGTCTCTTTTTTTAGCCTTGTTGCAGTCGTGAACCTGAAACGTTATCTATTGTCGAGTGTGCTCCTTTTTTTCTATTTATGATCAGAGGAATGCCTAACTGTAAAATGACAACAAGGAGACTGAGACTGTAACATAAGAAGTTCTGTTAGACTATTGGAGAAGGAAAAACAACCGTCGAGAGGAGGAGAAAAATAGAGCAAGCTTGCACAGCAAAACACCTGTCCTGGATATAGAAAGTTAAAAATATAACACTTCTAAACAAATGCTTCACACAGTTGGGTTTAAAAACCAGTCTGTGGCAAGTGTTGCAGGTATAAAACAACATTTTCTTATCTTGGAATCAAGACGATTCAAAGAGAAATGAGGCTCAGGTAAGCTTTTGACAGATAGCCTTCTTTGTTGATCTGTTTCTTTTTTTGTTTCTTAGGTATACCTCATAAGTTAAATTAACATTTCTAAATCAATTATGTACTTTTTCTTTTCTCCTCAAAGGTGCTGAGTTTAAGACGTCAGATCACTTTGAAGAGAAGGATCCCTGCAGTCTGAAGGATGAGACGGTAAGTGGACTATAGAGAACACAGAGAGGGATGCCTATATGAATAATTCAACATTACCAGCTTGTTTTGCACTTATTGTGCTATATCTCAAATAGGAAAGCCAAAATACTATTTTAAATTCTTATACTGGTTGCTGACTTATCACCTGCTATTTTACCATCATACATTTTAAAAGTTGTGACTCACACAGTTTTTGTCTTAGAGAACCACACTTGCACCTTCAGGTTATCCTGAGGCTTGCTGAACAGAATAAATGAAGTTGAAAACTGTTTTCACAGAACACTCCTTGCGGAAAGTAAAATCAGCAGCTGAAGCGATTAGTGACCATAAGTCTCCTCACAAAATGTAAAGATCGTGGATGTTTTTGTCAGATCTCAAACTAAACATACACTATGCTTTCAGCATGATCTGCAGAGTGAGGTGTCCATGAGCCAAAAAGAAAAGGTGGCGCTCAGCGACACCACAGGCGTAGCAGCTCTGTCTCAGGACAACATGCCGCTGAGTGAGATGGACAAGGCCGCAGTGCTCACCCTGATCAGAGAAGAGGTACATCACTGCCACACAATCACAAATAAGGCCTTCACAGCGTTATGCATTTATGTTTCTATACCTGGAAATTGACATCCCGTCTTCCAATCAGATCATCACTAAAGAGATAGAGGTCAATGAGTGGAAGAGGAAATACGAAGAGAGCAGAGCCGAGGTTTTGGAGATGAGGTATAAAGCATCACTGTTTCTTAAAAGCCTAGCTGCATATTTTAAGATATTGTGGCACAATTGTGAAAAAAACAACAACATCTGAATAATTTAGAAAAACATAGACGAGTGGTTAACTCTGCTTTAATCTCGACAGGACAATAGTTGCAGAATATGAGAAAACAGTTGCACAGATGATTGGTGAGTTGCGGCCACCTGGTGGTCATATTTTCTACATACATTTTTTTTTTAAATACAGAAGGGTGAAGAATGTTATTGCTGCAGGAAGCCTCCTTATATCTTCTTATATATTATGTATTATTTTATATTATAAGAAGGCGTTCTACATACACACTGTTTTTTTGGCAGTGGAGTGAACATTGTGTCAATGTAAGGATGCACATCAAATGTTTATCGCAACTGTCATGTCTGGCACATTGTGTAGTGCCTGTTGTAGTACTTAAGTTTAGGTTTAGCCCTGCAGCTTCATTCTTTGGGTGTAAACATCATTGTCAAAGTTGATTAAGTGTAGATCTTTTCTGTTGATACATCTGGAAATATTTTTTGGAAAAAAAAAGATTTCGGACCAAATTTATTGACATGATTTCTTCTATTGGCCAAAAGCACCAGAAAGCATTCTGTAGCGACCCTTGTGAAGTTCTGCCAGCCCTGTGATGCAACATAGAGGTCCTAAAATATTTAAACATGAGATCTAGATCTGTTGAACTTTTCAGGAATCTCACCTTTGCAGTGAGAAATAGTTATTTATTATTAAAATTTATTTGAGAATGGATAGTCCAAGATGTTACATTAACATGATTTTTAGGTTAAATAGCCAAAGACTAGTTTGTCATCTGCAGTCTCTGTCAGGTTTATGTAAAAGGTTTCCTAAAATAAATGATTTAAAAAACAACAAATCAATCCTGCTGTAAGACACAAGACACAGTTATAAAAACTGCACATAGCTTGTTTTGCTTTTTTTTCGTTTGATTTGGGTCACTATCCTGTTGTAATTTATTACATTTGAAGAACTACTGCTTTTTATAAAAACATGTAAAAGTTTCAAGCCTAGCTGGACGTCAACACACAAAAAGTATCCTCTAGGCTCGTGCTTTCTTTTACACACAGCATTAACAGCTTAAAGATACAAAACCAATTGTAGGATAACAAATGACTATTTCTAAAAAGCCACAGAGCAAGGCCTCTTGCTTCATTAAAATCTAATACTCTGACTCCTCTGTTGATTCCAGAGGATGAGCAGCAGCAGAAGACTGTGTCCAGCAGTAAGTCTGTCAGGCAGTTGACTTTAGAGAGAGATCAGGCAATAGCTGACCTCAACTCTGTGGAGCGCTCCTTTGCTGACCTCTTCAGGAGGTACGAGAATATGAAGGGAGTCCTGGAGGGCTTTAAAAAGGTCAGCAGAGCTTCAATTTGAATGTCAAGACATGCTATGCAAACCAAAATCACCTAATAGAAAAATCACCATTTTCTTTTTATCTTTCCAGAATGAGGAGGTGCTGAAGAAGTGTGCGCAGGACTACCTGATGCGGATCAAGCAGGAAGAGCAGAGATATCAAACCCTCAAGGTGCACGCTGAGGAGAAACTGGATAAGTAAGCTTCCAATTCTGCAGTTTCTGACTCTCTTTAGACGATTCACAAGACCTGTTGTTAATCCTGAAAACCTATTTGCATTGCAAGGCCTATCATCTTCTTCACTCCCTCTCCAACAGGGCTAATGAGGATATAGCACAGGTACGCGCCAAAGCCAACTCTGAGGGTGTCGCACTCAACGCAAGCTTGAGGAAGGAGCAGATGAAAGTGGAGTCACTTGAGAGAGCTGTCCTTCAAAAGGTAGGCTGACTGCAATATTATCACATGTAAGATTTGTCTGTGTGTTTATTTCACTGAAAGGATTAAAGTGTTGTAGTTTTCCAAGGTGAAGACTAATGTACCTATACACTTCTCCAATACCAAAACCTCTGTTTTTCTGTCCCTTATTATAGTCTCCATTAGTGAAAGGGATGCAATTCTCGACTTATCAGCTTTTTACTTGTTGCACTTGTATAAAAATGAGAAACATTTTTCGTTCTTCTTGTTGAGAACAGCACAGTGGATTAGCTTGTTAGTGTAAAAGTTGCGTCTGCTACAAGGCAAGGCAAGTTTATTTATATAGCACATTTCAACAACAAGGCAATTCAAAGTGCTTCACACAAGACATCAAAAGCACCACAACAAAGAAAAGAAACATTAAAATAGAACATTTATGAAATTATTAAATCTGAAGATATGTTCAAATAAAAATAATTCAAATGAAATTAATTGAAATAAATAAAGTAAAAATATAAAAAGAGTTAAAAGTTACAGTGCAGAGTTAAAGTTTAAAATCTGCAATAGATGCACAGATCCCTGCCTACAGATTCAAAGACTTAGATGATACCATTTGTTATATAAACATGGATGAAGTCTCAGTGTCGTCACCCATTGGTTTTTGAAGCGGACTTTCGAAGCCCATCGATGGTGGTCGCCATGTTGGAAATGCTGTCTCAAACTAACTTTGTGTAAACCTAGTAATAGACAAAGAGCTGGAGCTGAGGACACAAGTCGATATAATCAAAAGAGATGATTGTGATAAAAAAAAAACCTGTGTGTGCTGTTACATTTTGAGATAGTCAGACCTAATATATTTATTTTCTAAACCAGGCTGTATATATATTTTTATAACAAATGTAGAAATTGGACTGTGAGCCAGCCTCAAGTGGACACTCGAGGAACTGCAGTTTTTTGCTCTTCCGGACGTCGCCTCTTTAGATGATAACTGTAAAAATTGGTGCTTCTCTTCTGTCATTTTTGCATTACCCTCTGCTTCTTACACTGTCTCGCCGTCTCTCACAGAATCAAGAAATCGAGGAGCTCACTAAGATCTGCGACGAACTGATCACCAAACTGGGAACAGGATAAGAGGCCTTTCATCAACTTTAAAGATGTAAAATTCTGTACAGTATCACGGTCAAACACATGACAACTTTTCTTTCTTTCTGATTTTATTTTTCATACATTTAAACAGAGAATGGCTGCAATCGCTCTTTTTTATAAAACATAAAAGTGAAACCAGAACAATATGTGATCAATGTGTTGATCGTGTAGTGGCAGTTTGAAGAAGCACAAAATGATCATGACAAAGTATTTTGATTCATTTAAAGGAGAAGTGCCATGACATGTGGAGCTTTGGTTCTGGGTGCACAGTAAAGGTAATGTTATAGATGATCCGTTTTTAGAAGTTGACCCTCTTCTTTGAAAGGTGTATACATCAAAAAATAAAATTAAGTATGTTTCTTTAAAAATTCACATTGCCACTTTTTGGGACAGAGCACGGACATCTTTAGCAGTGTGTTTTCTCTGTGTGTAACTGCTGATGATACAGTTTAAAGGCTTTATATGTGATTTTTTTGATCCAGCAGATGTCGCCCTTGAGCACCAGCATGAAACCAAAACAACTTGCGCTGCATTGTTGTGTTAGCATGCTAATGCAAGCGATCTTTATTATGCTCGTATCTTCACACTGCATGTAAATTTACATGAAATGACTGTGATCTAGAAACACAGTTAAGCAGTGAGTACAGTATGTTATTCTTCTTTTCTCTAGTCCCTCAATTAAACAACTTTTATAAGCGAGGGGATAAGTCGGCCTGCTGTCCTGTCGATGTAAACAAACTGAAGATAGGACTCAGGAAACGCATCACAGACAGTGGGACTCGGGTGTTACACTCATTGTAGACAGTCATGACTCAGAGTTATTTTCAGAGGATAAACTTGATTTCTATTATATTTAAGTGTGAAAAATCGCATATAAAGCCTTTAATGAAAGAACACTTTTCTTAATCCAGTGCCTGAACAGATCATGTAGGATTTGTTTTTCTTGCCTTTACATTTTCCTTCTCCAATTTCTTTTTGGATGCAGATTTTTTTTTTAGATCTGCAGGTTGTCTTCTTCTGTAATATTAGTCAAATGATTTCACATGTAGTCTTTGGCTTTTTTAACACAAGGTCACATAAACAACATGTGATAAAGTTCTCAGTCCTGCAGTTTGGATTTCATGACCAATATGCCCCCCAAAAATCAACGGGATTGTTGATATGAAGAGCATTTAAATTAATCACAATCTAAATGATTTTCTTTATTTTTAGTAATTTGATGGTTTGACAGTGCTGGTTGGAACTTAAGATCAGTTTAAAACTGGAGTAGTGAAATCTGCTCTTATTATTCTGTATTATTCAAACAGGTGCCATGTTTGATTTCCTCATTCTGTGTTTGAGTGTTGAAAAGTTAGAAACACATTCTGTCCCTGCCATGTAGATATACTGTATATTTGACTGTATTCATACTTGATCTTGGAGTCCAAATGTTGCTGCTGTGCCTCTATTTTGTAAAACTGTTGTTTCCAAACTCTGTTTGCCAAAGTGTCATATGAAAATATATCTTTGATGATCAAAGTATTCTGAACAATAGTTAACCATCATGGGTTTGCAGGTTACAGTTTATAAATGGGCATACTTCAGCCACATTACTTTATAAGGCAAAGCTCTTTGTTTTTGGTAAGCATGAAATAACATCTCCTTTGCTAACATCAGCATTTTCTGGTGTGATTGAACCTGAAGGAGCACTCAAGTGCACTTTTAGACAGAAGTGTTTCAAATGTAAATCTTCTTTTTCATCAGCACAATCATTTGCCAAATATCACTTTAAAATAAGACTGGTTTGTATGTGTCCCTGTAGTGCTGTTACATTAGTCTGAAGGTGCTTTTTAATGCAAGTTCATTGTCACAGTACACCATGTGTAAATGTTTATATTTTATCATGAGAGTATTTGTAAAATGTAAGGAATAAGTATACACAGATTGTATGTTAATGGATATATTTTGTGCATTTCTGAATAAATGGTAAAGATTGAGTGTTACTTAAGTTTCCGTCTCTGCTTGAATTCTTTCACATTTGAAACAAACAACATCTTTGTTGTATCCGAGTTTACTGTTGCTGTAAGCCCTGAGCATAAACAGAGGTAAACTCAAACACTGTTATTCCTACAGGTCAGCCAGAGGCCAAACTTCATCCTTGTTTTCTTGCTTCTGCATCCCATGTACTGTCTCTTTTTTTAAACACATCATTAGTGGCAGTTTGTTTGTGAGTCAATGGCCTGCAGTTTTCTTCCGGCAGTGTGATAAAACAATGTAGTCATAAAAGTTTTCCGAAGCTGTCTCTGTTCATGTGGACTAATCCACCACAGCGGCTTGGCAGTATTTGTAAGCAGATGTCAATTTCTAAACATTTTAAGGTAAATTTATAAAACCAAATTAAAATGAAAAATCACATCTAAGTGGATTAAATCACAAACTGGGACTCCTACCAGTGTTACACTTGCTCTTAAGTGTTCAGTCTGGTTGTAACTTCCTGTACTCAGGAGATGTGCTTCATATTTTGTATTGGTTTAAAAAGAAAAGACAAGCAAATTTACTCTAAATGAACAGTAGAACATGAAAGCACAGGAGGAGGATGACTGTTACTAATTGACTACATGTAAAACAAACACTGGCAGAACCAAACCTGGTTGTAGAGAAATCTAAAAATGTGATACTTGATCAGCACCCTATTCCTAGATCTGCTATGAATATGCATTAGATGTTTAAAAAATAAACATGCATGGTGATGGTGAAATGATTAGAATTATTAGACAGTTACGTTTCTTTTAATAGGCCTATCACTTAGGTTATTTAAATTAACTTACATGTTGTGTGTATATAGCTCTATGTTTTTAAATACAGGTACAGTCTTGACATATTTTTAAGATTTTTATCAATTTTTCCATTTACTCTGCCCTAACTTACCCAGGGTAAGTCTTTGTTGCACCTTTTCACCACATGGTGGTGTCCTGATACACAGCTGCACCTCAAACACAGACCCTGTCCTGCTGAGACCTTCAGGAGAGATTTTCAAACCAGATGAATCAGAGGGTCCTATAGACATCACAGAAATGCAGTTATTCAGTCTCTTTTGATTTGTTTTGTTTGCCTGTCATTAAACTTGTCCATAATGTCAGTCATAGCATGATGTGAAGATATCAAGTGGATTTAGATGGGCTTGGTTGACAGAAATCTCGTTCACCGTTCTCGTGAGTATGGATAAACAATGATACATCTAACGGGAGGCAAAAACTAATAGAGTCACAAGAGTTGATGTTCAATTAAATCAGCTCTAACACGTTACAGCAGTCACTTGATTACATTTGAATATCAATGATAATGTTGATTTAACTTTAAGGACACCGACCAAGGACCCTATATCACTTAGCCTTCTTACACACCTTCATTTCAGTGTTAATTGTAGAAAACAGTTCACAGCCAACCTTAATGTGCATTGACTTTGTGATGTTTTAGAATGTGGGGCCATTTCCTGATGTTCACATCTTGAACTTTGAACACATTATATTGTTTTATGACATTATATTGTCTTAACTGAGTGCGCCCTTTGCATCAAAACTAGGGTACACTTAACATATGTGTAAAAACAAGGGAATATCCTCAGAAGACAATCATATAATAACCTTTTGATTAAAAAATGTAAAGATACATCATTATCTTATCATTGTCACTTGTTAGCCATTATGCCTATATTTCAGTAAATAAAAGTTATACAGATTTTAAGTGTTTCACAACCCACACATGCAGTCTACTTTCAGCTCATGTGAACTGTTTTTGTAACCCTGGTGATTGAGCAGGAGTGGGCGGGTCCAGGATGCTGAGGCGAACTCTGATTGGCTACTCTGTTTGCCGATGAGTGGGACGGGCCTGCCAGCTGTGAGGGGAGCAGAGTTAGGGGTACTAAAGGGGACAAAGAAGCGCTGCTTCTCATCTCATCCCCTGCAACAGGTTGGAAACCTCAGGGTCTGTTCTTGGAAAGGCTGTGCTGCTTTTTTCCGCCTGTCAAAGTAAGTGTTTTATTTCACTTTATAAACTATCAGGCTACTATATGCATATCTCAGGCTTGTCCTCCATTGTTGTGAAGTTGTTTCGCAATTTCATAAGTGTGTAAAACATTAAGACAGCAAAGTTCCTCTAGAAGATGTTAAAAAAAAATTGGCATTTGTCTCGTTTAAAGGTTATATTTTTGGTTTTCTATTTTCTATTTGTCTGCTATTTTAGTGTCGCTGCTGGTTAAAGTTAGCATAGTTATTACCTAAATGTTGAACAGAATAATCATCACTAAGCTCTTCATGTCGCTCTCATAGGCCTACTGATATTATCATGATTCCATGAGAAGCAAACATTTTTTTTATTACTCCATGTCAGTATTGGAATCAGTGTTGTTCAAGGATTAACAGGCACTTCATTTTTGATTAATTCTTTTCCAAAAAGAACAATGGGCTACACACTGTAAGAGCATTGGCTTTGACTGAGAGAGAAATAAATTCAGCATGTGGAACTTCGGGTTTTTCCCTGGATTTGACAATCTTGGCTAGAGCTTTCACTTATTGTTTGGCAGCTTTGCTCTTGTGCAAGACTTCATGTGTAAAATTCTCTGCAACAGTCACAAAGGCTACAAGCTGGTATAGGCAAAGTTTCTGATCCAGAAACTGGAGTTATTGAGTAACAATCCATTTACAAGCTGCTATAGGTAGAAATCAAGTTTTTGAGCCTGATTAAAGTGTAAACTGTTAACATTCCTCTGCAGGAAAGTGGATGTGTCTCCTCTGGTTTTGTAAACTGTGTTATATATAACATACATCCAACAGATTCAAAAGAAGTGTTCACTTTTCATAAACCATTAGGCCTATATGAAGTTGACAGGTGTGGACCAGAGGGACGATTGCACCCTCCAAGCTGTTTAAGAGTAACCTCTGAACCCTTGTAGGTTAGTTTAAAACTTACAGCAGATCCTGTGAATCTAACTGCTGTAAGTAGAGGCACTCTGAGAGTAAATATAAAAACCCATCTGAAAGTTGCTTCTTGCCTCTGCTGAGCTTGTTCCTTTCATGGGAAGATGAACCAGATGTTTCAGATGATCACAAGTGGCGTCTGGCGCACTCTAGGGGTGTCCTTTCAAGCTTGTACAATCTGCAGTTTGTTTGGCTGTTTCTATGACGTCAACTATGCAAGAACAGCACCCCCCCTCCACCCCACCCACCCCCCAGACTCAAGACGTGGAGGTCTCCTTACTTTCACTGTCTTCCTCCCCTCCCTTAACTCCAAGAACATTCCTCCCTCCGGGCTTTTGGTCCCTCCCTCCTTTGACACTTTCATGGTTTGCCATGAAATATTAAGGTGGAGTCAACTTTTCCCTCCGACCCTTGGTTAAACAGCCTCCAGGCACAGATCAGCAGATAAACGAGAGGGGCAGCACCCACCCTGCAAGAGCCCACGTTTGCTCCTCCATTTGGCTGTCAGACCAAATGCAGTATTTTTCTTACTGGCAGTCAAATGGATTATTACTGTTTGCTCCAAATACTGTCAAGCTGTGGCGAGTTCTCTATGTGTTTTACAAGCTTCTACTTGTGGTTGCATGGAGGCCAGTTAGGGGTCCTTGGAAGTCTGATGATGGCCAATCCAAAATGTTACTGCACAAGACTTTGTACTGAAACTGCTCACTCGCTCAAATGATGGACTGAACTACCCACATACACCACAAATTACTGTCTGCCTGTCTTTTGATAATATTCAGCCTACGGTTGAACTCTTTGGACTCGGAAGAAGTTACCATTAAGTCAAAGTTTTAAACGCTGGACAGCAAACTGTAAAACAAAAATAAAGGTTGAACTGCTCTTATTTGTTGTCACTTAAGGCTGACTAACTCTACAGAACAGAATGGTCATAAAAGCCTATCGATACCTGAAAATTCTTCTGGAGATTCTTTATTGTTTGCTCTGAAAAGCTTTAGTGAATATATCAATAATGTGTTCTCTCAGCTTTGAATGCTTTTAAAATTGTTTGTTTTTCAAAAATGACCTTGGAGTCAAATTTACTGTTGAAAGCTCACAGTGATTCAAGTGTTTCACCCTCCTAAAGTCCAAGTGTGTATTTTGAAATCAACAGCTTTAAACATTTTAGTGTGTGTGATGTACATACACCAAAGCAAATACTTTTTGGATAAAAAAAATCAATAACAGCAACCGAGATGTCAGCTTTATTAAGCAGGAGATTTTTTCTTCTTGTAATTAGAGGATGTTATTTGTGTGTTCAGAAAAGTAAACGTAACAAGTGTCAGTTCATCAGATATATTTTGAATATTTTCTTTTGAGAGATAAAAATATGTGAAAATCAACAACCAAGCTCAGCTCTTACTTTAGCTCTAGCTAGTTTTAGTTCAACGCAGCTTTTAAACATCCTCTATTTCTAATCCTCCTTGTGTGTGTGTGTGTGTGTGTTTTTTCTCCCACTAGATCACTGCCCCTGTCCTGCAACATGCTTCGCCCAATCACCATCCACTTTCTTGTGTCCACCTTGATGTTAATGTGGCCGCTGTGCAGCGCCCAGCCAAGCTCTGGCACTCCTGTTATCCAACTACGTCTAGCCGGGGAGAAGCGGAAACACTACGAGGGTCGTGTTGAGGTTTTCTACAATGGAGAGTGGGGGACGGTCTGCGATGATGACTTCACCATCCAAGCTGCTCAAGTGGTGTGCAGAGAGCTTGGCTTCATTGATGCCGAGTCCTGGTCGCCCTCTTCCAAGTATGGAAAAGGAGAAGGTAAGAAAACTAGTATCTTATTCATTCAAGCGCCTGGTAATTTTAAGGGTCGGATTTTAAACTTGTATAATTGAATCAAAACCCCCAAGAACCATATTAAAGTAATCTTTCCTCCAATAAGTGAGGCAAGAGTTTAAAGTTTTCATCCCAACAAACATTCAGCTGTTCAACCACCAATACCAGGGAAGAATATCTTTAAATACAGTTCCTTATTTTCCATTAATAGCCTTGAATTTGGAACTCAATTACTCCTGCCTGACAGCTTATACCCTCTGGAACTGGTTTCCCCATTATTGGTGAACTTCGACACTCCAATCAGGTCTGAGCTTGTTGGGGGGTGGGGTAGGGTAGTGTGAGTGGAAACACTGAGTGTGTCAACCAGACACACACAGACGTAATCTCATCTCCTCCTGCTTTGTCTTGAATAAATTCCTGCATCAATGAAAAAACACTGATGAGATTGTTGACAATAAAAACGATGGCTGCTGGCTGCTGCTAGTGAATGTCAGTTTGTGTCCCTCGTTAAAAGCACATGTTTTCCCACCGGGAACATCGGCCACATCCAGGAGGCTGCTACAAAAGCAAAGTAATTAAATTAGCTACTTGCTTCCCATTACGACAGCTCCAAGAATCCCATTTATGAAGTAATATGAACTTGAATATGTACAAAAAAGCAATTAATAAGCAGTTTTATGTCTTCACTGCCTGTGCCATCACACAGCTGTTTGTACAGCTTGTTATCAATGCAGCTTAAAGATTTGGGAGCTTTAAGATACATATGTTTATAAAAGTGGACTACAAGACTCTTGTGTCTCATTGAATGATGAAAAATTGCTGTGACAGGCAGGGCAGGAAGTTTAAACTGAGTATTCAATGTGTTCTGAAATATCATGCAGCCATTTATAACTAAAATTACCAACCGTTTAAGGCTGATAAATATAGAAGCTTTTTCTTTTCCTGACAAGTAGATGTTTAACTTGTGGGAGGATCAAAATGAAAGCAGAGTATGTTAAAGGCCAGATTAGCTGTGTACATGTTCATGTTCTCATGCTGTTCTTGGAGACACATTTTCCATTCCCAATTATGATGACCTACACGCCAGTGAAAGAAACCACCAAATGTTTTTAATTGAAGACATCACTACCTTACTAGTAGGAGGACATCCTTTTTGGATGCACAGTGGTTTTTCCTGCAGGCATGTTAGAATCTGCTCCTCAGCTGCCTTTAAACAACTATGATTTGCAATTGTAAAAAGATTTGTGCAATGTGTAAAAAATACCAGAAAGCGGAATACAAGAGCAACAAACTAATATGCATATTATTTCAATGTTTTCGAGGAACACTGTTGTGTCTAGTTTGTTTTCATTTTAGATTAAGTCTATGTGGTTGACTTCAAGGGAACATAAAAGCTCTATTTAACTGAATGGGCCCAAGTGTGGTGGAATGTCTGTAGTTATTTAGATTATGATGTACAGATATCATTATGTTTATTCACTGTTCTCTAATGTCAGTCAGACCTGATAGAGTTCAGTTGTTATTAGAACACCAAGTACAGCTTAGAGAGTGACAACTGTTCTTCCTGATATCTGTAAGGATGTTTGGTAGACTTATTGTCTGCTCCAGTGTAACTGATGTCACAGATTAGTTTAGGTGGGTTAATGTGACCCTGATAATGGTAATATCTTTTAGGATATATGTGATGCCTTTCAAAAAGTTCTGCAGATGTTATTAAGCAAGACACAAGTACAGAAGTGTGATGTTGAATCATGTCTCCTCATGAGTATTCTTCTTATGTATGAACTTTCATCAACGTAAGCCATCTGAGTCAACTGAGTCTTATTGTATGGAGTCAAGTCTTCGTCATTTCCTTGACACCAAGTTGTCAAAAGTATCTTTCCCTTTCAAAACCACATGTTTAAAAACGATGCAAATGGTTTTATTTTAATCAATGGCATCCAAAAGTACCGAAGCGTTAAACACTCTTGAGATCTTCTGTCATATTTTTAACTATAAGCTGACACAGGCGAAATAGAGAGCACTGTCTAAATTGCACAAAGACATGTGCAGGAGACTTCTTTTTTTGTTGCCTTGGTATCGAAACCGGTTTTGATTTGATATCGTTTGATATTTGCTAGTATCTATACAGCTAATATTTGAGTTTGAATTCACTGGCTTGTGAACATTCCCATGAGGCCTGCAAATGGTAGATATTACACAGCAATACTGATGAATTCCAACTGGAACTGCTGAGTCATGGTTAAGAAAAACGTGAGACCATTAAGACCAAGCTGGTTCTTACTTGGATTCAGCTCCTGAAGTCTTGGGGTAATGATCTGTCTGCCAAGAGGAAACAACGTGACCAAATGACACGCAGTTACTTCCTTGGTATGATCAAGATGTTGTTCAGGAACGTGTTGAGACTGTCCCAATGATGAGCAGCCTGTTGGTTGTTACCATGGCGACAAAGAGGATTACACAAAACTTCCCATGTCAACCAAGTTCCCTTATAAGGGAAACCTCAGCTCTGCAAGTCCCAAGAATTTTATTTAATTGTCTGATAAATCAACATATTAGACCACAGTGAGAAAATCAGGGCATACATAAAAAAAAGTAGAAGTCCTGCCATCCAAAAAGTAGAAAACAACACGGATCTAGGGTTGAAACTACAGTATATTGATTATTTAAATGTATGTTATTCTTTCTAGTTCAATTTGGTAAACAAGGTGATGTTCCTTTTATTAAAAAAATAATCAGAAAAAACCCAATATGGCCACATATAAACCTCATGCTAATCTCCTTCATCCACTCTAACTGAACTAAATAATGCAAAACAAACTCCTCACTGGATGTGCTTCAAAGAAAATCTGCATCTCTGCGTATTGCCATTTTCACATATCTTCATCTCTTGCCATTTCAGGCCACATCTGGCTCGACAACGTGCATTGCACTGGTGGAGAGAAGAGCCTGGCTCAGTGTGAGTCTAACGGCTTTGGAGTGTCTGACTGCAAGCATTCAGAGGATGTCGGAGTGGTGTGCACGCGGAAGCGCATTCCTGGCTTCAAGTTCATTCGGAACCAGGCCAACAACGATGAGGTATGTAAAGTTCTCATAAAGAAAGTCACTCTCAAATAAACCTGCACACCGTAAACTATGGATTATAGGCTTTTATACTTAAACTAATGTAAACACCCAGGGTGGGATCGCTTGATCACATAATTAATAACACTCCAGTAGCAACCGCACCTGGTTCAAGTAGACACGTGTAACTCAAACAGATGTTAGGAACAATAAAAGAGGAAGAAAGGATAGGCTTAGGATGAAGGAAGGAACTTATCAGGGTGCAGACATTGCTCCGAGGCTAAGCAGTTAAAAGTGTTTTCTTTAAATCCTTCCAACTTTCCAGACTGAGCCAGACAGATCAGAGGACTGAATTTAATGTCTGTCTGATTTTCTGTAATTATTAAGAGGAGCATTGTAAAATAAATCATAGAATCACATTTTTGATTAAATCAATTACTTTCACACCCCTGCTCTAGATCTGGCTCTCATAAATTAGATACTGATCAAGACTCAGCTGCAGCAGCCGTTTTTCAAATCTATCCATGAGTCTTTGTTAAAAGTTCTTAGTTATTTCTAGCATGTTTCAAAGGAGGGGTTTGCTAAATCAGGTTGCTACAGCTAAGCCTATAAGGACTTTTTTTTTTTTAAATTGATTGCTTGTAAACATTGTGGCAGTCGATTCAAATCAGTTGCTAACCACGTCAACGGGTGGTTCCTGTAGCTTCATTAGCTGTAACATGCTACTACTGTAAAAGGACAGTTTCAGGGTGCTTAATTATATAGCAAACTTAGTTAAAGTTAAAGTTATTTATGTTTGAAATTCATTCACACTACCGTGTTAATCGGTCAGATCATAAATTACAGTGACCAGTTGTTTCGTAATTCAAGGTATATTGTGCAGTACATGATACAATACAATTTAAAATATGATTGCCCGTGTTTTAGGCAATTAAGCTAACTAATTAGCTAGAGAAAAAACAGTTTAAACTTGATATTCAAATAAATGTCTTGTAACATTTTATCCCAATTGACTTATTAGTATGCCTGCAAACTGTCCTTGGTAATGTATAAACCTGAACATCAAGCCAGTGGAATAGTTATCCTATAAAGTTTGCACTAATGACTTTACCAGGCTTCTATTAGTCTAACTCGGCCCACACTAGACCCCCACTCTGCCGCCGGGGAGATTTTGGAGATGACTCAGTGAGAGGGAAGACCATCCTGTCTTGCTGCAGAGAACGCCTTTGTACCGGATGGAAAGTCAGTGTGGGTTTGTGGACGTGACTGAGTGACTGGAGAAAGGGAGGGAAGGGAGAACAGGGCTATTATTCAGGCTGTCAGAGAGCAAGATATTTAAACACACTCCCATGAGTGGTTTACCTATTAAAACCAGACAGAAAGAGATGAAGCAACATTTCTTTGGAAGCTAACAATACTGGATGTTTTAACACCATGACTGCATTCATACCAAACAGGCGTCACATGGATTTCAGATTTGTGTTGTCTTAATTGAATCCAGTAAAAAACATAGGCTCTGCTCTTGTAATAAGGGTTAAACTCCCACCAGCCTTCTAATATGAACAAGCAAAGCACTCTTTCTCATGCCTTGATGTGTCAGGAAGAAAAAAGAAGATTGGAGAAGACAGGAGAAGTTTTAATCATGAACTACTGAACCCATATTCACAACTTTCTTTAGTTTACAGTCATGTCAGCAGCACCCTCTTGTTCCCTATTGGTCTTGTGTATTTAGTGTCTCAGGGGTGTTAAGTCCCCCACCCTGTAAATATTTCCACAGTCTGGTAAAAGCCATTTAAGTCGCAGGGGAGAGGAACGGTAAAGGTGCAGCTACACCTCTTTAACCATGCTTGAGCTGACGTCAGCAAGGGGCAGCACTGTTCCTTTAATCTGTTTACTCGCAGCATGAATCGACATTTTGTATTTGCATTCTGGGACGTTAACACCCTCTCTGAGTGAGCACTACTGTCCAAGTAAAGGTCAGTGCTAAAAATGTTGAGCAACTATTTTTTTTTACTTAAATGAGAATCCTCTTAACTTGAACATGATTAAATGTATATGTTTGAAATATGACACGTTCAGCTCAACAACACATTATATCTACTTTAGGCTGTTCTATAATCGCTGATGTTCATGTTGATATGATTTAAGTGAATATCCTGAATACGAGTGACAGAATTTGGAGTGTCAGCTATTTCTTCTTGTATCAATGAGCAGTAACTTTATATAAAGATGGACAACTTCATCTCCTCCCATTGTAAAAAAAAAAAAAAATGAAACCAAATATCCCTTGCGACACCATCCCTATCTTGCACTGGTGGCATCATTTGGCCTGTCAGAGTCTGCGCAGTAGTAATTGTCTGGTTGAGCTGCACCATTGACATCCTGCAGTTTAACAAAACACACATTAACCTACAGATAAAACAGCAGAAATGCCTCAAGTTGGTACAGTTGACAGCAGAAGGCATTCTTGAAGCAGACATTCATGGCTATGTAAAGTTGAATGGCTCTTGTGTTGTGTTTGTTACATTTTCTTTTGATGTTCCTCCTCTACTCTGCTAATCCAGAGCACAAAGCTGTGAACATGATGTAATAAAAATGTTTTTAAGCATTAAATAGAAAATTGATACTTATCTTCTGAAAAGAACTAACTTTAACGACAGATACCACGTATGAGAAATGTTTATTCAACGTGTATTTTAGCATTGCATTCAGCCAGTAGGAGGAGCTCCAAATGTGTTTGGCTTCACTTTCGGGGAGCTTTCATCTCATCCATCTTTTTATACAATCTATGGTGTTGAGTACTTTTTCTATACTGTGAGGCAGGATAATTCTTAAGCTCACAAAGTTACAATTATTTTGTTTTTGTGAGGGAGACATCATGAGAATACTTTGCAGTATATGTGAATTTGAGAAGATAGAAGTTCAGCTTTGACCACAAATGATATGTCTACTGAAAGCACCAGTCTGTCATTAATAAAAAACATCTGCTTCTCCTGCCAAGAGGTGCAACTAAGGACATGAGCCCCAAATGTCATCAGGGCATCAGCTTCACAAAATATAAAGAGACTTTTGCCGCAGTAATCCTGAGTGTCTTTTGCAGTCATTTCAAGCTCCTTTCAGAGCTAGCTTCTGACCTCTTTAACCTTCGTCTTGTCTAAGCAAAAGCAGTCTGCTACTGACCCCTTCTCTGAAGATAAAAGCCACGCCTCTCAACATTTCAGCCTCTGTCTCTGAGAGTTACGAGAACATTCATTCCATTACAACAGTCCTCTCTGAAATCTGTTATATTGGAAACAATAATGGGAAGTTTTGCTTCTTTATATCTTTTCTTGAATCTAACCAGTTTCTTTATTGTTCAGCCTGTGTGTGTTAGTGTCAGATGGAGGCGATTATAACAGATGCAGTCTGTGAGTCAGTAGTTCTGGGAGATTACATTCAACAGCAGAACCAAACACTATGAAGCCAGGAAACTTTGTTTATCATCTGCTAGGGACTCTGCCATGTCTCATTGGGATTCACGTGTTAATGGCATGCTGCACGTGCCATCAGTGCCCACAGGATGATTT
The DNA here is from genome assembly GCF_963930695.1 of Labrus bergylta. NCBI lineage: Eukaryota > Metazoa > Chordata > Actinopteri > Labriformes > Labridae > Labrus > Labrus bergylta. Next base: position 17,399,078 of record NC_089199.1, on the reverse strand, counting down.
TTTCATACAACCCTTTAATTAGAAGATGCCTGAAGTTTAATGCTGTATATGTGAGATGTTTATGAGAGAGGGGGACGTGTTATTTAAGGATAGTTACATTTTTATTAGGAGTCATCCCAGGCCGTCTCACTCTGTGGGTTTTCCTAAAAAGCTGTCATGTAAATACATAGTCTCAGATGGAACTGTCACACAGGTAAGCATGAATCCCTCTTATTTGAAACCTTTTGTTCGACTTTTAAAATAAAGTTCATCAGCTTGCGGAAGCTCTTGAAGATTTAAAGTGTAAATCCATCTCCTATGGAAGGAGGAAGTTGTGAAAAAGATTGAGCCCCCAAAAGCAGCTGCAAGTTGCCCAACACTTGGCGTGTCAACTTCACCCAAACACTTAGATCCAGATTCAACACAAAGACGTCAGACGCCAGTTGTGATAACAGAATGCAGCAGTTAAAAGCCTTTCCATTCTTTACACTTCCACACAGGGCAAAGGTCACACTTCTCCATTAGACGCAACAGTTTCTTCTTACAAGACGTCAGCTCTTCACATTCACTCCTGAACAACGAAAGGAAACCCGAGCCAAAGGTGGATTTTGCCTCCAACATGATGTATGTGTGAGGCTTGTGAGGAGGAGAGGGAGTGAGGGGAGATTGGGTTGATGCAATCTGGAGGAGGAGCCAGTTTTTGTCCTGTGAATTAAGTAGCCGACAGATTCACCACATGTTCAACAGCTGGATCGCACTGTGGCCTCAGATCTCCTTTTGGGTGCTGAGTGCCCAAATTCCAGACTTAAATCATACATACCTGAAATGTATGATTAACCATCTGCACATTGTTCTAACGGATGTGCATTAAACATGTGCTCTGGGACTTATGTTTCAGATATTACATAATAAGACCATTTGAATGTAAGATTTACTTTGAAACAGTGTCTAAGAGAGAAATGTTACTTTAATGCAGTTGGCGCCTGGTTTATTGGAGATGCATTAATTATAACCTGCAGTCCACAGTAAATTGTACAGTTATTTTATGTAAAGATAGACATAGGGATAGCTATAGGGGCTTATGTAGCAGGGTATGTCTCCCAGTTTGCCATCACAGTGACACAATGTCTTTAAATACCTGTGTTTGGATCAGTAGCTGTTCAAATTGAACTTCTAAGATAACACTTTTTTTGGTTAGCTGGGGCTTAGCTACTTCTATTCATGAAGCTTATTGTTGCTTTAACATTTTCTGTTCAGTGTTATATTGAAGGGATAATCGTTGACCAAGAATACAAATGATCTGTCATTACAATCTATTGAACTATTAATTCGAACACGTTAGGTCACTTTGAAGGCACACCGATCTTTTGAAATAAGGCTACTACACATCTATTTATGAATTAAAAGTTAATTAAATTAGGGCACTGGTTGGCTTAGTTGGTGAACGGAGGCTGTGAGCCCTCCAAGCAGGTTTGAGTTTGACCCATGGTTTCTTTCTCCATATGTCATTCCCCACTCTGTCTCTGGTTTCCTACTCTCCACTGCCTGATCAAATAAAGGCATAGACGCCCAAAAATAAATCTTTAAAATTAAGTAAATAAGTTATTATACTACAGTAATAATTTTGCATTCTAAGTAATTTTTACATGCAGTATGGCTTTTTATAATACAGTCAGTTGTAGGTGTGTGTATTTACACATCTGGTCTAGTCTAATGTTAATAAAGAGTCTTTACCTTTTCATTTCCATGATTGGTGCACTATGCTAGCTGATAGGTATTCCAGATGCAAAACACACAGACACACACACAAACACACACACACACACCCGTTCTCATTCACTTCAGGCAAACGTGGGGCCAGTGAGGCAGAGAGATTGGGATGGAGCAGATGTGAAAGTCATTTCAAAGAGCCTCGCTGTTCTCCTGCTTTTCATCTAAACTGTGGAGTGATTATCATTCATACGAACATGTTGTGTAGGGTGGAGAAGGGGTAGGTGGGTGTGTGGGTGGGTTGGGGCACGTGCAGATAAACGTGCGGCACGACTGGGAGGCTGAATAAAGCAGAAGAAATGCACAGTAGTGGAAGCATTAGTCAGACACTGGCTAGACCACAGGCTCATGTTCACACAACTAATGAGTGAGAGGACCCAGTCTGAAAAAGAAGTCTGATCTCCAGTTGGAAACAGTTCAGTAATGGTCACTTCACACTCTGTGAAAAGAGCTAAACGGAGGAGGATTCCTATTTTTGTAAGTCACCACAAGTCTAAGAATGTGGGACTTTATTTACTTAATAATGACAACATTTATTTAAATAAATAAGTCATGAGTAGTGTGTTTAGTGTGGGTTAGGGTTTTCCTTCATTCATTATTTCCGACACAGCCAGTCATGCTGAAGTCATCCAACTTCACATTTTTCATGTGAAATATTGGCTTCTTAGGCTTTTTACAACATATAAAGAGAAATGTCTATGAGCTCATAGAAATGTCCAGGTAGCCTTAGCTTACCTCGGCTCAGCTTTAACAAAAAACCCCAAAAGAAAACAGCTAACATGGCCACAAATGTTTACTTTATTTCTTTTTCTTTTTTTTTTTACAAATAAGATGTGATGATAAAAGAACATCACACATGCTGGTTGAAGGATTGTGTCACCTTTGAATGACCCCAGCTACCTGTGTGTCCCTTCATAGTCTTTATGCTATGCTAATTAGAGGCATGTGGTTGCTTCATAATTACTATGCAAATATAGAAGTTAGATTAACAATCCTGTGATGTAGCCTAACTCTTGCCAAGAAGGCAAAATATTTTTTTTCCCCTCTCAGAACTTGTAGTACTGTTTTTTGTAACATCATGAATGTATGTTCTTTAGGCTGTACAGTAACTTTCCATTATTTTTCCATAAATAGAGCTAAAAAAGTGACCAGTGTATAGAACTGGGCCCCTGCCAAGCAGGATTATGCTGAATGTATGTCTGGTGGTCTGGGTTTGTGGAAGGGGGAAATGTCTGGACTGATCCCAGCTGTGGATGTGTTAGTCCTCTCCCTTTAGCTCTCACACGTTCAGACGGCCAGTTTCCTCCATCTGAGCCAAGTGTAACACTGGTCAGACACATCTCCGTCCCCCATTTCAAACTCATCCCGTGCCCTTTTTCCTGTTTTTTTTAATTTTTTTTTTATGGTCACACCTGACTGCACTTTGATTTCTCACGTTTTTCTTTTGGATTCATGTTTTTTATAAGTCTAGCCAACTATGTTAGGATATTCAAGTTTTTCTAATTGTTTCTTTGAAGTTATGTGTCTAGTTTACTTTGAGATTTGTATATTGATATTATCTACGTTATTTTCATCTCGTTTTTGTATTCAAGCAAAAAACAAAAACAAATGACGAAGATTGTTGAGGTTATAAGTTGAGAACACGAGATCCCTGATCACGGTCACGTCTCCTCACCCTCGCCTCCTGCTAAGCACAGACGGAAAACACTCTGTCATGCTATGGCCTGCAGGAATCTGTTCATGAAAGAGTGGTTTTTACCCGCTCTAACCGCTGCGGTCAGTAGGAGGACGGGGGTCACTGTAGAAACAGTCTGACTTAGTCTTGGCTCCGCCTGTGCAGCAAGCTTTGGGGTATAGAAACCCTGAAGCCTTGAACATTCCCTCAGGCTGACGCCACCTCAGGAAACCACCCTGTGAGTGAACGTTTAATATTTCTGCCTGGATGTCCTTTTTTTTTTTTTTTAAGCTGGCTGTGTCAGCAGTTACATACCACGGAGAAGCTTAGAGTTTTGGCTCTTTTTGGCACCCATGGTGCAACCTCACACCCAGCCAGGAACAAACTATATAAGCTCGGGAGGGAGATAAACAATAGCAGGGTTATGAGGTAGTTGTTTTCCCATAAAGCCATGGGGGTCATAGGTTACCATTCCTTATTGACTGAGGAGTCTTCAAGACACGTGATATCCTAAAAACTGTGGCTTTGAGACCCCCGGTCTTGCCAACAGCCCTTTATAGTAGACTGTGGACCACCCACAAACACTCACCTGACCTCTGTCACCAGCTTCTGTCTGAAATATCTTCTTTCACGATCAGAATTTCAGCGACAACATTTTCTCTTTCTAAATTCTAAAATAAGTGCAAGTCTTCCAAATCTTCCAAGTTATCCCAGCTCCCCTCTCTGACATATTCAGTCTTGATATCTTTTAAACATCCGTGTTAGAAAAATAGTAACAAATCTCTTTTTGTGCTTTAGGGGCTCACTTCAGCTTTTCAGTGTACTTATAAACAAAACTAAAATACATTGACATGTTTCACAACATATAAGCACAATATTTGGTAACTTTTCACAAGGAAAAGCCAGAAGCAACAAAAATGGTGGAAAAATTCTAGACATTCATGCAAGCCTTCAAATGTTCAGCAGATAGGATCTGCAGATTATTTCACTTTTCTTTGTGCACATGTGCAAACTGTACAACCCCTTTAAGACCAAAGTGTGTTTTTTTCCCTGAAACTTATTAGCATTCCTTCACAACACAAACCCCATTTATGACTCATAGGCTGTACTTTATTTCCAATAAATCAAGTGGAACAGTCAACGCCAAGTGCAAAGAAAACTACATCCTGTCAGTGACATTCCTGTCTTTTAGACAGATCGTTCTTCATTTGAGAGCATGTTTACTGATTATATAACAATGTTTGTAAAGCAGTGCCTTTCTGTCAGTGTGGTTTATGGAAAGTTGAGCCTATCTGTGCACGTTTATGGAAACATGAGTTAGAGGGAAATGAATGAATCACCAAATGTATTATAACTCATCCTGCAGCTGTGTCCAACTAAATAGAAACTCAGCTGTAGAAAGAGATTTGGCCAATGGTTGACTGATGCGTTTCCTGATTCTGTGAATAAAAATGAAAGTACCTCTGAAAAATTGAATTCAACTCTAATGTTTTGAAGTCTTTGTGCACTGCACGTATCTCCAGATATTCTAAAGGTTTCTTTCTGTACATGATCTTTAAAGCTGAATGATGAAATATTTTCTCTGCTGTGCTTTCTCAGAGCCTGACGGTGCAGGTGGAGGATGTGAGGATCAGGGCCACTTACTCCCACAGGAAAAGGATTCCCATCACGGACGGCTTCTTGGAGGTGAAAGACGGAGGCAAGTGGAGACAGATCTGTAACGAGGGCTGGACGGAGAAGAACAGCAGGGTCGTCTGTGGCATGCACGGCTTCCCCATGGAGAAACGCTTGAACACCCGACCCTACAAGTGAGTAATGGTAACAGCAACAGTAAGGTTTAAATGTGGCCTATTAGATATAATGAAATTCTACACAAGTTAAACTTTTACATACAAATTAGCTTTTGGTTGAGTAAATTACAGTTTAGGTAATAGGAAAATAGTAGTGCTACATAAACAATGAATCATTTCAAGTTTTGACCTGTTAACGACATAGTCCACAGAGTCCTCTAGTACACTTTTGTGTAAAAATGTCATTTGTTTTATGGTACATTTTTTAGCTGTTGCTTTTTAGTTTGAGTGTGTTTGGGACTGTTTTGTCGAAAACAAACTGACACTGGTCATCACTCAACCCTCCATCCACTCTGCACACTGAGATTAAACAGACATGAGCTGGAGATTCTTGACAAGCAGCCAAACACAGCCAGAGGAAGTTTTAGAGGCTGAAGGATGGCTCTTTCTGGGAAACGACTGAGCGCAGATCACTGTGAAACAGTGGCTTTTTTGGCCTCATCGGATTGTTTCCCTCTGAGCACCAGTGTTAACACGCTGTCCTTCTTAAATGTCATAACTATGTAGCCTAAGACAAAGCCAACTGTTTCCTAGAACACTATATGTTTAATCTACTCACATGGGTGGTGAAGTCTAAAAAAAAACAGACTCTGACTGCACATTAGATCAACCATGCAGAAAAAGCTCCTGTTCTTGTAACAGCAGAAAGACAAAGACATGTTCCTTCCTTTTAAACGGCTGAGTCTGAAATATTAACTCAATTCATTTCTAGAAAGAAATGTGGCTACCTGGCGTACAAAAAGAACATCCCTTGGTTGTAGATATGCAACTTAGTTATTTTTTAATCAAAATTTAACTATCAATAAATTGTTTAGTTTTTAATATGTCAAAAATGGGTGATGCTCATCATAATTTGTAAAGCCAAAGGAACCTCCTCAAATCTGCTTATTTTGTCCTACAAACCTCCTAAACCCAAATGTGCTTCTTTGACTATCATAAATGACATAGAGACTCTTTATATCTGAGAATCTTCAACCAGAATCTTGTTTTTAAATTTTTACGCTTGAAAAATGGTTCAAGAACTTATTCATCAATCTTCAGCTAATTGATTAATTGGAGCTCTGCTGGTTCAGAGAGGTATACTCTATTAATCAGTTTATTTTAGTTCAATAGGGTAAGGGTCCAGTCCTTTTTTTTATCTTCTGGAGCCGCTAACAATCCACAGTCAAAGTCAACCAGAGAGCCATCAGAATTTAGCTGCAAACATTTTAGCAACAGGGTAATCATGCAGGACGTGGCTGCACAATCATCTTTAATGTTTTGGGCTTTTCGCAGGATGAAAATGAAGACTAAGAAGCTGACTTTGATTAAAATGTTCCTGATTTTATAGCTATGGGAGACATGAGCTCATCTGAATTAGTGCAAATAATACATGTGGTAGCATTTGAACAAAGGGAAGTATCAGATGCTTTGCACCAGCAGAGAACACTTTTTTGTTGTTTTTTGTTTTTCTAATTTGAAAGCATGTGATGTTGCTATGGTCCTACATGGTTTATTGTTTTACCCCGGAGAAAGATCTTATTGAATCTCTAATCTGCAGATCAGTCTTTTTACTTAACTACTAACAACAGTCCAACTAAATTAAAAATTCTTAATCAGACACATCATCTCAATTTCACCCACACAAACTTGTTCATGTTTTCAAAACATCTCAGAGCTACATTCTGTTTTCAGCATCTAGATAAGCTGCATGAAGGGCTATAAATGAAGCTCATGCTGGTTTCATTTCATGGTCTGCTTCTTCTGAGGCCCCAACCAGCTTCAAGACCCACTGTTATTGGGGTCTTCAATGACCCCGAGTTGATGACTTCCATTCAAGTATGGAGGTCACGGGGATGTTAAGGTATTCTCACAACAATTAACCCCATTGTGCTTCACAGAATAGGATGGACATTGTTCCTCACACTTTATGGCAAAACGTCTCTCTTCCAATAAAACAGCTGCTTCATTTTTAGGTGCAGTGTGAGAAAGAATGGTCAAATATTTGATGTGCTCTTTCTTTCACATTGAAGAAACAATATCGCAGGTCTGACGCACTGACATGCTGGAAACCATTGCTTTTAGATTTTTGACAGTGTCTTTCTTTGCCGTTGTGCAGAGTGCTCTTCAAACTGTCTCGACATCTGGAAAAAGTGCAATAAAACTTAAGTGTTAGATATCAAAGTCTTCCACCTGTACTTGAACACACCAAAGGGAACATTTCAAAATAACATATGCTGCTGAAACTCCATGCCACGAAGACAAAACATAAGGTAATAGAGAAGGATCAAGGTGATTCATGTCCACTGTGTTGGATTTTCTCTCTTAAGCAAGTTTCCAGTCAGCAGGTTTTGGCTTGAACATACACATACACAAATTTCTTGTCGTTCATTAACCCTTTCAACATGCTATGTATTACGGTGTGACAGTGACAAGCTAAAAGTGAAACCTGTATTTGTATTCCTCCTTCTCAGATTGCTGGCCAAGCGTCGTAAGAAGAACTACTGGGGTTTCTCTGTAAAATGCACAGGCAACGAGGCCGACCTCTCTGATTGTAAGCTTGGCCCGGAGATAGAGCTGAAGGGGAACCTCACCTGTGAGCACGGCATGCCTGTAGTGGTCAGCTGTGTGCCCGGACGTGCCTTTGCTCCCAGCGTCAGCGCCGGCTTCAGCAAGGCCTACAGGGTGGAGGTGGGTTAGATTATGCACACTTAGGGTTAGCGATTTTTTTTTTCACGGAGAGAAAGTCACTTGTACTTGAAACTTTGTGTGTGGTGTTTGGATAAACAATTGTTTAGTGGTCATGTTCAGGGATGTAGGTTTAGGTGAATGATTTTCATTGGATATTGGGGATTTTGTTAGACTGAACAGAACCAGATGCATGAAAGAGTGTTTTATATCAGAAGAAGACAATCTGTTATCCTTTTAAGATTATTTCCATTTCAAGTGTTACCTTTAGTTTGTTGAACAACAACAAACTAAAAACTCTTCAACAGGCTGAGAAACACTTTTATGGTGCCATATGGATGATGTTAGTTCCACACAGTGCAGATGTTTCACTTCTCGAATACCTTTTTGTAGCATAGCTCTGAGTGTGTTCAAATGAAAAAGCTGCTATTGATTCCAAAGGGCTCATTTTAATCTCCAAATCAAAGTCTGTTTTCTGTTCTGACATGCTGCTACATCATTTAACAAAGGACGTGATGTAGCAACATCTTCTTTAAGGTGGACACAGACGTGAGTCAGTATGAAACATTTTCCTATAATTAATGTAGATTTGAGTCCAGTGCTGGATTACAACATTGCCTGCGTATTAACAAAAGGGCTCTGTAGACAAACAGCTGGAAACATTTGATTGGATGAATGCTAAACATTTGTCATAAAGTATTTCAAATGTATTCAATTGAACTGTTGTTTTCCCACTGAGTATTTATTGTATATTAATGAGGCGTTGCTCTGGTAAAACCGCTTTTCTATCCAACCTGCAAAACATGGAAAAATCTTAACATGGTACAACCAGATAAGACACACACAGAGTGTTTTTATTCCTTTAACTTGTTTTATTTGCATCTTAAAAGAACATGCAGCAGTGTGAGCCTGTGGCAAATTTTGTTTTTTACTCTTGATTCATTATTACTTATTCAATGTATGACAGTTTCAGAATAGAGTTTTTCATTTTACTGAAGTTGTTGATGTTATATCTATAGCTAGTCTCAGCGCCGCTTATTGCAATATAGTGTTAAGAGAGGACGAAATGCTCATACACTTGCTCAAAAGCTAAAGTATTTATTTAATCAGAACATTTCGACCAGAGGTCTTCTTCAAGTGATCATTTTTGGTTTGTAAAAGTTTTTTCAAAAAATTGGAGCATTTGAGCGAGTGTGCAGGCATTTCTTCTTCTCTCTGCTGTTTGTGTACTGCCCTGCACCCGCTGTATGTGATGTGTGTGTAACTAGCCCTTTTTTCTAAAATGGAAGTTAACCAACCAAAGTAAATGTATCTTGTTAATTATACCCTAAAGATGAAACATATTTTTTTCTGTTACATATTTACCAACTTTTTCTTTGACTGTTTCCATAGCAACCCTTGGTTCGTCTAAGAGGCGGAGCTATGATTGGCGAGGGGAGAGTGGAGGTGTTGAAGAATGGGGAGTGGGGAACAGTTTGTGACGACACCTGGAACATTAGAGCTGCCACGGTGGTGTGTCGGGAGCTCGGCTTTGGGAGCGCCAAAGAGGCGTTGACTGGCGCCAGACTGGGTCAAGGTATGATCTACAGATGAGTCTCTGTATAATAACACACCTTTATTCAGCTGTACTGTGATAGAATGGTATAATCATTTTAAAGTAAAAGAAAAATGTAAAAATACTTTTGAGAAGGGATGAGTCATCATTTATAGGTCCTTCTATGGTGTAGAAGTAATCTTTAAAAAGTTAAAACGCTTTGGCCTCTTGGATAAATTGGCTTGATCTAACACTTTAAAAAATGCCAAAGATGTCTGTATGTTAAAGATTATTTTAAAACAGTCATTTACTAAGCTTACAATTCACCATTCCAACAATCTTTTTAGATTAAAGGATCCTTAAAATGTGTGTGATTATCTATTTTATGAATTAGAGCCTCAATAATCCAGAATTTTTGCGCTTCAAATGAAATCAGGGAGTTATTCTGTTAGCTCACTGCTGACTCCAAATACTGTAACAGTGGTGACCACAGTGACCTTCAGTAATCATCTTGCCTTAATCACATTTCACATTTACAGCATGTATCACTCAACAAAAGTCCAAACAAAACTTGAAGCAGAACTCATTTCCAGCTGTGAAAATGAAGGTGTGGACTTCAACCAACCACATCCACCTCCACCTTATCGTTGGCCTCTGTGTCCCCACCTGTGTTTGTCCACTTCAATCAGTCTAGAGCCTAAGTCAGCACATAAAGACATGGGGAATGTATGGAGTAGCACATTAATGTTTATACCCTGACCTAGATCCTGATTCTGGGAAATATAATACGCCACAGCAATATAAAAATCATATGTGCATCGGTGCAGTTGTTCCCTCTTAGGCCTAATTCTCAAAGCGAAACATAAGAGTGCACACAATGTTCCAGCAAAGAAGAAAAAAACAGCCTTTATGGGTTCCAGAGGAGGAATTCTGTTATTTGAGATCGCACAAGGTTATTCCAGGACTTTTCTGTATGCGCTGACAACTGGTTTCTAAAGCTGGTGTCACATATAGACCGAAGACTTCGAGGAGCTGATTCTGTTTGTTTTCAGAAGTCACTGAAGTGGACAAATCAGGAATGTCAATGAAACTTAAATGGTGCTTTGTGATTCCCAGATTTGTGGGAGTTTAGTTTCCAGATGTAGCTTTTATACGGACTATGCATTTCTCTTTTTACATGTTCTCTTATTTCAGCTTCAAAGTGTTACAAACTTAGGCTGAGTTTATTTAATTATTGCAATACTGGTCATTCATTTAATACTTATATATATATATATCTTTGTCCTTTTTCATCAGTCAAAACAGGAAACTGGCTATGAGATATCAGCAGAACTGATTTCATCCCGTTGTCATTTTATTTTCCTTCACTGGCTGCCACTCATGTTCAGTCTCTGGCTGTCGTCTCAGAGACTTTCCTCTCCAGTCACATTTGAATAAAAACCAGCATGGAGGGAATACGCACGCATGTTATTGTGGAAAATCTGCTGGCACACCCTTTATTTTTTATCTCTTGAAAAACAAAAAGGCTCAGAGGGGATTTTTTATTTTTTATTTTACAGGCCTCTTGTGTCTCATTTTCATCTGACATGGCCGACTGCTTGTTTCCTTTGTGCTGCACTTCTAGAAAAGAGAACATGTGAATATGCCCAGACTTAAACACACACGTGGGCTGGGCCACTGCTTTTGTAATTAGGGAATACACAAACAAGATGTTAATGCTCCACCTGTTTGTCCATTTTTTTGTCTCAGAAAGTTCAGTCGTGAGTTGAACTGAGGGACCTTTTCATGTGCCTGATGTTTTTGTTTCCCTGCAGGGATGGGGCCGGTCCACATGAACGAGGTAGAGTGCTCTGGTTTTGAAAAGTCGCTGACAGAGTGCTACTTCAACCGTGACGCTTTGGGCTGCAGCCATGAGGAAGACGCAGCAGTCAGGTGTAATGTTCCTGCCATGGGCTTCAAAAAAAGAGTGAGTGCCTCTATTTACATTACCAAAAAAAATAGAAATTTTTTACAGAACTCGAGAACACATTTGTCTTCTCTTTCCTTAGCTGCGGTTAAATGGTGGCCGTAATCCCTATGAGGGTCGTGTGGAGGTCCTGGCAGAGAGGAACGGCTCTCTGGTGTGGGGCACAGTGTGCAGTGACAGCTGGGGCACCATGGAGGCCATGGTGGTGTGCAGACAGCTAGGTTTGGGCTTTGCCAGCCACTCTTTCCAGGTCAGTTCCTACAGTATGAGTAAATGTTCATCTCCACACTCACTTTCAAGAATCATCTTTAAAATGAGCTTATCTTTGTGACAGACTTAAAGGAGATAGTTTGAGAGGCGGTTAAAGCTTTGGCACTCCTTTATGCTTCCATTACGGTTCATTTCATAAGATTTTGGACAAAACACTTTGAAATTAAATTGTATGAAATTGTGTTGTGGGAGACTGTTCCCTGCAGAAACTGAGCTTTCAACAACAGAACAGCAGGTATGAGGTTAGCAGTTAAACTTTATGCAAGATAATAAAGGGATGATACACACTTTTTAAACGTAAAGACACAAAGAAAGAACATAAAACAGACTTATCAGTAGAAGGTCAGGAGCCATACAGTGTATACTTTAGCCCTCCCCTTCATTAGCTGGAGAGAAAAAGTACTTTAATGTTTGTATATACAATCTTAACTTCAGGACTGTTAGAATCTTTTAGGAGTACATCAACCATTAAAAGTATAGGAGATAAAATTCAGTTTACAGCCATGTGTAATATGGACCATAAGAAGCCACTATGGCATTATTGCCCATTTCAATATTCATGTTTTGGGGAGGCCATTAACTCTCACTCTAAAAGGCTTGAGATTTATTGACCCTAGGGGGCAAAGTAAACATGTGGCTGTCTTGGAAACATCAAAAACACACAGTCAGTGCTGAGTGTAGGTCAGCGATGGTAAACCTACAACACAGTTGAGCTTTAAACTCCTCAGCAGGAGAGATGGGGGAAGCCTTCATTAGCTGTTTGAAGTTTGATGGAACTTTCCACTTCTTAAGCCTTTGGGCTTTCGTGGAATATTTTGGCAGCATCACAGTCCTGTCCTGCTTACGTTTTCTCTTTTTATCTCAAAGGAGACCCCAGTGGTTCCTTTATGTCACGAGGTGACAGGCTGGTAAAGTGAAAGCCCCCCCCCCCTTGTGTTCTTTAAATATTCTTATTGAAAGGCTTAAACCTGTGTTGTTAAGTGTGGTTAACAGAAGATGATATAGGACTGGAAAATATGTGTGAATCATGATAACAGCAGGAGGTTTTATGAGGGGAACCTGGACAGGATCTGTTGGAGGCAGTTTGTCTCTCTAAAGTGTGTTTAGGACAATTATGGGCAATTCTTTTCTAATGGAGCAACACGTAAACATGTCATTATATGTTTGTGGTTGTGGTGGAATTTCTGTAGTTATTTAGATTATTAATGTCAGTCAGACCTGATAGAGTTCAGTTGTTATTAGAACACCAAGTACAGCTTAGAGAGTGACAACTGTTCTTCCTGATATCTGTAAGGATGTTTGGTAGACTTATTGTCTGCTCCAGTGTAACTGATGTAGTTTAGGTGGGTCAATGTGACCCTGATAATGGTAATATCTTATAGGATATATGTGATGCCTTTCGAAAAGTTCTGCAGATGTTATTAAGCAAGACACGAGTACAGAAGTGTGATGTTGAATCATGTCTCCTCATGAGTATTCTTCTTATGTATGAACTTTCATCAACGTAAGCCATCTGAGTCAACTGAGTCGTATTGTATGGAGTCAAGTCTTAATCATTTCCTCGACAGTGGTCACTGCTGGAGCCCTCGCCCTTCAGTCAACTACAATTCAACCTTATCATTCTCTGAAGAGCTGTGAAATAAAGTGTCTACTTGTGATTCAATTATTTCCCTTTAGAATAAGTAAATTCTGTGCCGAGTCAAATAACCAGGTGATCACATCATAATAACACGTCCCTTTGTCAGTACATAAAAGTTCTTAACAGGAGGCTCAGGAGCGATAAATGTCTGCTCTTTGTTACCACAGCAGAGAGGCTTCAGCCCCTCCAGAGACTCTTTCCTGTCTGACTTTTAAATACTTCTGCAGGCGAAACCCACCACCACATGGAACAAATGACACAGAGCTTGAGCTATACCGCTGCATGTCTGTCCACCTCAGCCCACCATCATACCTCCCACATCCATATCCCCAAGCTCAGTGTCTTCCTCATGAATCCCCTGCTTCCATGGAAGATGATGAAAAGTCTTCTGTCACAGGTCATTTCCCTGAAGTCTGCGAAATGCTGTAAAATGCTGTAATAAGGCTGAGTCAGCAGAATATCTCCTCCTCGCTCTCTCTCTGTGTGTGTGTGTGTGTGTGTGTGTGTGTGTGTGTGTGCGTGCGTGCGTGCGTGCGTGCGTGCGTGCGTGCCTGCGTGCGTGAACTCTGATTAGATTTTCCTTGTGGGACATCTGGCATTAAATGTCTGGAAATTAAATGTAGGAGAGAAAAAACAAGTTAATGTTTGGGGCTGAATCGCTCCCACACAAACTTCCAAAACAGCTTGAGCACGAGATGCTCATCTTTTTTTGATTCAAATCAGCTGTGGTAAACAGAAAGGACCTACGAAATGAAACTGAAGACATTGCGGGATTAAACTGATCAAAGACGTTGAACTTATTAGTTTGGGTTATGACCTTACAAAGCAGAACAAATCACATTTTCAAACATTTTAAACAAAACTTGCCAGCTGCTGGATCTATACGTTCCCTACCAACATCCAAGTGATATCAATCTCCCTATTTAACGAGACTCAACTTGGACTCGATCACTCGGCTGCCCTGAAGTCTTGGCTAGTCTTCAGACCTGAAAGGAAAAAGTGACATGACCTGGGAAACCCACAGATCAATAAGAATAATGAAGAGAGCAACAGACAGGCCCTGCATATCCCACAGCTTGAAATGTTAAACCCATCAGCTCTTTGCATTAAAGGATGGGAGTAATGTAATAGCGATCGAAACAGTTCTAAAAGAAAAGGTTGAAATAATGCTGTGATTTCTTTTTTTTTTAATTGTGGAGTTCTCTACAATGCATTTACACTTTTTCTCTACAGTTACAGTTCTGTCTGAATCCGCTCAGATGCATTTGGTCGATGGGCTTCATCTCACTCATATTTGGTAACTCTGCTTCTCTTTTATCAGGAAACTTGGTACTGGGCAGGAGATCCCACAGCTGATGCCATTGTGATGAGCGGAGTGAGGTGTTCAGGGACAGAGCTGACTCTGGATCAGTGTCTACATCATGGGAAACACGTCAACTGTAAGAAAGGAGGGGGACGCTTCGCTGCTGGGGTCTCTTGTACTCAGAGTAAGAAGCTTTAAGATACAATCCCTGTGTACTTTAAGAGTCTTTTAATTTTTCAATAAAGACATTTAGAGAAGTCACATTATGAAAAGCGTGTATATGATCAAATGAATTATGCACGAGTTACATTAGTTTCTCCACTTCCAGGTTTCTGGTGTTTTGTGTGAATAGGCCAGAGAGGACCTGGTGCTATTCCGCTACTTTGAAAACTTTAAAGTTTGCTGATTCATTTTGTTTCTAACCACCACATTTCTTGTTTTCTCTCCCTCCCAGCGGCCCCAGACCTGGTCCTCAATGCCCAGGTTGTGGAGCAGACCACCTACCTGGAGGACAGACCACTGTACGCCCTGGCGTGTGCCCAGGAGGAGCACTGTCTGTCCACCAGCGCAGACGAAGCCGACCCCAGCTCTTACCGCCGCCTCCTACGCTTCTCCTCCCAGATCCACAACAATGGACAGTCAGACTTCAGGCCGCGCGCCGCTCATCACTCCTGGATCTGGCACGAGTGTCACAGGTGAGACTGCAGTTAAACTGTCTTTAGTTTGCTTCTGCTTTTATATATAGACTGTATGAAAATATGTTTTTATATCCATGAATTCGACCTGGAATCAAGTAACCCACTTTTAGTATAGCGCTGAAACATCATACTTATTATTAGTGCAGGAAAAACACTGATAGCTGACATTTTGAAAGCTTTTGAAGAACGTTACACTCTCCCTCAGCACCACACTGTTGTTTGTCATTTTCACAATTAACTTGTGTTTTTCTTTGGAGGGATGCAAATAAATGATGGTATCCAATAAATGAACAATCTAGTTTCCTTTAAATTCCTGCATTCCTCCGACTTTCAGGCTTATTCCTGCTTTAGTCTTTAAATGCTGTCTGGGCTGTTGTCATGGATAAGTGCATGTCAGTTATTATGAAGCTTCTAATTATCGTTATAAATATATACGATGTTTGAAGATCATGGTTTTCTTTCCCTTATTAAATCCAGACATTACCACAGCATGGAGGTTTTCACCCACTATGACCTGCTGAGTCTAAACGGCACCCAAGTGGCCGAGGGTCACAAGGCCAGCTTCTGTCTAGAGGACACATATTGTGAAGAAGGTAAAGACACCTTTCTTACTTCCTGGTTTATTTATTTTTTAGAACATACTGTGCTTCGTGTAGTCCTATTCTAGTTCCTTTCTTAAAGTAAAAACATAAATAAATCAGTCTCATCCAAAATATTCACAACGATGTGGAATGTTACCACCAGGTATCCAGAAGAGGTATAAATGTGAAAACTTTGGAGCGCAGGGCATCACGGTGGGCTGCTGGGATACCTACAGACACGACATCGACTGTCAGTGGATTGACATCACAGACATCAAGCCAGGAGACTACATCTTGCAGGTAAGACATCTTGTCTGCCAGTCTACACCTAGTAGATCTACGACATCTGTGCTGGAAAGATCGTCTCATCTCCAGCCAGCTTAGATTTACAGACCAAACATATACCTCAACTTTCCACGTCTCTGCATCTGCTCGAGTTTGGCATTCAGCCTAAGCACACTCTTACTGAGATATAAATAAGAGAGCAGGGGTTGTGGAAGGACAGACACTAAATTTACAAGCACCAGATTGGAAGACATAGCCAAAAAAAAAAATATCTCTATTAGTTGTGTCATTTAAAACTCACTACCAGTTAAATCTGAACTTCTATTACTAACTCTATAGTTCTGCTTGTGCGTTATGTGTAAATGAAATAAGAGTGTTGCTCTCAGATGTTTGACAAACATTTTTGATTCCTCCAGATTGTGATAAACCCGAATTATGAAGTGGCAGAATCAGATTACTCCAACAACATTATGAAGTGCCGCTCCCGGTACGATGGACATCGGATATGGACATTCAACTGTCATATAGGTGAGAACTTTACCTGAAAATGATCTAAATCTGACAGAAACATACATAGCTTGATGATAAAGAACTTCAAATCAAATGTTAAATATGACTTTTGTTTGTCCCCTTTATATTGGGTTGTTTTGATTCTAGTCACTGGATACATTTGAGTGTAAATATGTGTAAAGTGAGTCACAGTTGACACTTTGTAAACTGATATTTGTAAAGGTTTTGTTCTAAATAAGAGTCAAAAAGATACAGAATGTCCCTACTCTCCTAACACATTACTGACTGCTGTAGACCTTCATAACAACTGAACAACTCTGAAACTTTATTCACACAATTAATCAAGTTTAAAATAAACGTTTCAACGGAACAGTTCCACATTTATTTCTATGATCCACACTTCTTTTTCCTGAAACTCTTCAATAAATGCAGTTCAATTCTACAATATTGGACGCAAAACTGTCCTGTCACTCTCACATCAGGCACACGTACATAAGAGCATAACATGTAAACATCCTATTTCAGTGTGACAAAATTAAACAGTTTACATTTTCTGCTAGATAACAAAGTATAGAATTCTCTCTGAATAGCGTTGTCCCTTCAGAGTCTTACCTCTGCATGAAGAACTTAGAGGTAAGACTTGTGTTAAGTCAATGACAGCGAAACAAAAGCGAGTATAGGAACAGATTCATACTGTAGGCGTCCAAAACACAAACTTTAGTTAGTCAAAAACGGTTAAATTTGTAATGAGGAGAAAGACACCAAACATTCTGCCTCTAAGGAAACAATGCCGAGTTAATTGTGTGACACACAAAAAAAAACATTTGAAAAATAATTTAACATCTTAGAACATGTTTACAAAAAATAAGAATCTTTAAAATGAACTACAAAATTAGAAAATAACTATTGAGTCCAGTATAACATTAATGTGAAACACTGTCTTACCTTAGTAACAGATCTGATTCTGTTAATTAAACTAGCTTACATTTATGAATTGGAGTCGTTTCCTTCCTATAAAATCAGGGCGTGACTCCAGCACACAGTGTGATCAAACATCTTTAACCAAGTCCTGAGAATCAATCTTTAAAAGAATTACAAACTAAGAACCAGTCTGTAGGATTTAGTGACATCTAGTGGTTGCAGAAGGCAACAACTCCTCTAATACCTAACAAAGAACCACAAAGACCACCTGCTGAGCTAGATTTGTCCCTTTTGGGCTTCTGTAAGTACATTAAAGTGCAGAAAAATGTTCTCTGTTTAGGAGGACCCACTAGGTACAAAGGCTTCTTTAAACTGACCCAAAACACAACTATTCTTGTTTTTAGGTTTTGAACTAATAAACATTTGAATAACTATTAAATCCATCAGTGCCATAAGAAACCCTAAATCTTACACAATGATGTGAATGAACAACTGCTTGTATAGATTTACTATATCAATCCTACATCACTTTGGCAAAGAGGAAACAAAAACCTCTTTCTGGAACACCCTTGATACACCCTTCACTTTCAAGGCAACACGTTATCCAATCAGATCAGAATAAGCTATGGACTCTGATTTTATCCAATGATATCAGAGATATATTTACTGATGTAACACTTGTGCACCATCGTTTTATAAAAAGTGATAGGAATCACATTTTGAGTTTCCAAAGGTGTTGGGGACAAGCTGCATCTTTGAGGCTGTAGTGATTTAGTGTTCAGATCGAGATCTTAGACTTCACCAGGATGGGGCTCACCTATCAGTTATAGTCACTCTCTTCACACTCTGGAGCCTCTTCAGAGTTAGAGTGTTAGGGAGGCAGACCTCTACTGGATCCCTGAGTAGAAAAAAGAAAGACTGTTGGAGGCAAATCTGAAAGTTACATTTCACTTTTAGAAACAAAAAGTTGGGCTGACTAAGAGAACACTTACGGGTAAAGGAAATAAATTTGCTATTAGAAATGATAGAAACGTGGAAGGATTTCCAGCCCTGGATACTGTCAGAACTTCTTGTTCAGATGTTACGATGTTGACAGATCAAAAAGGGATTGGCACCGTCTCTAAATTTTGATTTCTGATCAGCTGCTTCAGCATTTGATTTGTGTTGTGAAACAAAGTATCGCTGTCGTTTTCATCTTTATTTCCCCGTCCAACTCCACAGGTGGCTCACTGGGTTCAGACATAGATGACATGTTCCCTGGATTGCTGACCAATCAGCTTTCACGCAAGTAGACCGAAGATGGACAGCGCGGACGGATATTAGGGGAGTGAATATGAATATTTGACAACCACTAGAGGAGCGGTGCTGGATTGTTGTTGGGCTCAGGGCTTAACCGGTACAATGGACAATGACTAAATGGGAAAACAAAGTGCTTGCTTACTGGATCGACTACATTCAGCTTTACCAAAGTGTTCTTATCTCTTCACTGCTTCATGCCCTTGTTGTCAGTGAAATTAAGGTTTTGATATGGTGCTTATCAGGAGAGACAGGTAGCAACCACATAACTTATTCTATTAATGATGTTAAAAGTTGCCTTCAAAGCCATAGTGCAAGGAGTCTGGGAAGAATCTCAAACCAAAAACCACCCTCATAATTTTCTTTTGATTGATGCAAATAGTCTTCTCCTGAATTTTGGTGCTACAACAGACTGCATTTTATGTTTTTCCTTAATTCTGCCACAAGATTAGAACTATAAACTGAAAACAAAGACAGTATAATCTTCATTATACGAGCTATAATTTGAGAAAAAACAAAACCTCCTTTGTTTATAATTCTGTATTAAACTATTAATGGTGATGAATTGAAACCCAAACTGTAATATGGGATACCAGAAGCTGGATTCATTTTATCATACCTGTCAGAGGGCCTAGAGTGGTGAATGCATTAGAGATATCTATCACAAGTGCTGGTTGGATTGGTTCCTAATTATAATTTTCAGTCATAAATTGTCAAAATTGAGCTGAGTGGGAAGGTGCTTCTATTCCAAAGATTTCGTGTCCCACAAACTTGAGCTTCACTTTGCTAAATCTTTTATTTATTAAAATCTTTCATTCTTGGTTTCCTTGGTAACATTTTTTGTACATCCAGTCAGCTTCTTCCTCAGTGTTGTTACATCATTACCATCAGGGACTATGATTATAGTGTGGTTGTTCTGTAAAAGCCACAAATGTATGTGAATATGCCTCCTCATTGTTTTGTAAATTAGTTTGTTTTTAATGGAGCAAATTCAAGAGTCCTTAATTTTGAAAGGGTACTTGTTACTTGCTTGCTGCCTGACTGTTTTATTTTGTATGCATGGGTGAATGTGGGAAAGTATTACATTTTTTTAAAAATAAAAAAATGGTCAAAGCAGATCCCATTTATGATGTTGAGTCTTAATGTTCCAGGGTAGAAGTGAAACAAAGACCAAAAGTCATGAGACACATAGCAGCGACATGATAGAAATGTACCGAATACTACAGTAAATGGTGTTTCACATTCTGTTAGCTGATACATGTGTTATGTGTCATCCTCAGATCATCAGCAAACAGCGATAATAGTTATAGTTGAACCATCACCACATCTCTAACAATGTCAGATTTGACCTTCCCTGGTTTCTTTTTAAATTCAATAGTGTGTTGATTTAAAATGCTTATAACTTTATTTGAACTTTGGTTAGTCGTGTTCACCTGCATTAGCCGATACTTCAGTATCTCTGCACTCTGCTGCGTCCCTGCAGCCCCAAGGCTCTGCTCACCATCCGCTGTGCAACAGCAGAGTCTGTCCTGGGACGTTCCTTCACTGGCTGGATAAGCTCTGGAAGACAGCACGCCCACAACCATTTGATCCAAATCCTCCAGTGCTAAAACTTAATTATTCACAGAAACCCCAGAAAGGCTCCTAAATACTAACAAAGATATTACTCCTTAAGATAAACGTTCTTCACTACATCAAGCATTACATGTCAAATAAGTGAAGTAGATTCTCTACCTGCATGTCGAAAGGCTTTGCCTTTGGCTTTTCTACTCCCTTCAGACAGAGCTCTTGTCTTTAGCCGCGGATGGGAGATGGAGAGGGCATGAAGTGCTGTAGAAGACATCGCTATATGTGAGCACAGTCATTCATTATTTAACCTCAATCTGTGCACTGTAGTGAGTCTTTTTACCTGCTGACTCACTGGAGAAAACCCCCAGGGCATGTGTTTTATCTATCCTCTTGATCTTCATTCCACCATCACTGTGACAGACAGGGGAGTCATTAGTAACTAGACCACCTGTCTGAGATCATCTAGATAGGATATTCATTAGGGTTTTGCTTAAAGCCACAGATGTAAAGTGTTAATCACACACATTCGCTACGCAGACACAAACTGACAGCTGGCTAACAGGTTCAGGCTCTAAACTTACCTATACTCAGCGAAAGCATCCAGGAGGTCATCTGTTTCGAACACATGAGGGAAGTTGTAAATCTCGATCACATGGCGAAACTCATCCGGGTTTATATACACGGTCTCAAACAAGCAGTAGTCGTTGTGAACATGCTCAATGGAAAAAGCTTCAGGCTCTTTTATACGTGCCTTGATCTATGGCCCACATAAAAAAAGAGAGAGAAAATGAAATATGAATGTTAATCCAAAAACACTTCAGCACAGAGCTGTGGACAATAACTCTATGATCATACCAAACTAGCAAGATCTTCAGTGTCCTCATCCTCCTCCAGAGTCATGTCAGCAAAGCAGGCCACAGTCTGGCCCCATACGAGGGGCTCAGCGTCATGAGGCGTCTGCAGAATCTGAGGACAAAGCTCTGAGCTGTCAGAAACATGACTGAGGTTACTGTCTGATGCACTGGGGGCCGTTTCCTGACTGGCTGTGGGGGAGGACATGGTGTTTTCTGTAGTTTCAGGCCTGGAACAAGAGTCAGGTGAGCTGCTGATGCAGCTATAGCTACTTGAAGCTGGCACAGGTAACTCTTGGTCTCCTGAGGGTATCTGGGAGTTTTGTAAGGACAGTCTCTGGCGAACTGCTCTTGGCATGTAAAGTGGTTTGTCTGGCCTCTTCGATGCTTTGCTTCGCGGTGTGCTCGTGACCCAGAAGGTGTTGCCTTCTGGGTCACTTTTTTCCTCCCCCTCAAGCCTACAGGAAAATATCAATGTTTTTACAATGAACAACTAATAAAAGTGTTCCACAAAAAGATCTTCATTTAAACTGTGATTTAGAAGATTAGACAAGAAAAATCTTAAACAGAACACATCAAATCTAAAATGAGAAAGTTCAAATACCAAGCACTGTGTCCAGGATGGTCATTGCACATCAAATACAGAAGACTTCTTTTTTCAATAAAAATTGTAAATGATAAGATTATCATCATCATTATCTTCAGTGAGGTGATCGGGCACTACTACTACCCAACTTCCGTTACGCCCAGCCTCTACCATCCCACTTTGTCGTCTCCACAACCACCGCCGCCCTCAGTCATGCACAGCCTGCACCGACCTCCACCTCAGCAGCGAGGAGGTGTGAACAACAGGAACTCAAGGAATACAAAGAAGAAATCCTTCCTGCGTCTTATCACATCTCTTATGTCCCCATTTCTCTTAACAACGAGTATGCTCTTTTACCTGCTATTTTGTAAAGCACCCGAGATAACACACACTTAAATTGGCGCTATACAAGTAATGACTGATTGATTGATCATTATCTCTGGATAATATATCTGATTGTTCACCAACATATGCATCAAAACCAACTTTGAATTTGCAAGAAGTTTAAATAGTTTGCTGACAGGGGCGCTGGTGGTTCAGTGGTTAGTGCGCGCACCCCATGTACGGAGGTAATAGTCGTCCAATCGGGCGGCCAAGGTTCGAATCCGACATGTGGCTCCTTTCCTGCATGTCATTTCAAACTCTCTCTCTCCCTGATTTCCAACTCTATCCACTGTCCTATCTCTACAATAAATGCACAAAATACCCCAAAAAAATCATCTCAAAATAGTGCTGATAAATTTGAGTCTTAACTTTATAATATAAAGAACTGTAGCATCAAGTGTTTCAATACAACTCAACAGTATTTCGTTGCTTTTAAAGGGTCAAACGTTTGAAAATTCAGTGACATATTTTTGTTTGGTACCTGAGCTCAGAATAGCAGACCACAACCTGACGACACCAGCTGTCTCCTACTGAGAAGGTAGTCAGGTGAGGCAGGTCCTCAATGGTCTGGTGGATCAGGTACCGTAGTCTGCTGGGTAGAGGGGGGAACAGGAGGACCCTGGGTAGAGACACAAAAGGTGTTACAGCACAGAAAGAAAATAAGAGCATATTTTACTTTAAAGGTTTTAAAGAAAGTTTTAGATAGTCCACACTTTGTTTCAGCATTAAGGTGACTTTATCATTGAGTTCAAAAGTCGTAGACTAAAATATCTAAAAGCACAAGACATGATATGATGTGTGAAATAAAGAAGTATATGATAGCATGCACCATTTCTATATCAGAAGTACATGTAAGCAAATGTGTGGCAGTAACTCACACTGCAGTAAAGCACGAGTTCAGATGACCCTCACTCAGGTGCTTCTGATCTCGTCATCAGAGGGTCGTCAAGTAAATCAACTGTCACCTACATGTTACAAACATGTCGGGGTCTCAAGCTTCCAGGGAATCATTGCTTATGATGTAGCATTGTGATAGTCATCAACATAACACCAGAACTATTAGAAAATGTCACAAGTCGAACTGTTGTTCTGGGCAAAGAGGAGCTTTTTCAGTTTCAAATCATGGCAACCCTCAAAGAACTAAATGAAGCTTTGCAGAAACTGGAGGAGTTGTGTCCACAGCAAGATCACTGAACGTCCTAACACCATCAGAAAATCAATCATCTTTGTTCCCGAAGAGATGGAAAAGTAACTATATCACAGGTACAGACTTTGTTAAATAGAGAGGGCCATAATGATACCCTGATGAGAATATTTCTAGGGGGTGTTTGTCTAACTAAAGGAAGGTAGAAGAGAGATGCACAAATGATTTAAACACACTTTGCCTAACCAAATAAAAAAAAAAACATAGTACACACACATAAAAGGCTAACACATTACTGTTGTTATTAGTTTAGAGGTGTAAACTATACCTTTTACGGTCGCTCTTCTCTTCGTATATTCCCACATCTTCTTTGACATGATGCACAAATTCACACTGCTCCTTTATGGAAAAACGGTAAAATGCCATCGAAACAAGGAAACGGCAGGTTGGACAGATGGGAACGGGTCCTGAGGAGGACAATGTTCGGACAAATATCAAATTATCTTCTTAATTTAGCTTCAGTGGCAAAACATGTCCATCACTTGATATGTATAGCCTATGATACAGCACAAGCTCATTACAAATAGTACAGTATGACCGGCTAGTTAAGCAACCATAGTTAATAAAACTAGGCAAAATTAATATATCTTCCTAAGTTAAAGTACATTTGAAATGAAAGCTATGTTTTTTTTATTCCCTGACATAATGTTACACCAAACATTACTAACTTTAAAACAAAGCTAACAGGCTTCAGTACTCGTTTACGTGCGACAGGTAACACGTCGGTCTACCAGATGTTTGCTAACCTGTGCTAATCTGGGCTGGTTTACCGTTAAAGTGTCCTACTTTAACGTAAGGTAGTTCAATGTGATGCTGTGTCCATGGTAGCTCAGGTAGCTTCTATCAAACTCAGTAGAAACACACTGTTAAAGATGCTAGCTAGCTGTTTTTTTTAAGCCTCCGGAAGCTCAGGAAGCAAACGGCTATTTTGGAATTTGCTCATATCCGGTGTGATTCTTTTCAAAATAAAAGCGACCTCCCCCAGGGGTGTGTGCAGGGCATAACCTAATGTAATATTTACAGCCTATGGTGCAGGGGTTGTAATGGGACACTGTGGGACACCCATGAAATCTGATTTGTCCACTCCGGGTGCTACCCAGAAATCCTTAATTGGCTATTTGCGTTGTTAGAGGCGAGACTTGTGTTTAAATCTTCTGGGTTGAAGAAATAAATACTTCACAGACAGTTCTGTAAGAGAGAAATTGGTTTCCGAGAGCAGTCAGACACTGGAAACTATAGAACACCATATCACCATTTGCATTACATACACTTTAGATAGGGAGAAAAGGGATGTAAGGAATACAAAGACTAGGGATGTGAGGAAGAGAATTAAGGATGCTTCATCATTTTTTTTTTCAAGTGAGACAGGGTTGATTTTTTAGAAATATACTATATATACTATATATATATATATATATATATATATATATATATATATATATAATTAAAGACATTTAATTTGAACAATGTAGGACGAGCTGACTGACTCTGAATGAAATATGGCAATAATGTGTTACAGGAGTAGAAGAAAAAGAAGAGTTCATACAGAATTGAAAGCAAACTCCTGCATATTGATTGAGCACTGTTTTGAGAAATAAATGAAAAAAACCTTATTCGTACTGGAATTTGCTTGCAATGTTTAAGCATTAAAAAGTGACTTTGGTTTTTATCTTTTTGAGGCCTTAAAGAGTTAACAGTTAATCATTATTTATGTTGCCACTCATATAAGATGAATGTAATTAGTTAAAGTTGTTGATGAGCATAGACAGAGTCATCACATTCATTCACTCACTCGTGTGCACGCAAAGTTCAGGCCAACCCTGAATAAGTCAGAGCCCCAGTTGGGCCACACCAGTCAAAAGCCTGGACATGCCCGCGGACCTCCTTGAAATTCTTGGCAAAGCACAAACTAAACAGAAAAAAACAAATGTCTAAGTTATATGTTTATGAAGTTTTCTTCTTTTAATGTAATTTTTGGGGCCCATGCATGTTACAATATGACATTCTTTCATTGCCTTATGCACTCTGATATTGATGTGAAACATACACATAGAGATTTAAAAGAAAAGGGTTATTTAATCAGAGAAAACAGTATTACACATGTAAGAAAGTACATAATTTGTATCAACTGCACTCTTTCTCAATTCTCAGTGGAGTTCAGAGAGTTTAAGGTTTCTGTGGTGTTTAGTGATGATGGAAAGGGAATGACATTCACGATAAAGACAGTGATTAATATGAGAAATATAACACAGGGCTGTTACATGATTGGTGAGATGTAGTGCACAGCCATGCCATTTATTTGTGATAATATAATAAACATGCTCCATCTTTGAAGTTACCAAAAACTGCAACCAAAAAGTTACCAACCCCCCCCCCCCCCAACAAGTCACATTCATTCACAGGTAAGATAACATTTGCCTCAATGAAGGCTACAACCTCTTAATGTTAATACCTGCACTGCCCAGAACATAATCACTGTTTACAGACTGTGCTAACCCCATCCCAACATATTCCACGTACATTTCTTGGCGACTACAGATTGACTTTATATCATTTGCAAAAAGAGAAAAGTCCAATCACTCATATTAAACATGGTCAGAGAGTACCCTTAAACACACTGGTCCTCACTTATCAAACACATGTACGGCAGAAAAATGGGTGTACGGTCATTTCCACGCAAAGTTCGGCACTTATCAATTTGGACGTGAGCAGAGGGTACGCTCAAATCTCACACCAGGTCTCAGTTCGTGTACGCACTTTTTCAACTCAGTGTGGACTTGCAGTGCAGCAAATCTGTCTGTGTCAGAGAATAATTAGAACATACTATAACAGTGCTTGTTAAGACGGACAGATAGAGGTTCACAGATTTACTGTTAGATAAGATATCTCAAATGTATTTTATATTACGCTCCACCTCAAACGATCTCTGTAGACTACATCGCTTTTTAAATAATGTTGAGCAGCGCGAGCTGTCAGGTGATTTCTTTAGTTGTGTGTTTTATTTGATGAATTTTTGTTTGTTTAATCGATTTACTTTAAAGATTAAAAATTACAGAGGCTGCTTTTGATAAATACATGTTAAACGTTCATGTACAAGGAATACCACTGCAGAAAATACTGAGACAAATTAAAACAGAAAAACTACAAACAGTTACTTCAAAAGGACAGAAAAACTTCTAGAGATACTAAATACAACTTTTAGCTTCTGAAATATGAAATATTTAAGAATTCAGAACATTAACATTAGATCGTAACTAATCGGTATGTCCGGAGATTAAAATAATAAATACGCTGATGTGCCACATGCGTAATTGCGCACAGCAGACGCACATAGGCCAGAGACTACATGTGACATAATAACCAATAAAGAAATCCGGGGGGCTGTAAGACGGAGTCAGGACCTCCTTGTATGTGAGTGTTAAATTCTTATGTTTGGAAAGAAGGCTAATCGGATGAGAAGTGCACATTGTACAGCGTTTGATCAAACACTTTATTCATTTGTTGTAGGACGTTTCAGGTTTTCATTCATCCGTTTAAAGTCTCATTAATGGCGAGCTGCCAGTGCAGCCGACGTTATCCGACACAGATGCAGGTTCGCCTGTACAACTTGTGCCTGATATTGAGGCTGATTGATGAAAGAAGCCACTCGCTCCACGATCTGGGATTATTTGGTGAGGTACGGCCTCCGGTCCGCTCCGGGAGCTGCTTCTTTTAAGACCCGCAACACTAGGATATATTGTAGTGATCGTATGGTCTGACCAGGTTGTTTTAACTAAAAGTAGAACAAAATATATATATTATAGCCTATATTATGTACGTTACATATCACGGATGTTAAATTAAATATTAAAATCTCCGCTGAAGTTTTAAATATTTTAATTAAATATTTTTTATATTTAAAACCATCCCTGTTGAGATTTCATGCAGGCGCATTTCTTCTGAAGCTCTTTAATCCTATATTTTAGACTGCCAAACAACACAATGTTACTCCTCTTTACTTTTCTCTGTTATGGTGTCACTCAGGTCATATCTTGTTTCTCTTCTTTGCCGTATGAAGTATCTCCATGCCGTAAACTCTGGGGGCGAGGACAGCTGAGCTGTGAATATATAGGGGCGTGGTATTTAAATGACGATTGTTTCCAGCCGTCACACCTGATCTTGCATACGCCGTGATCAGCCAGATACGCACGTTTCATAGGTCCATCGTGGACCTTGTCGTACGATGATTTCTACACCCAAATCTGCGCTGGTTTCTACACCAGATTGATAAGTGAGGGCCAATGGCACCATTCACAAAGTCTTGATCAACTGGGACATAATTGATATATCACTGCATTTGTAAAAAGACGTAAAGACACTTTTATAAACTTAAAAGGAAAGGCAGACGGTAGAGTATTTATAAATAACAGAGAAAAGGATCAGATCAACATTATGTACATCCATTCGTGTGGGGCAGATGTCTGGGTATGTGCTGCCACTCAGATGTAGAGTATCTGGTCAGAATCAGAAGCCTATACAGAGAGGAGGAGAGAAAGGAAACTGCTTTACTATGGGTACAGACAACCAGGGCTCCAGTGTCATCATTGCATTTACCCATCAGCTTATCTTTTGCAATGCAATTCAACAATTCTACCACAAACTCTTCACAACGTGTTCCTCATATTTTCCTCACTCTGTTAACATACGAGAGGAGAAAACCCTTTAAATATAATGCACCGCCACCCTCACCTACTATGATTTCAATATGAAGAAGAATCTCATTGAGATGTCTTTTCTGACAACGTCACAGATTGTCATAATGTCACAGCTGATGGCTGATTGTTTTGAGAGGATGGTAGTAAATAAACAAGCCGAATGATTAGTGCTTATCTTACAACAACTGTGTGGAACTTAATGTTGCCTCCTTTGTGGTGAAGTGGTTCTGGATGGTTCCTCTATGTCTTGGTACTGTGTAGAACTATCTAACCAATACTGCTACCAGGACTATGCACTTTGAAACTTTACAGGGAATTTAAAGGAAGGCTTTTATTTTGTGAGCTGAATGCAGCCCAGTCACAGAGGTGACACCCATGTAAATGACTTGCAGAGATAGTCAGGTTTCAGGAAAAACGTTATTGTTGACATACGCATTAAATCCCTCCAAAGAATTCTGGTATTTTTATATTATTTAAAAAAAAGTCAAATTAGAGCTGTACAGACCTCAAGGCGACCTGACTCGTCATTAATAGTACATCAAAGAGAAACATACCTCAAATGTCTTTATCTTCCAGAGCCAATACTTCTGTCTTCAAAGATGGTGATTTCCACCTAAAATACATCAAGTTGAGGAAAATAATGCTTCATTCACATCTTTGACATGTATAAAACCCTTTACTAACTTGAACATTCTTAAAGGTGGAGTCAATAGAATTGTTTAATTCTATTTTAAACAACAGCATATTTTCTCTGCTTTGACACTGAGTCCACGCCTGTCATTTTCGCTGGTTTGAATCGTGTCCAATCTCTTAATCATCTGCTAAACTCATCTGTGCGCTGACAATGGCTAATGGAAACACACCAGATCCCCGCCAAGAAATGTCCCGCAGAAAAAACTACTGACTCTATCTTAAACATTTTTCTACCCCTCTGTTTACTACCACGTCATCACATGGTGAATCTAACTGAACTTTTAACTCTGTTATTGTGAGACACACTTACACACACATGGCCCAAAAGCAATAACAGGACCTATAGATACACAACAATGGACCAATGTCAGAGTGAGGGGGAGCTCAGGAAGTAAACTTGCTTTTCTCCACTTCAACCACTTCAAATTCCATACTTGGTCTGAACCAGAACTTGAACAAGAAACCCTCCGGTCCCAAACCAGAGTTACTACCTTGGCCAGGTCTGCTTTGTAAAAGAGGTTCTTAATCTCAATGGGACAAAAGGAAAGAGAGACTACAGACTGAGCTACCGCTGCGCTAACTACGGCTGATCTAAAATACAGACAATAAAAAACCTCAAAACTGTGAGTAGATTAGTGTCATTGAGCCTCATTCACTAACATATGCGTAGAAATGTCTTTCCTCTAGATCAGTGGTTCTCAAACTTTTTAAACTGCGTACCACTTCTGAAAATATTTGGCTCTCCAAGTACCACCATTATAGTAGATGTTAAAATACACTGTAGGCCTATTTCTACACACATTTCACGCAAGAGGCTAATTCATTCATAAAAAGAATATTATTTATTATTGACTGTTGGCAGCCACACTGTAGGAATACTAAGGGCTAGTGCTAGAACTGGCACTTAAACTAACACAACTCTGACATTTGCCCAAATCAAAAATAAATGCAGCATAATAAAAATGACAACTTTATACCAACAACCTCTTTGAGAATATTTAATCTCCAGTGTTTCCCACACAAACACGATACCTGGGCCCAAGTATATTTCAGACCTGTTCTAATTAAATTTTTCATTTATTCATAAAATTGCTGCGTGCCTGAGAGAGTGAGAGGAAGCGGGGAGAGAGAGAGCGTGTGAGAGAGTGCAGGCGCGCGCTCTGCAGGCTCTGTGCAAACAGAGCCTCTGTATTATAAGTCTCTGCGTTCAACAAAGCAAAACTGCCTTTTTTTTAAAATCCCTCTCGACTCCTGCGGAGTGTTAAGACGGCAAAAGAGAGCAGAATCACATCAGCTTCAGAGCAAGAGAGAGAGAGATAGAGGGAGGGGGAGCACAAGTTCCACTGTCAGTACATCAAAAACTGAAGCTTCTCCTGGCTCCGTTATAAAAATGTAGCCTAAATGTACAGCTGCTTGCTGCGGATTGTGTACTGAACTCCAAACAATAACAGAATATCTGTTAATGTAGGCCTACAGCTGCTTGCTGTTGATTCAGTACTGAACCATAACGGCATATCGAGTGGAACTTTTCAAAACGTGAGGTGTACTCCTGTTGTTGTTTATGTCTGTGTGTGAGCATAAATTGAGCAGATTAAAGTTGTTTGTTGCAAAAACTAGATTAATTTAGAGGGGAAAACACATTTGATATAAATACAACCCAATAGAAACAAGACAGATAATATAAGTATGACAAAAACAAAAAAAAATGTCGTTTTATGCTGAACAGGTTTTGTTTTTATATTGTGGAGATTTCTTTGCGTACCACCACAGGGTGCCCGCGTACCACCGTACCACTGCTCTAACGCATAAAATAATTGCATACACAAAATCATAGTTGGCTTCATGACATGTGTGTACCAGCCAATTTCTTTCTCAACACATTGTGTATGTTAGTGAATCAGAATCATTCTAAATTGACAGTTGCGTGCCCACATACTTCATGACAATATTGTGAGAGTGGTCAAGGATAAAATGAAAACTGTTACATTTCAATATGTAAATAGTCATATTCTTGATTGCAAATTATTTAATTAAAGGTTAAAGATTTTAGATTAAAGAAATATAAGGATGGAAAGGCATATGTTTTATACTTATTTAATACATTTAGTTAATTAATTAGTTATATATATATAGATTGAATGTATTTTTAATACGTCACGCATTTAAGAGTTATGTTAGCAGTTTCGGAGAAAGCTGGTCAATCATTTGAGCGTACGCATGGTCTGAGGAAGTTCTATTTTTGTTTGCAGAATAAGAATACATTCAAGTAAAAATATATTTATGAAGCTCAGATTTATGTGGTGAATGTTCATACTAACGGTTTAAGAAAACAGATTTGTGCGTGCACACTGTTTGTGAATGAGGCCCATTGTGAGTCAATGCAGTCATGTCGAAAATCCCTTAACAGACTGACTACACTCTATTTAGTAAGTACATGAATGTAGGCAGGTGAAGGATACGACTCTCAGGCCTCTCTCTATGGGGTCGGTCAACAGCAAACCTCTGGGAGCATAGATCTTCTCATTCTGGTCCTTAATGTACCTGCCGATCTTCTTCAACACCTAGACAGATGAAGAGTAAAGCACAATCATGACATGTGAAGATCTGTCTAACTCACCAGAGACAACATATATAAAATGATGATAAACTCCACACTGAATCAGTTTTACCTTTTCGTAGTGTGTCTCCATACAAAGGAAGATTGTGTAGGCAGTTAGACAAGCAAGACAGCCCTCTAAATACGACTTCCCCCCTAGTTTCTCAGCCTCTGCATACAGATTGTTCAGAGTCTGGATGGTTTCCTCAAACTGCTGCTTATCAAGCTGAAACCACAGAAAAGACATTGTGAAAAACATTTTTAACATACAGTCAACAATCCAAATAGGTAATCCAGGTAAACACTGTAAATACCCTTGACTCCAGTTCAGAGGGGAACTTTGTCTGAAACTTAGAGAGGGTTCCTGAGCTGTAGTCTCTCTGGACATACACTTTGGAGGAGACAGTAGGCTGCTGGAGATCCTGTAAGCTGTGGGTCTGAAAATTAAACAAAAAGTAACACAATTAGGGGAATAACTTCAGAATTAGAATCAGATCAGAATCGGGTTCAGTGCTAAGTAGGTTTACACATACAGTAAAATATATTTGTCTTGTTGTTTTGATGCAAGAACAATAAACACAGAAGTAGAATAAAAAGTTAAAAACTAGGAATGTCAAGGAACTTAAATAGAAAATAGGATAAAACATAGAACCTGCAAAACAAAAACTAAATGTGTTTTTAATAAAGATGCAATGATGGATTGGTATCGTTTAGCAGAAATGTGCAAATGTGCAAGATTATGATGAGTGGGAATATACTGGGAGTCTCCTGGCAGCAGCGTGACATGTCTTAATATCTAAAAATAAAAATAAATAGCGTTACAGATGTTGTGTCGATATCTGTTCCCCGGATGTTGGTGTTAGGTGTTTCCTGTAGCGGCGCCCTCCGCCAGCGACCACATTTGATTTCCCTCTATCTCAACTAATTTGATTTACCGTCTATGTAATGTTGATACATAGCTGGTATGTTATTGCCCCGGTTGTTTTTACAATATGAGATATTAGATCTATAATATTAGATCAGCCAGCTGCATCGACGATAGCGTTAGCCTACGTTTGCTAATCTCTCGGCGACACTATAAGGTATGGATATGTTGATACGTTTTTATACTATCCAAATATCAACAGACCACAGTTAACATGTAATAAATAATCAGCTGTCCAATTACGTGGGAACCTTAAAAACAATAAACCTCACTAAATCTTACCTCAGCCATGGTGGACTTTTGTCCTGGAGCTTCAACGCATCAACACACCCAACTACACTCTAAAACATCCGGTCCATTATTTTCAAAATAAAAGCATATTTAACCAGGCTTTGATAAAATACCACCTCATATCACTTAAATTTGTGATTGTGTCATTCAATCGACATGTGGACCTGCGTATTATGCAAGTACGAGTATAGTATAAAATAATCATTTTTAGACAGATGCTCACTGGCTTTGAACTGCGCGATAAAGACAAAGATTCGCTACTGAAACATTAACATCAAGAGTTTCCTTGCATACATTTAATCTCTGAAGTCTTTAGATATAGACCAGCCGTCAAAGGTTTTATTAAAATTATGGATGCCTTATACATGGAAGCACTTCGGTATTTTGTTTCAGGCGTTCATGGTATAGCATCCGCCATTTATCGCTTTTATTGTGAAAGCAGACACACCCATACCGGACAGTGTTCCATCTTTCCCAACGGACGTGAGAATTTCCGGAACACATTCACTCAGCTTTATATTGAACCATCTTCGTTTATGACAAATCGTATTCTTTAACATCATGAGTGATAAGTATTGCACTGATCATAAGAGTAAACACTGCAGTCAGTCATTTCATATCAGAAGATGAACACAAGACAAATGAACTCATTGAGATGTCTTTTATTGAATCATGGTATTATTTCACTGCAAGTGTATTAGTCGAACAGACCGAAGCCCATGTCATCATCAGATTCCTCAGACTCTTCCTTAACCTCCTCCTTGGCAGCAGCAGGTGCAGCAGTCTCAGCTGCTGCTGCAGGGGCTGCAACAGCAGCAAAGGCAGATGGGTCAGCCAGGAAGGCCTTGACCTGCAAGTACAAGACAAAAGTTCAGCCATTAATCAAATGATTGCTGGTTTTGTAAAAGAATAATCTCAAATATGAGGTTAAGGCAGAGATATGCATCCATGTACAATTAGGACATAACAGGGTTGTCTGAAAGCAAAACATGCGGACAGGTAAGACAATGTGGTTTTGTTTGATGTGCATACCTTGTCTGCCAGGGGGAAGGAATAGTCTGTCTCAACTGCGACAGCCAGGACTCTCTTGTAGCCGTTGATGATGGTGTGGGGCACAGATGCCAAAGTTGGGTAGCCAATCTCCAGGCACACACTAGCAATGTTCCTCACACCCTAAATTAAACAAAAGTTTCAAAGTAATGAGCAAACTATACTCAAGAATCACAAACATGGTATGCAACGAATTATGTTTCAAGACTTCGTTCATCTTACCTCCAGGAATCTGGCATGCAGGGACTCCTCTGTGATGTCAAGCACCTCAGGGCTGTATACACTGCCGTTGTCGTACACCTGCTGGATGTTCAGTCCATAGGAGAAGGGTGAGATGTTCAGCATGTTGAGCAGCGTGGCTTCGCTGGCACCAACCTTGTCGTTAGTCTTTATCAGGTTGACGTCACTCTGTGGACAGATGCGCTCATTAATTTCCAATGCAAACAAACATTCATTGTTTAAATTAGAGAACCCTTTTCTGTAAACTATTGTACAGTTCAGACTCACCAATATTTCAATGGTTCCCCTAGAGATCTTGGTGGTGATACCCAAAGCCTGGAAGAAGGAAGTCTTCTCAGGACCAAGACCAGTGTTCTGGGCAGGCACAGTCACGTCACAAGGGGCGATGGCTCCAGCACGGGCAGCTGCAGGTACCTGGGATTTTAAATACAGGCAAGTTTAATATGGCTCATTTGATCCAAAATAAACAATTTGTTGCAAGCTGAAATTCAGCTTTTATTCAGTGTCTGAAACCATACGTCCCTGGCAGTCAAGTGATGCTGACAGACAGGGATAGCGAGGAAACAGGTTGCTTTTTGCAGGGGGAACGACAAAGCAGTACCACACAGGCTGCATTGTAACTTATCCTGCACATCAAAGGTGAAGAAATCTGACGTCTATAGAGTCGCTTACATCTGCACGCTTGTGAATCAATTACATGTGTAGAGTAGATGCATGTTTCATGCTACTGTAAGAGGAAAAATGATGTTACCTTGTTGGCCAACAGCAAGTCCCTGACCTCTGCCAGATCTTCCTTGGTGAAGACAAAACCCACATTTCCTTTGATGTGGGGCAGGAGCCTGTGAAATCACGGCATCAGCTGTTAAGACACGTAAAAAGGTCAACAATGGTACAAACGTTTGTTCATCATTATATGTGTCTGAAACCTTGCGTCCCTGGTTGTCCAAGGATGTAGACAGACAGGGATAGCTGGAAACAAGTTATTGTTTGCAGGGGGAACGACAAAGCAGTACCAAACCAGCTGCATTGTAACTTATCCTGCACAAATTGAATCGGATGGCTCTGAATCACGAACATTAAACTCACTTCTCCAAAGCAGGATTGTTCTCCAGATGACCACGGATGGCTTTGCGCATCATGGTGTTTTTACCCATCAGCACCACAGCCTTGTCCCGCAGAGACAGACGGATGGTCTGCATCTGCTTGGAGCCCACATTGTCTGCCCCCACAATGAAGCATTTTGGATAGTCATCCAGGAGTTGCTACAAGAGAAAAAAAATAAAATACAGTGAATATCATACAATGAAGTATTATATGTTGATTATTTTAATGGCATCATACATTACACGTAAGTCTTACTCACGATGATTTTCAGGAAATAGTTGGACTTCCACGTGGCCCTGTCTTCCCTGGGCATCTTTGCAGTGCTTCCAAGGATCGCTTAACAGCTGGTTTAAAGACAAGGTAGTACCTGCGAGAAAAATCATTCACATGGTGAAAAACAAATTTCAGACAAAACTCTTCCCCACGGTAGCGTGGGCTCGACATGTGGCCGACAGCTAGCGTTAGCATGCTAACAGCAACCTAGCGGTATGTTGGTAGGCCGCGCTACGTTCAGATACATCGATATGTTTAACAGGTAATAACACATAGGTATAGAAACAGCGGTTGTTTAAAGACGTTTACAGCTTAATCTTAAATGTGGCATAAAGTCACTGGATTGCAATAACAGCATTCTCTAAAAGAGAGAGGCGAAAGACTCTTACCTTGAACTAAAGGGTCCCGTGAAAGAAAGAGACAGACGACGGACGCCGGGGAATATATATACTAAATATCTGACCAATCACAATAGAGTCAGTGTCGTCAGCTGCATTGCTATTGGATGGTCGATGTGTCAATCACAAATGTTACCGCGCCTTCGCTACGGAGGACTTCCCTCTTTTTAACTCACATCTCCCAAATTAAGTTTTGTAATCAGTCACTGAAATCAGTCTCTGAAATCAATCCTCAGCGGGAAGCACATTGATATATATATACATATATATATAGACATAGACATGAACGTTTAAATCGGTAAAGAACCCAACTTTTCCTTTAATTCATTTAGATGGAATAATTTCACCCAGAAAGGGGCGGGGCCGGCATCGTTTGGGCAAAGTACCCGGATGGGTTGCTCTCATGAATGGAGGGTAGCAATACTCCATGGCTGCGTAAGCCTGCCGGGAATGTAAAAGAACTATCCTCTTTACCTTAACCCCGGGGAAAACGTCATGAGGTTAAGGAAAGATGTTAGGAGAATTCATTAAGGACTTAGGGAAAGGCGATCGCGTTGCTCTGACAATCCGACCACATTTTCCACTAGGCTACGTCATTAAATGCGACGGGCCGGCGGAGGTTAATGACGTGAGTCTGCTGTGTTTAAACTACAATGTTCAGAAAATTGACTACAAAAAGCGCATCTAAAAAACTTTCCCCTGTGCCTTCTAGCTGGTGAAATAATCCTAATTTTCAAAAAATTGGGATTAAAGTAAAATAAATATAGACTACCAGGCTACAAGTAACAAAAGTGAAACCATCAGCTTCCTGTCCACTCAGAAATCAACATCAACATAAATATGATTGGATGAAATTAATTGTTACATTTATGCAAGATATAACCTACACATAATGTTTTAAGCATACAAATGTACAACTGCACAAAGCATTCTTAAGTGAATGCAATATGTTGAATAAAACTTCATCTGGATAAAAATGTCTCTTATCTTTTATTCCTTACATGATCTGTGTCACTTTACGATCATCATTCATTTTCGTGAATGGTTGGATGCGTGACTCGCTTTGAATGTTGCAGCCGAAAGGAATTGTGGGGCGTCATATCTCATCTCCTTTGGTAAAGGATGGTCCAGTGTATCTTATGCTAAAGGAGGTTATAAAGGAATGGCTGGGCAACCTTGACAAGCTGGCAACCATGTCGATGGCCCTCCTGTTGAGGAGTTTGTCTCCTCCATTCCAGCTTCTTTGTCTCACACTGAATATAGTGGGATTCTCATCAGAAGACCTGGCAGCTGTAAAAATGCAAATCTCCTCCACCTTCACATAGAATCTCACTTGCATTGCACAGTTCACAAAATCTTTCTCCAAAGCTCAGAAGTCTTCAACTTTACCTTGACCACCATGAACAAGAGTTTTTTTAAGCCTTCACTTGCTGCAGGACCTGGAATACTTGGAAATTCTGGAAAGTGCAGTTGATGACTTATAACGACAACTTATAAGATGGTTTCTATACTGATTAGAGCTCTCAAGAACTGCCCTCAATGTTGTGCTTTGCCTCTGGTCACTTCCTGTCAGCACCTGTGTGTCCAATCGGACTCAAAGCTGATTGTTTGCTCTTACTGACATTGTTCTCTTTTTTCTAGATCCTTGCTTGTGTTGTACTTACTCTCTGATGTACGTCACTTTGGATAAAAGCATCTGCTAAGTGAATTGTAGAATCGTAGCTACCCCATAATCCCCCTGAACTCTGTGACAGACTGCGAGCACTCTCAAGACTACAGGTCATAACCTCTCCCCACCAGAAAGATGATTTCTTGTAACTGTCTTTGTGGCTTGTATTCAGATTGCTTTCTTTTAGCAGACACATATGAGGGACAACAAATGACTAAAGTATAAATAAATAAATGTTGGGAGAAATGCATACAATAATGTATAAATAAATAAATGCATCAATAAATATATAAATAAATATATAGATATAAATAAATGCAACAATTCATATAAAAATTAATACATAAATAAATATATTCATATATTTATTTATGTATTTCTGTGTCCATGTTGTATATACTTTTCCTCTTACGACCTGGACACAGAAATAAATAGATGTGTAAATGTAAAAATACGGAAATAAATTAATAACCTAATTAATAGCCTTTTTCATTTATTGTTTATTTAAGTGTATTTATTATTTATTCATTGATGTATTGTTTTCAGCATTTATATATGTATTTATACATTTATTGATGAATTCAATTATTTATACATTATTGTATGCATTTCCCCCCAACATTTTATTCATTTATACAAATTTTTTGTCCCTCATAGACACAGAGTTCTTTCTATATATATATATATATATACATACATATATGTGTGTTCGTGCGTGTCTTTAAATACACACAAATTGTAAATTATCAAATGTATGACCTAGCAGCGCACACCAAGCTAAATCTTAGTCTGTTTTGATCTGATTTTGATTTGAGCATTCTTCTGATTAACACATGTAAACATTTGTGTCAGGTTTGTCTTTAATCAGCTTTTTTCTCTACTTGTCTTTGTTGTAAAAATGTCAACATTTGTTTCACACAGTGGTGCAACTTAATGGCTACTTTTGTACTTTTA